>NC_133151.1:15643024-15943024 GCF_048418815.1 Hemitrygon akajei | reverse complement strand
TGTACGTTTTCTATGTTTCTAGTCTTCCCACCCCATTTCTCCTGTGCTTGAGCCGGTGTTTGTACCCTTGGGTCTACTTGATGTCTGATAAATCTGAGTCCATTTTTGGCACCTCTCACCTTCTTTCCTGGATGAGGAAATTTTCCCAAACTCTAGGGTTAAACTCTCAGATTGAAGGAGCAAGACTTCATATTCCACCGGGGTTGACTCCAATCTGATGGTACGAATATCAATTTCTCCAACTTTCAGTAATTTCCCCCTCTCCCTCTTGCTTTCTTCTGCCAATCCCCGTTCTAGTTCCACTCACACATCCTACTCTTCTCCTCACCTACCCATCATCTCCCTCTGATTCCCCACCTCCTTGCCATTCCTCATGGTCCCCTGTCCCTGTCTATCAGATTCCGTCTTCTCAGCCCTTTGCCTCTTCTACCTGTCACCTCCCAGTGTCTCACTTAATTCCCCCTCACCCCCACCCACCTTCCCCCTCTCCTGGTCTCACCTATCACCTCCCAGTGTCTCACTTCATCCCTCTCCCCTACCCACCCACCTTCCCCCTCACCTGGTCTCACCTATCACCTCCCAGTGTCTCACTTCATTCCCCCTCTCCCCCACCCACCCACCTTCCCCCTCACCTGGTCTCACCTATCACCTCCCAGTGTCTCACTTCATCCCCCCTCTCCCCCATCCACCCACCTTCCCCCTCACCTGGTCTCACCTATCACCTCCCAGTGTCTCACTTCATCTCCCCTCTCCGCCACCCACCCACCTTCCCCCTCACCTGGTCTCACCCATCACCTCCCAGTGTCTCACTTCATCCCCCCTCTCCCCCATCCACCCACCTTCCCCCTCACCTGGTCTCACCCATCACCTCCCAGTGTCTCACTTCATCCCCCCTCTCCCCCACCCACCCACCTTCCCCCTCACCTGGTCTCACCTATCACCTCCCAGTGTCTCACTTCATCCCCCCTCTCCCCCACCCACCTTCCCCCTCTCCTGGTCTCACCTATCACCTCCCAGTGTCTCACTTCATCCCTCTCCCCTACCCACCCACCTTCCCCCTCACCTGGTCTCACCTATCACCTCCCAGTGTCTCACTTCATTCCCCCTCTCCCCCACCCACCCACCTTCCCCCTCACCTGGTCTCACCTATCACCTCCCAGTGTCTCACTTCATCCCCCCTCTCCCCCATCCACCCACCTTCCCCCTCACCTGGTCTCACCTATCACCTCCCAGTGTCTCACTTCATCTCCCCTCTCCGCCACCCACCCACCTTCCCCCTCACCTGGTCTCACCCATCAACTCCCAGTGTCTCACTTCATCCCCCCTCTCCCCCATCCACCCACCTTCCCCCTCACCTGGTCTCACCCATCACCTCCCAGTGTCTCACTTCATCCCCCCTCTCCCCCACCCACCCACCTTCCCCCTCTCCTGGTCTCACCTATCACCTCCCAGTGTCTCACTTCATCCTTCTCCCCTACCCACCCACCTTCCCCCTCACCTGGTCTCACCTATCACCTCCCAGTGTCTCACTTCATTCCCCCTCTCCCCCACCCACCCACCTTCCCCCTCACCTGGTCTCACCTATCACCTCCCAGTGTCTCACTTCATCCCCCCTCTCCCCCATCCACCCACCTTCCCCCTCACCTGGTCTCACCTATCACCTCCCAGTGTCTCACTTCATTCCCCCTCTCCCCCACCCACCCACCTTCCCCCTCACCTGGTCTCACCTATCACCTCCCAGTGTCTCACTTCATCCCCCCTCTCCCCCATCCACCCACCTTCCCCCTCACCTGGTCTCACCTATCACCTCCCAGTGTCTCACTTCATCTCCCCTCTCCGCCACCCACCCACCTTCCCCCTCACCTGGTCTCACCCATCACCTCCCAGTGTCTCACTTCATCCCCCCTCTCCCCCATCCACCCACCTTCCCCCTCACCTGGTCTCACCCATCACCTCCCAGTGTCTCACTTCATCCCCCCTCTCCCCCACCCACCCACCTTCCCCCTCACCTGGTCTCACCTATCACCTCCCAGTGTCTCACTTCATCCCCCCTCTCCCCCACCCACCCACCTTCCCCCTCTCCTGGTCTCACCTATCACCTCCCAGTGTCTCACTTCATCCTTCTCCCCTACCCACCCACCTTCCCCCTCACCTGGTCTCACCTATCACCTTCCCAGTCTGTCCTCCTTCCCCTCTCCCTCCTTTTTAACCCTGGCTTCTGCCCCCTTCCTTTCCAGTGCTGATGAAGGGTCTCGGCCTGAACCGTTGACTGTTTACTGCTCTCCATCCCTGCTGCCTGATCTGCTGAGTTCCTCCGGCACTTTGTGCGTGTGTTGCTCTGGGTGTCCTGAATCTCTTAAGTTCATGATATTAACATTTTGTTCAGATTGTGTTCTTTCTTGTAAGATGTGTGTGTGATTGATGTTTGACGCCAGCTCTCTGTCCTGAACGTTGCCTTTCTGACGTCTGTGGTACGGTTGCAAGCGCGATTACCTCCCACGTGTGCAGACGACAGTAAACTTGATTCTGACATTGACTCTAACGGGTATTATCTGTTGCCAGCAGGTTGGATGTTGCTGTAACTTGCCGATGCCAACCTGTACCCAAAGACTGCCACCTCCCGAAGCAGTCTCCCGGGTGACAGAGGCTCTCTGAAAGCGACCGTCTCCCGGCCCACACGAGGGAAGCATGGGCTTCACAGACGTCCTGGAGAAGGTGGGGACTGCGGGCAGATTCCACAATGTTCACATTGTTCTCCTCGCTATCCCAATTGGCGTCATGGCCACCCACAACCTCCTGCAGAACTTCGTGGCCGCCGTCCCCGACCACCGGTGCCGGGTGCGGCTGGGAGCCGAGGGCTCGCGGTACCTCAATGTGACGGAGGAGCCGCTGAGGGAGGAGTTTCTCCGGGTGTTCCTGCCCCTGGACGAGGAAGGGAGGCCGGACAAGTGCCTCATGTACACCTCCCCGCAGTGGCATCTCCTGGGGACCAACGAGACGCAGGGCAACGGGAGCCAACCTGACACACAGGCGTGCACCGATGGGTGGGTGTACGACCGCTCCCAGTTCACAATGACGATTGTCACAGAGGTACGTTTCAGAAGACCACTTTGCAATCAGATCTTAGCTTAAGTCCCATCACCCCTCCTGGACATTGGCCGCCTACAGTAGCTAACCAGAGTCCGCTGGCCTGGGCCACTCTTTCAAGTTGTCCCCAGGTGTAGCCCATCTTCCCAGGTGAAGATCTCTCAGGGACGAGGTCTTTGCAGATTGTTGGCGTTTCTGTAGCTCTGGGCTTTTATGAAATGGGTTTGCCAGCCCCATGTCCAACCTTCCTCCTTTCGCAGCCGGCCTCTGAACCGTCCATGGTCAACGTTTGCAATCAGAAGGACTGATCGAATTTGGGCAAGAGGGGGCCTGTTCTGCCTCGAAAGCTGTTTGCGTTCGTTGGCCAACCTTCCCCCATTCAGAGAGCAGTGTCACAAGTGGGAAGTGGTGAAGGAGATGTCTGCTGCTCTGGTCTTCAATAGTCAGGGCAATGAGTACAGGGAATGGGACGTTATGTTGGTGAGGTCACGCTGGGAATGCTGTGCACAGTTTTGTTTGACCTGTTATAGGAAAGAATTACCACAAGATATTCTGCAGATGCTGGAAATCCAGACCGGGTTAGCAGAGCACGGGAGAAAGGGAAGGAGGAGCAGTCTATTCCCTCTCCTATCAGATTCCTCCTTCTTCATGCCTTCACCTTTTCCACCTATCACATCCCAGCTTCTTACTTCATACCTCTCCCCACCCACCCACCTTCCCCTCACCTGGTCTCACCTATCACCTCCCAGTGACTCACTTCATCCCCCCTCTCCCACCCACCCACCTTCCCCCTCACCTGGTCTCACCTATCACCTCCCAGTGTCTCACTTCATCCCCCCTCTCCCCACCCACCCACCTTCCCCCTCACCTGGTCTCACCTATCACCTCCCAGTGTCTCACTTCATCCCCCCTCTCCCCACCCACCCACCTTCCCCCTCACCTGGTCTCACCTATCACCTCCCAGTGTCTCACTTCATCCCCCCTCTCCCACCCACCCACCTTCCCCCTCACCTGGTCTCACCTATCACCTCCCAGTGTCTCACTTCATTCCCCCTCTCCCCCACCCACCCACCTTCCCCCTCACCTGGTCTCACCTATCACCTCCCAGTGTCTCACTTCATCCCCCCTCTCCCCCACCCACCCACCCACCTTCCCCCTCACCTGGTCTCACCTATCACCTCCCAGTGTCTCACTTCATTCCCCCTCTCCCCCACCCACCCACCTTCCCCCTCACCTGGTCTCACCTATCACCTCCCAGTGTCTCACTTCATCCCCCCTCTCCCCCACCCACCCACCTTCCCCCTCACCTGGTCTCACCTATCACCTCCCAGTGTCTCACTTCATCCCCCCCTCTCCCCCACCCACCCACCTTCCCCCTCACCTGGTCTCACCTATCACCTTCCAGTGTCTCACTTCATCCCCCCCTCTCCCCCACCCACCCACCTTCCCCCTCACCTGGTCTCACCTATCACCTCCCAGTGTCTCACTTCATCCCCCCCTCTCCCCCACCCACCCACCTTCCCCCTCACCTGGTCTCACCTATCACCTCCCAGTGTCTCACTTCATCTCCCCTCTCCGCCACCCACCCACCTTCCCCCTCACCTGGTCTCACCTATCACCTTCCAGTGTCTCACTTCATCCCCCCTCTCCCCCACCCACCTTCCCCCTCACCTGGTCTCACCTATCACCTCCCAGTGTCTCACTTCATCTCCCCTCTCCGCCACCCACCCACCTTCCCCCTCACCTGTTCTCACCTATCACCTTCCAGTGTCTCACTTCATCCCCCCCTCTCCCCCACCCACCCACCTTCCCCCTCACCTGGTCTCACCTATCACCTCCCAGTGTCTCACTTCATCCCCCCTCTCTCCCACCCACCCACCTTCCCCCTCACCTGGTCTCACCTATCACCTCCCAGTGTCTCACTTCATCCCCCACTCCCCCACTCACCCACCTTCCCCCTCACCTGGTCTCACCTATCACCTCCCAGTGTCTCACTTCATCCCCCCTCTCCCCACCCACCCACCTTCCCCCTCACCTGGTCTCACCCATCACCTCCCAGTGTCTCACTTCATCCCCCCTCTCCCCCACCCACCCACCTTCCCCCTCACCTGGTCTCACCTATCACCTCCCAGTGTCTCACTTCATCCCCCCTCTCCCCCACCCACCCACCTTCCCCCTCACCTGGTCTCACCTATCACCTCCCAGTGTCTCACTTCATCTCCCCTCTCCGCCACCCACCCACCTTCCCCCTCACCTGGTCTCACCTATCACCTTCCAGTGTCTCACTTCATCCCCCCCTCTCCCCCACCCACCCACCTTCCCCCTCACCTGGTCTCACCTATCACCTCCCAGTGTCTCACTTCATCCCCCCCTCTCCCCCACCCACCCACCTTCCCCCTCACCTGGTCTCACCTATCACCTCCCAGTGTCTCACTTCATCTCCCCTCTCCGCCACCCACCCACCTTCCCCCTCACCTGGTCTCACCTATCACCTTCCAGTGTCTCACTTCATCCCCCCTCTCCCCCACCCACCTTCCCCCTCACCTGGTCTCACCTATCACCTCCCAGTGTCTCACTTCATCTCCCCTCTCCGCCACCCACCCACCTTCCCCCTCACCTGTTCTCACCTATCACCTTCCAGTGTCTCACTTCATCCCCCCCTCTCCCCCACCCACCCACCTTCCCCCTCACCTGGTCTCACCTATCACCTCCCAGTGTCTCACTTCATCCCCCCTCTCTCCCACCCACCCACCTTCCCCCTCACCTGGTCTCACCTATCACCTCCCAGTGTCTCACTTCATCCCCCACTCCCCCACTCACCCACCTTCCCCCTCACCTGGTCTCACCTATCACACCCCCAGCATGGGCTCCTTCCCCCTCTCCCCCACCTTCTTATTCTGGCTTCTTCACCCTTCTTTTCCAGTTCCGATGAAGGGTCTTGGCCTGAAACATCGACAGTTCATTCCCCTCTATAGATACTGCCTGACCTGCCGAGTTCCTCCAGCGTTTTGTGTGTGTGTTATACAGGAAGACATTGTTGTGCTGCCAAGGGTGCAGAGGAGATTTACGAAGATGTTGCCAGGACTCAATGGACCAATGGGGAGAGTTTGGACAGGCTGGGACTTTATTCCTCGGAGTGCTGGGAATGAGGGGTGACCTTCTTCAGGAGTGTAACATCATTGTTATAAAACCATTAATCATAAAATATAGGAGTAGAATTAGGGCATTTGGCCCATTGAGTCTGCTCTGTCATTTCATCAAGGCTGATCCATTTCCCTCTCAGCCACAATGCCCTAACAAATCAAGAATCTATCAACCTTTGCCATAAATACAGGCAATGACTTGGCCTCCACGGCTGTCTATGGCACTAAATTCCACAGATCCTCTGGCTAAAGCAATTTCTCCTGCTTATCTCTGTTCTAAATGGATGCCCCCTCTCTGTTCTGAGGCCTTGCCCTCTGGTCCTAGACTCCCCCACTATAGGAAACATCCTCTCCACATCCACTCTATCTGTGTCCTCTCGTCCTAGACTTCCCCACAATAGGAAACATCCTCTCCACATCCACTCTATCTGTGTCCTCTGGGCCTAGACTCCCCCACTATAGGAAACATCCTCTCCACATCCACTCTATCTGTGTCCTCTGGTCCTAGACGCCCCCACTATAGGAAACATCCTCTCCACATCCACTCTATCTGTGCCCTCTGGTCCTAGACGCCCCCACTATAGGAAACATCCTCTCCACATCCACTCTATCTGTGCCCTCTGGTCCTAGACGCCCCCACTATAGGAAACATCCTCTCCACATCCACTCTATCTGTGCCCTCTGGTCCTAGACGCCCCACTGTAGGAAACATCCTCTCCACATCCACTCTGTCGGTGCCCTCTGGTCCGAGACTCCCCCACTACAGGAAACATCCTCTCCACATTACACTATATCCGTGTCCTCTGGTCCTAGACTCCCCCACTATAGGAAACATCCTCTCCACATCCACTCTATCTGTGTCCTCTCGTCCTAGACTCCCCCACTATAGGAAACATCCTCTCCATATCCACTCTATCTGTGTCCTCTGGTCCTAGACTCCCCCACTATAGGAAACATCCTCTCCACATCCACTCTGTCTGTGTCCTCTGGTCCTAGACTCCCCCACTATAGGAAACATCCTCTCCACATCCACTCTATCTGTGTCCTCTGGTCCTAGACTCCCCCACTATAGGAAACATCCTCTTCACATCCACTCTATTGAGCTATGTTACATTAGCAATGTTTTGTTACAATTGAAAGACATCGGTGAGGACCCATTCGGAGCACCATGTTCAGTTTGGGTCACCCTGCTATAGGGAGATGCCATTGAGCTGGAAAGAGTGCAGAGGAGATTTGCAAGGATGTTGCCTGGGTTTCGAAGGACTGGGTTATAGAGAGAGATTGAGCAGTTTGGACTTTCTTCATGACTGTAGGAGACTGACCGGTGACCTTATAGAGGTGTGTAAAGTCCACAAGGAACAGTTTCCAACTCTCCACAATCTCCTGATCCACTGACTGTTTTGAACTAATGGTCTCATGATCTCTGGATGCGAAGTGTTCCCCTCCACAAGTTCCTTTCTCTGACCTGTCTCATTCCCGAACTGAAGATCTAGTCCCAGGTCTCATTCTGGAATAGAAGATCAAGTTCCCCTCCACAAAAACATGCCATTCACCAATTGTTGAATCCCCTATCTCTTCATAGAGCCTCATTAAGCTGCTCCAACTTGGCTTGCCTTTCCTAAACAGAAAGCAAGGACGGAAGGAATGAAGTTATCTGAAAAATCTACCTAGGTCCTCTGGCACCTTTGCCAAAGCCTCAACTCTCCGCTGGCCCACTCACACAGGGTCCGCTCCCACCATGACCGTCCATTAAACTTGAAGTATAAAACCCCGAGGGGCTTATATCGGTGAATGCACACAGTCTTCCCCCCAGGGTTGGGGAACCAGGACCAAAGGGCACAGGCTTAATGTGAGAGGGGAGAGATTGAATAGGAACCTGATGGGGCAACTTCTTCACCCAGAGGGTGGTCCGTATCTGGAATGAGCTGCCAGAGGGAGTGGTTGAGGCAGCTACATTAACAACATTTAAAAGACACTTGGACAGGTACATACATAGGAAAGGTTTAGACCAATCTTTTTAATGCCATAGTCCTCTGCCATTAACTGAGGAATCCGTGAACGCCAGGTTAGGAATCCCTGGTTTAGAGGGATATGGAGCAAATGGGGCCAGCTTAGATGGCACGGACCAGATGGGCCAAAGGGCCTTTTCCCTGCCGGGTGACTCCAGGAACTGTGGACGGGTGCGCTATCCAGCTATGGGGAGATGTCAGTCGCTGTGGTAACTGCAAAGATCAACTTTATTTCCCGTGTACATTTACTTACAAAATTGGTGATTTGCTGTGGGGTGTTGGTCAGTGTGTGACATTTAATAAAAATCATATAGAGGAAAGAATTATATAAAAGATAAAGATGGAGGTTAAAGTACGGATATGTAATAAAATGTGCTTAAATATATAAATACCAGCATGAGTTTACGATGTAAACAGCATGATGAAAAGCACTGGTTTAAAATGTTTACAGTTTACAGGTCATAGATTGAGGAGGGTGGGGTGGGGGATAACTAGAATGGTTGATCAGATTAACTGGCCGGGGAAGAAACTTTTAACTTGTCCCATGTTCGAACGGTCTCTCTCTCTCTCACTCACTGCTCCCAGAGGATGGTCCCTGTGTTTAAACGGTCTCTCCCTCCCTCTTGTCCACTGCTCTGGAGGAAGGTCCTTGCGTTCAAACGGTGTCTCTCTCTCACACTTACTGATCCCGGAGGAAGGTCCCTGTGTTCCAATGTTCTCTCCCTCCTTCTCACTCACTGATCCCAGAGAAAGGTCCCATGTTCGAACAGTGACTCTCCCTCTCACTCACTGCTCCCAGAGGATGGTCCCTGCGTTCAAACGGTCTCTCTCCCTCTTGTTCACTGCTCTGGAGGAAGGTCCCACGTTCGAACGGTCTCTCTCTCTCACTCACTGCTCCCAGAGGATGGTCCCTGCGTTCAAACAGTCTCCCTCCCTCCCTCTTGTCCACTGCTCTGGAGGAAGGTCCCACGTTCGAACGGTGTCTCTCTCTCCCTCTCATTCGATGCTGCCAGAGGAAGGTGTTGGAGTCCTGCATCTCGCGCAGGGCTTAGTCCACATGGTTTGTGGATTGGATGCTGCAGTTCACGTTATGATGTGTTTCTGGTTTCCAGTCACTTTTTTTTTGTGGTATTTGGGTGATTTTGATTGGCCTGCAGGTACCGAGTGAAACAAGAGCTGGACAGAACTGGGTGAACTGGGTATGCCTGAACTCTTTTCATTTGGTGTTTTATATTCTTCTCTGTTTTTTGCTCTTTTTTGCAGTTTGCACGATTTGTTTTTTTTTTTTTTTTTGCATGTTGGGGTGGGTGGTGACGTTTTTGATGTTTTCTTTGAACGGGTTCCGTAGTGTTCCTTTGTTTCGTGGCTGTCTGTGAAGGAGACGAATCTCAGGGTTGTATACTGCATACAGACTTTGATAATACATGTACTTTGAATCTTTGAAGTTGTTGAGATTGCACCATCACTCCAGCTTGGTACTTGGATGTATCGGCTCCTGCGACAGTGGTGTCGGCTGAAAACATCAGTTTAACAGATGGGTCACCGGAGATGCAGTGGATGAAGAGGGGGAGAGAACACGCACTGTGGAGACGTGCTGCCGTCTGAGGGACTAAGAGCTTAGATATTCAGGGCAGAGGCGGAAACAATTTCTTCACGAAAGGTAGGGTGGCTGAGAAGGCATATAGCCTCCTTGCCTTTATCAGTCGAGGTATTGAGTTCAAAAGTCAGGAGGTTATGTTAACTTTATAAAACTCTAGTGAGGTTGCATCTGGAGTATCGTGCACAGGTCTGGTCACCTCACTATAAGAAGGACGATGGGGCTTTGGAGAGGGGGCAAAAGAGGTTCACCAGGATGTTGCCTGGTTTAGAGGGCGTGTGCTATCAGGAGAGGCTGGACAAACTTGGGCTGTTTTCTCTGGAGCGTCAGAGGCTGAGGGGAGATCTGAAAGATGTTTATAGGATTATGAGAGGCATAGATAGAGTGGACAGGCAGTGTCTGTTTCCCAGAGTTGAAATGTCTAATACCAGAGGGCATACATTGAAGGTGAGAGGGGGTAGGTTCAAAGGAGATGTAAGGGGCAAGTTTTTTACCCAGAGGGTGGTGGTGGATGCTGATGCTTTAGAGGCTTTTACGTAAGGTGTGTTTAGATAGGCACGTGAATGTGAGGGAAATGGAAGGATATGGACATTATGTAGGCAGAGGGGATTAGATAGGTTGCCCATTTGATTATTAAGTTAATTGGATTGGCACAATATTGTGGGCCAAAAGGCCTATTGTTATGCTGTGCTGTTCGATGTTCTAAAGTTGGGAATCATTGGGAATATTATCTCCTGAGGGCACCCCCATCAGGAGATGTTGGAGATCCGAAGTTGGGAATATTATCTCCTGAGGGTACCTACCATCAGAAGATGTTTGAGATCTGAAGTTGGGAATATCATCTCCTGAGGGCAACCCCATCAGGAGATGATGGGGAAATAAATTAGCATTGACCTTGTTGAAGATCAGAATGAGATCTTCAGAGATCACCGGGAGGCAGTGTGGGAGAGCCCAGAGCACGTGGGAATCCGTGCTGGGTAGGGGGCTGGCCTTCTCTATCGGTGTTCCCCTCCAGTCTTTGCTCCCTGAAAGATAAGCTGGATGACCTTCAGCTGCAGCTGACCCAGTGTGAGGTGAGCCATGCTTGTTCTTGCAGAAATGTGGCTCCAGGTCAACATCAATCTTCAGGCCATGCCTCTCAGGGACTTGTGCTAACATTATTTATTGTGACTGTCTGCGCTGGATCGTAACTCTATGTGCTGTGCGTGACTGCATGCACCGTGGTTTGCACCTTGTCCCTGGAGAAATGCTGTTTTGTTTAGCTGTATACGTGAATAAGAATTAAACTTGAACTTGAGATCCAGGTGCCAAGTGAACCAACACTTTGGTTCCAGTGATCATAACACCACTAGTTTCATTGTGATCATGGATAAAGATAGATTGGGTCCTCAGGTTGAGGTTCTAAACTGGAAGAAGGCCAAATTTGAAGAAATGAGAAAGGATCTAAAAAGCATGGATTGGGACAGGTTGTTCTCTGGCAAGGATGTGATTGGTAAGTGGGAGGCCTTCAAAGGAAGAAATTTAGAGAGTGCAGAGTTTGTATGTTCCTGTTAGGATTAAAGGCAAAGTGACTAAGAATAAGGAACCTTGGTTCTCTAGGGATATTGGAACTCTGATAAAAAAAAGTGAGATGTATGTTACATGTATAGGAAACAGGGAGCAAATAAGGTACTAGAGGAGTATAAAAAGTGCAAAAAATACTTAAGAAAGAAATCAGGAGGGCTAAAAGAAGACGAGGTAGCTTTGGCAGTCAAGGTGAAGGATAATCCAAAGAGCTTCTTCAGGTATATTAAGAGCAAAAGGATAGTAAGGGATAAAACTGGTCCTCTTGAAGATCAGAGTGGACGGCTATGTATGGAACCAAAAGAAATGGGAGAGATCTTAAATGGGTTTTTTTGTGTTTCCTTTACTAAGGAAACTGGCATGGAGTCAATAGAAATAAGGCAAACAAGTAGTGAGGTCATGGAACCTATACAGATTGAAGAGGAGGAGGTGCTTTCTATCTTGAGGCTAATCAGAGTAGATAAATTCCCAGGACCTGACAGGGTATTTCCTTAGACCTTGAGGAAACTAGTGTTGAAATTGCAGAGGATAGCTCATGTTGTTCCGTTGCTTAAAAAGGCTCTAAAAGTAATCTGGGAAATTATAGGCTGGTAAGTTTTATGTCGGTAATAGGTAAATTATTGGAAGGAGTACTAAGAGATAGGATCTACAAGTACTTGGATAGACAGGGACTTATTAGGGAGAGTCAACATGGCTTTGTGCGTGGTAGGTCATGTTTAACAAATCTATTAGAGTTTTTTGAGGAGGTTACCAGGAAAGTGGATGAAGGGAAGGCAGTGGATGTTGTCTACATGGACCAGTAAGGACTTTGACAAAGTCACGCATGGGAGGTTAGTTAGGAAGATTCAGTCGCTAGGTATACATGGTGAGGTAGTAAATTGGATTAGACATTGGCTCGACGGGAGAAGCCAGAGAGTGGTAGTGGAGGATTGCTTCTCTGAGTAGAGGCCTGTGACTAGTGGAGTGCCACAGGGATCAGTGCTGGGTCCATTGTTATTTGTCATCTATATCAATGATCTGGTTGATAATGTGGTAAATTGGATCAGCAAATTTGCTGATGATACAAAGATTGGAGGTGTAGTGGACAGTGAGGAGGTTTTCAAAGCTTGCACAGGGATTTGGATCAGCTGGAAAAATGGGCTGAAAAATAGCAGAAGGAGTTTAATGCAGACAAGTGTGAGGTATTGCACTTTGGAAGGACAAACCAAGGTAGAACATAGAAGGTAAATGATCAGGCACTGAGGAGTGCAGTAGAACAGAGGGATCTGGGAATACAGATACAAAATTCCCTAAAAGTGATGTCACAGGTAGATAGGGTTGTAAAGAGAGCTTTTGGTACATTGGCCTTTATAAATCAAAGTATTGAGTATAAGAGTTGGAATGTTATGGTGAGGTTGTATAAGGCATTAGTGAAGCCGAATTTGGAGTATTGTGTGCAGTTTTGGTCACCGAGTTACAGGAAGGATATTAATAAGGTTGAAAGATTGCAGAGAAGGTTTACAAGGATGTTGCTGGGACTTGAGAAACTGAGTTACAGAGAAAGGTTGGATAGGTTAGGACTTTATTCCCTGGAGCGTAGAAGAATGAGGGGAGATTTGATAGAGGTATATAAAATTATGATGGGTATAGATAGAGTGAATGCAAGCAGGCTTTTTCCACTGAGGCCAGGGGAGAAAAAAACCAGAGGTCATGGGTGAGGGGTGAAGGGAGAAAAGTTTAAAGGGAACATTAGGTGGGGGGCTTCTTCACACAGAGAGTGGTGGGAGTGTGGAATGAGCTGCCAGATGAAGTGGTAAATGTGGGCTCACTTTTAACATTTAAGAAAAACGACAGGTACATGGATGAGAGGTGTATGGAAGGATATGGCCCAGGTGCAGGTCAGTGGGACTAGGCAGAAAAATGGTCCGGCACAGCCAAGAGGGGCCAAAGGGCCTGTTTCTGTGCTGTAATGTTCTGTGGTTCTAAGTGGTGGTCTTCCGCTCCTATTGCTTCCTACACTCTCTCTGAGTGTCTTGGCGGTGTTCTTGCTTTGGCAGTGGGACCTGGTCTGTAACCGTAAATCGCTGAGACACATGGCGCAGTCTCTCTACATGGCCGGATTCCTGGTGGGATCCATCATTCTCGGGAGGCTCTCCGACAGGTAAGGTGCTGGGAGTGAGCGATTCATCCGAATATCTACACGGATTTTAGAAAGGCATTCGACAATGTTCCCCATGGTAGGCTCGTTCAGAAAGTCGGGGCATAGGATCCAGGGAATCTTGGCTGTGTGGATTCAGAATTGGCCTGCACATAGAAGGCAGAGGATGGCTGTACATGGCTAAAGGATAAAGAGGGCAACATGTGCCTGGAGGCAGAGGAGGTTGGGGAGGTCCTAAATGTATACTTCGCTTCAGTATTCACAAGTGAGAAGAATCTTGATCAGGATGAGGTCGAAGTTGAGTGGGCCTGTGTGCTGGACAATGTGGAGATTAAGGAAGAAGAAGTGCTGGATCTTCTTAAAAATATTAAGATTGATAAATCCCCAGGGCTGGATATGATACACCCCAGGTTGTTGAGGGAATTGAGAGAAGAGATCGCAGGAGCATTAGCTATGATCTTTGAATCCTCTTTGGCTACAGGGGAAATGCCGGAGGACTGGAGAATGGCAAATGTAGTTCCCTTGTTTAAAAAAGGTAATAGGGAGAAACCTGGGAACTATAGACTGGTGAGTCTTACGTCAGTGGTCGGAAAACTACTGGAAAGGATTCTTAAGGATAGGATCTACGAGCATTTGGAGAAGTACTGTCTACTCATGGATAGTCAACATTGCTTTGTGAAGGGAAGATCGTGCCTCACAAGCCTGATTGAGTTTTTTTGAAGAGGTAACAAAAGAAATTGATGAGGGGAGGGCAGTGGATGTGGTCTACATGAACTTTAGTAAAGCATTTGACAAGGTCCCTCACGAGAGACTCATCCAGAAAGTCATGAGGCATGGGATAAATGGAACCTTGGCTGTTTGGATAAAAAATTGGCTTAAAGGAAGAAAGCAGAGGGTAGTTGTGGAAAGAAAGTATTCTGCCTGGAGGTTGGTGACTAGTGGAGTGCCGCTGGGATCTGTCCTGGGACCCCTGCTATTTGTGATTTTTAGAAATGACCTGGATGTAGAGGTGGAAGGATGGGTGAGTAAGTTTGCGGATGACACGAAGATTGGAGGAGTTGTGGATGGAGCTGTAGGTGGTCGAAGGTTACAAGAGGATATAGACAGGCTGCAGAGTTGGGCAGAAAAATGGCAGATGGAGTTCAATCCGGACAAGTGTGAGGTGATGCATTTTGGAAGGACATACCAGAAGATTGAGTACAGAATTAATGGTCAGTTACTTAAGAGTGTGGATGAACAAAAGGACCTTGGGGTTCAAATCCATACATCCCTCAAGGTCGCTGTACAGGTTGATAGGGTAGTTAAGAAGGCCTATGGGATACTAGGCTTCATTAACAGGGGGATTGAGTTCAAGAGTAGAGAGGTCATGTTGCAACTCTACAAATCTCTGGTGAGACCACACTTAGAGTATTGTGTTCAATTCTGGTCACCTCATTATAGGAAGGATGTGGAAGCTATGGAGAGGGTGCGGAGGAGATTTACCAGGATGTTGCCTGGTTTGGAGAACAAGTCATATGAAGCAAGGTTAGCAGAGCTGGGACTTTTCTCTTTGGAGCATAGAAGAATGAGAGGGGACTTGATAGAGGTCTACAAGATTATGAGAGGCATAGATAGGGTGGATAGTCAGTACCTGTTTCCCAGGGCACCAATAGCAAACACCAGAGGGCATGTGTACAAAATTAAGGGAGGAAAGTTTAGGGGAGACATCAGGGGTAAGTTTTTTACACAAAGAGTTGTGAGTGTCTGGAATGACTTGCCAGGGATGGTGGTGGAGGCTAAAACTTTAGGAGTATTTAAGAACCTCTTGAACAGACACATGGATGAAAGAAAAATGGAGAGTTAAGGGATAGTGTGGATTTAGTATTTTTTTAAGGATTATATGGGTCGGCACAACTTGGAGGGCTGAAGGGTCTGTACTGTGCTGCAGTGTTCTATGGTTCTATGGAGCATTTCTGTCCAAAGGTCGGCCACCAGTGGTGTTCCACAGGGACCTGTCTGGGACCCCTGCTCTTTCAAATTATATAAATTACTTGGATGAGGAAGGGGAAGGGTGGGTTAATAAGTTTACAGATGACACGAAGGTTGGTGGAGCTGTGGACAGGGCAGAAAGATGTCGTAGGTTATGACCGGACATTGACAGGATGCAGAGCTGGGCTGGGAAGTGGCAGATGCAGTTCAACCCAGAAAGGTGTAAAGTGATTCACTTTGGAAGAGTGAATCGAGAGGGCAGAGTACAGGGTGCAGGAATAGAGGGATCTAGGGGTCTACATCCATAGATCCCTTGAAGTTGCCACCCAAGTTTATAGAGTGGTTAATAAAGTATTTTTGTGTGCTGGCCTTTGTTAGTCGGGAGATTGAGTTCAAGAGCCGTGAGGTAATGTTGCAGCTCCATAAAACCCTGGTCTGGTCGCCTCATTATAGGAAGGATGAGGAAGCTTTAGAGAGGGTGCAGAGGAGATTCACCAGGATGCTCCCTGGATTAGAGAGTGTGCAGAGGAGATTCACCAGGATGCTGCCTGGATTAGAGAGGGTGCAGAGGAGATTTACCAGGATGCTGCCTGGATTAGAGAGGGTGCAGAGGAGATTTATCAGGATGCTGCCTGGATTAGAGAGGGTGCAGAGGAGATTCACCAGGATGCTGCCTGGATTAGAGAGGGTGCAGAGGAGATTTATCAGGATGCTGCCTGGATTAGAGAGGGTGCAGAGGAGATTTATCAGGATGCTGCCTGGATTAGAGAGGGTGCAGAGGAGATTTATCAGGATGCTGCCTGGATTAGAGAGGGTTCAGAGGAGATTCACCAGGATGCTGCCTGGATTAGAGAGGGTGCAGAGGAGATTTATCAGGATGCTGCCTGGATTAGAGAGGGTGCAGAGGAGATTCACCAGGATGCTGCCTGGATTAGAGAGCATGGCTTATGTGGTTAGGTTGAGTGAGTTAGGGCTTTTCTCTTTGGAGTGGAGGAGGATGAGAGGTGACTTGATAGAAGTGTACAAGATGATAAGAGGCAGAGATTGAGAGGACAGCCAGATACTTTTTCCCAGGGTGGAAATGGCTAATTTGGAGGAGGCACAATTTAAGCTGAGGAAAGTTTTGTGGGGGGGGGGGAGGCATAATTTAAGCAGAGGGAAGTATTGGGGGGAGGCATAATTTAAAGGCATAATTTAAGCAGAGGGAAGTATTGGGGGAGGCATAATTTAAAGGCATAATTTAAGCTGAGGGAAGTTTTGGAGGGGAGGCATAATTTAAGCTGAGGAAAGTATGGGGGGGGGGGGGGTCAGAGGTAAGTTTGAGAGAGTGGGATGCCCTGCCATGGGAGATGGTAGTGCAGATACATTAATGGTATTTAAGAGACTCTTAGGTAGGCATGTGGATGATAGAAAGATGGAGGGTTTTGTGGGAGGGAAGGGTTAGATTGATCTTGGAGTAGGTTAAATATCGTGGGCTGAAGGGCCTGCACTGCGCTGTAATGTTTTATTTCCTACATCAGGCAGCGTCTGTGGAGGAAGAAACTGGCGCCGCTTCAGATCCATCGCTATTCAGCATAACCACCTTCAGGACAGGAGAGAAGATTAAGCAGTCATGGATGCCTCCTCTCCATCCCACCTTCCCCACTCCCAACAGCACAGAAACAGGCCCTTCAGCCCGCCTGGTCCATACTGACTGGGATTGTCCATCTATCCTGGTCTCATTTGCCCTCAATGCCTTTCCTATTTGTGCACCTGTCCAAACACATTTTAAACATTGTTAATGTACCAACGTCCTCATTTCTCTGTAATTAGATGGTGGGTCAAGGGGCCTGTACTAGCCTATGTTCTATGAAAACAGGGTATCGGAGGGGCAAGTACAAGGAGGCAGTATACTTAAGGGAAAAGATCCCTAATGGTGTTGCTGAGCAGAGGGATCTTGGGATCCAAGTTGACAGCTCCTTGAAAGTGGCTCCACAGGTCGATAGGGTGGTTAAGAAGGCTTATGGAATGCTTGCTTTTATTAGTTGAAGCGTTGAGTTCAAAAGTCAAGAGGTTATAATAACTTTATAAAACTCTAGTGAGGTTGCATCTGGAGAATTGCACACAGTTCTGGGTTGCCCCACTATCGGAGGGATGTTGAAGGCTTTGGAGAGGGGGCAGAGGAGGTTCACCGGGATGCTGCCCGGTTTAGAGGGCATGTGCTATCACGAGAGGCTGGACAAACTTGGGCTGTTTTCTCTGGAGTGTCGGAGGCTGAGGGCAGATCTGATCGAGGTTTATAAGATTATGAGAGGCAGAGACAGAGTGGACGGAGAGTATCTGTTTCCCAGGGTTGAAACATCTAATAGAGGGTATGCATTGAAGGTGAGAGGAGGTCAATTCAAAGCGGATGTGAGGGGTAAGTTTTTTACTCAGAGAGTGGTGGATGCCTGGTGTGGTGGCAGAGGCAAATACATTAGAGGCTTTTAAGAGCCGTTTGGATTGGCACATGGTGAATCCAACGACAGTTCCATTACAACCTTGCCAAAAGCTCAAAGTCCATTGGATCTGTTACTGATCCTGTGGTATTCGTTTAGTTTATTGACAGATTTGCCCGGGGCAATAGGGTGAGGGCTGTAACCTTTCCCAGCTCTCTTTCTGTGAGGAGTTAATATGTAACCGTGGATTCTGCTCACAAGGTGTTTGGTACACTCTCCTGCATCCGCCAGGGTGCTGAGCTCAGGAGTCCGGACAGTACGTCGCAATTGTGTGAGGCCCTGTTCAGAAAGATGCAAAGAAGCTGGAAAGACAGCAGAGAGAGATTTACAAAGACATTGCCAGCACTCGAGGGACTGAATATGGAGAGAGGTTGATCAGATTGGGATGTTCCTCATTGGGGCATAGGAAACTGAGGGGTGACCTTATAGAGGTGTGTAGAACCATGAGGGACACAGATAGGGTGTAGGAGACTGAGGGGTGACCTTATAGAGGTGTCTAGAACCATGAGGGACACAGATAGGGTGTAGGAAACTGAGGGGTGACCTTATAGAGGTGTGTAGAACCATGAAGGACACAGATAGGGTGTAGGAGACTGAGGGGTAACCTTATAGAGGTGTCTAGAACCATGAGGGACACAGATAGGGTGTAGGAAACTGAGGGGTGACCTTATAGAGGTGTGTAGAACCATGAGGGACACAGATAGGGTGTAGAAAACTGAGGGGTGACCTTATAGAGGTGTCTAGAACCATGAGGGACACAGATAGGGTGTAGGAAACTGAGGGGTGACCTTATAGAGGTGTGTAGAACCATGAGGGACACAGATAGGGTGTAGGAGACTGAGGGGTAACCTTATAGAGGTGTCTAGAACCATGAGGGACACAGATAGGGTGTAAGAGACTGAGGGGTAACCTTATAGAGGTGTGTAGAACCATGAGGGACACAGATAGGGTGTAGGAAACTGAGGGGTGACCTTATAGAGGTGTGTAGAACCATGAGGGACACAGATAGGGTGTAGGAGACTGAGGGGTGACCTTATAGAGGTGTCTAGAACCATGAGGGACACAGATAGGGTGTAGGAGACTGAGGGGTGATCTTATAGAGGTGAATAGAACCATGAGGGACACAGATAGGGTGTAGGAGACTGAGGGGTGACCTTATAGAGGTGTGTAGAACCATGAGGGACACAGATAGGGTGTAGGAGACTGAGGGGTGACCTTATAGAGGTGTGTAGAACCATGAGGGACACAGATAGGGTGTAGGAGACTGAGGGGTGACCTTATAGAGGTGTGTAAAACCATGAGGGACACAGATAGGGTGTAAGAGACTGAGGGGTGACCTTATAGAGGTGTGTAGAACCATGAGGGACACAGATAGGGTGTAGGAGACTGAGGGGTGACCTTATAGAGGTGTGTAGAACCATGAGGGACACAGATAGGGTGTAGGAGACTGAGGGGTGACCTTATAGATGTGTGTAGATCCATGAGGGACACAGATAGGGTGTAGGAGACTGAGGGGTGACCTTATTGTGGTGTGTAGAACCATGAGGGACACAGACACAAACATGGAAAACTTACAGCACAATACAGGCCCTTCAGCCCACAAAGTTGTGCTGAACATGTACTTACTTTAGAAATTACCTAGGCTTACCCATAGCCCTCTATTTTTCTGAGCTCTGTAGCTGTCCAGGAGTCTCTTAAAAGACCATATCATATCCGCCTCCATCACCATTGCCAGCAGCCATTCCACGCACTCACCACTCTCTGCGTAAAAAACTTACCCCTGACATCTCCTCTGTACCTACTTCCAAGCACCTTACAACTGCCCTCTCATGTTAGCCATTTCAGCCCTGGGGAAAAGCCTCTGACTATCCACACGATCAATGTCTCTCATCATCTTATACATCTCTATCAGGTCACCTCTCATCCTTTATCACTCCAAGAGAAAAGGCTGAGTTCACTCAACCTATTCTCATAAGGCATGTTCCCCAATCCAGGCAACATCCTTGTAAATCTCCTCTGCCACCTTTCTATGGTTTCCACGTCCTTCCTGTAGTGAGGCAACCAGAACTGAGCACTGTACTCCAAGTGGGGTCTGACCAGGGTCCTATATAGCTGTAACATTACCTCTCAGCTCTTAAACTCCATCCCACGGTTGATGAAGGCCAATGCACCATGTGCCTTCTTAACCGCAGAGTCAACCTGCGCAGCAGCTTTGAGTGTCCTATGGACTCAGACCCCAAGATCCCTCTGATCCTCCACACTGCCAAGAGTCTTACCATTAATGCTATATTCTGCCATCGTATTTGACCTACCAAAATGAACCACCTCACACTTATCTGGGTTGAACTCCATCTGCCACTTCACAGCCCAGTTTTGCATCCTATCAATGTCCCACTGTAACCTCTGACAGCCCTCCACACTATCCACAACACAGATGAACCACCGGTGAGAGCTGAGAGTCTGGTGGGGACCAAAGGTGAGGGAGCTGACCCAGAATAGACATGATAAGCCTCTTCACCAGAGTTGTTACCCCTCGCTGGACTGCTTTAGAATGTTGAAAAGCCTAGACAGGGTAGATGTGGAAAGGATGTTTCCCATGGTGGGGGACTCTAGGACAAGAGGGCACAGCCTCAGGATAGAGCAGCGTCCATTTAAAACGGAGATGTGGAGAAATTTCTTTCGCCAGAGGGTGGCGAATTTGTGGAATTTAATACCACAGGCAGCTGTGGAGGCCAGGTCGTTGGGTGTATTTAAGGCAAAGGTTGATAGGTTCTTGACTGGACATGCGTCAAAGGTTATGGGGAGAAATCTGGGGAGGAGGCTGAGGACGGGGAGGAAAGGAGCAGTCGTGATTTAATGGTGGAACAGACTCGATGGGCCAAATGGCCTAATTCTGGTCCTATGTCTTATGGACTTATACCATAAACACATCCCCCCACTCCCGAACTCATATACACAGTTGCAAGTGGCCACATCTCTATCTTAAAAGTACACATCTTAAAGGTACACACAGTCACACACCACGTCCCCTGTCGAAATGAGTTGCTGGAGGAACCCAGTAGGGGGAAGAGACATTCGATTGTCCGGGGATCTGAAACGCCGAGTTCCTATTCCCCTCCTCCGATGATGTCCGACCCTCTGAGTCCCCCAGCAAATTGCTTTGTCCGCCCTGGGTTCTGGCGTCACCATGCCCCCTGTTGGTACCGATGCGCCGCCCACCGCCAGCTGGGCCATGCCGCTGAGGACACGTACAGGGGAAGTAGGGCAACGGTCCTCGCAGTAAAAGGTTAAACCGAGTCTGGTCCGAAGGTCAGCTCTGCAGTTAAGGAGGTGATGTGCTCTGGTTGAAAATTCACCCATGCTGTTAAATCTGGAAAAAAAAGTTGACAGAAGGTAGTGGATTCGGCCCAGTCCATCCCGGGTAAAGCCCTCCCCACCACTGAGCACATCTACACGGAGCATTGTCGCAGGAAAGCAGCATCCATCGCCAGGGACCCCCACCACCCAGGCCGTGCTCTCTTCTATCTGCTGCCACTGGAAGGGAGGTACAGGAGCCTCGGGACCCCCACCACCAGGTTCAGGAGCAGTTATTACCCCTCGACCGTCAGGCTCCTGAACCGGCGTGGGTAACTTCACTCAGCTCAACACTGAACTGATTCCTCAACTCACCTTCAGGGACTCTTCACAACTCGTGTTCTCGCTTGCAACTTGTCAGCTTTTGCGTATCGATAGGTTGTCCCGTCTTTGATCAGTCTAAGTAAATTTATTATTAAAGTACGCGAGGGTCACTTGACACCAACCCTGAGATTCATTTTCTTGCGGGCATTCACAGTAGGACCGAGAAATGAAAAACTACACACAAGGGCTGAAAAACAACCAACGTGCAAAAGAGAAACTGTGTAAATACAAAAAAGGAGATAAGACTGAGAACAGGAGTTTCAGATGTGAGTCTGTAGATTGTGGAATCAGTTCAGAGTAGAGGTGAGTGAAGTTATCCTCGTTGGTTCAGGAGCCCGATGGTCAAGAACCTGCAGCTGTGGGATCTGAGGCTCCTGCACCCTCTACCTGATGGTTGAGGGGTAATAACTGTTCCTGATCCTAATGGTGTGGGACCTGAGGGTCCTGTACCTTCTACCTGATGGCTGAGGGGTAATAACTGTTCCTGATCCTGATGGTGTGGGACCTGAGGTTCCTGTACCTTCTACCTGATGGTTGAGGGGTAATAACTGTTCCTGATCCTGATGGTGTGGGACCTGAGGGTCCTGTACCTTCTACCTGATGGTTGAGGGGTAATAACTGTTCCTGATCCTGATGGTGTGGGATCTGAGGTTCCTGTACCTTCTACCTGATGGTTGAGGGGTAATAACTGTTCCTGATCCTGATGGTGTGGGATCTGAGGCTCCTGTACCTTCTACCTGATGGTTGAGGGGTAATAACTGTTCCTGATCCTGATGGTGTGGGACCTGAGGCTCCTGTACCTTCTACCTGATGGTTGAGGGGTAATAACTGTTCCTGATCCTGATGGTGTGGAACCTGAGGCTCCTGTACCTTCTACCTGATGGTTAAGGGGTAATAACTGTTCCTGATCCTGATGGTGTGGGATCTGAGGTTCCTGTACCTTCTACCTGATGGTTGAGGGGTAATAACTGATCCTGAACCTGGTGATGTGGGAAACTGTTCCTGAACTTGGTGGTGTGGGACCTGAGGCTCCTGTACCTTCTACCTGATAGCTGAGGGGTAATAACTGTTCCTGATCCTAGTGGTGTGAGTCCTGAGGCTCCTTTACCTTCTACCTGATAGTTGAGGGGTAATAGCTGATCCTGAACCTGGTGGTGTGAGTTCTGAGGCTCCTTTACCTCCTGCCCGATGGCAGCAGTGAGAAAAGAGCATGGCCTGGGTGGATTTATGGGTGTTTTTCCATAAATTTCATTGGATCCTTTATTTTTCCGTAAATGCCTGCAAGAAAAAGAATCTCAGGGCAGTATATTGTAACCAATGTGCATTTTGATCATAAATTTACTTTCAATTTGAAATCTAGTGCTGGCTGGGTAATGAGATGTTCTGATGAAGGGTCGAGGCCTGAAACCTCGACTGTTTATTTATGCCCCAGAAATAGAACATAGAATTACTGCACCACTCTCTGTGTAAAAAACACTACCTCTAGCATCACCCCTCCCATACTCCTCTCCAATCACATTAAAATTACGCCCCCTTGCATCAGCCATTTCCACCCTGGGAGAAAAGCCTCTGGCTGTCCACTCGATCGTCTTGTAGCAAGTCGCCTCTCTTCCTCCTTCACTCCAAGGATAAATGTATCGCCACAGTAGAGTAGTGGTTACCATGACAGCTGGGGTCATCAGAGTTCAGAGTTCAATCCCAGTGGCCCCCCCCCCCCGTAAGCACGTGCTTCCCGTGTGCGTGTGGGTTTCCTCCAGGTGATCAGGTTCCTTCCCACAATCCAAAGATGTACCAGTGGGTAGGGTAATTGCTCCTGTGATTAGGCTAGCGGTTAAATTGGTGGGTTGCCGGGCGGCGAGCCTTTGGTGGGCCGGAAGACCCCGTTCTGCACTGTTTCTCTAAATAGCTCACTCAACCTTTCCTCAAAAGACACAAAGTAAGAAGCCGGGAGGTGATAGGTAGAAGAGGTTAAAGGCTGAAGAAGAAGGAGCAATCTGATAGGACAGGACAATGGACCACTGCAGAAAGGGAAGGAACCTGGTTCTACCTGTCACCTGCTGGGCTGAGGTCCTTCAAGGAACCTCGACTGTTTATTTCTCTCCATAGATGCTGCCTGACCTGTTGAGTTCCTCCAGCAGTGTGTGAGTGAGCATTTGCAGAATCTCCCGTGTTTAGGTAGCGAGGTGAGATGTTTTACCTGGTGCTTTTGGTTGTCAGGTTCGGACGGCGGACGCTCCTACTGTCATCCCAACTACTGATGGCGGTGTCCGGGACGTGCGGCGCCTTCTCCTCCTCCTTCCCACTCTACTGCTTCTGGAGGGTCCTGTCAGGAATGGCGGTGTCAGGGATGATTCTCAACACAGTGTGCCTGAGTGCGTGAGACCTTACGATCAGAATTCGGCTATTGACCCATGCTCCCTTCCATCACGGCTGATTTATTATCCCTCTCAACCCCACTGTCCTGCCTTCTCCCCGTAGCCTTTAACACCCTGACTAATCAAGAACCAATCAACCTCCACCTTAAATATACCCAATGAGGACCTTCACAGCTGCCTATGGCAATGAATTCCACAGATTTATCACCCTCTGGCTAAAGAAATTCCTCCTCATCCCTGTTCTAAATGGACGTCCCTCTATTCTCCAAGGCCAGCACATCCTTTCTTAGATTAGTGGCCCAAATCTGCTCACAATACGTGAGCCGCCCGTAGTGTGCTTGCTCACTGTGTCTGCCTCCACCCTCAGAGGTGGAGTAGAGGTGGGTGAACCTCAGATCGCCATTGGAAAAGTATGGGGTTTGGTTCGGAACTGTTGGATTGGAAAGTGTCCCTGTTGTGCCCCGGGACCCTTCCAGGAAAAATGGGAGCCAGGCAACAGGAGATCGCTCTTCCTGCCCCCGGCAATGATTTAAACTTATTACCGAGGCCAGAAAATTCTAGTCATCGATGCAGGAGGTGCAGGGAGCTGAGGAAAGGGGGCATTCCTCTCAGGACCCTGATCTTCCCCTGGAGTCATGAACTTCAACCCAACAAACCCCCCTCCCCTCCTGAACCTACAAACATCTCCTCCCCTCCTGGTCCCACAATCACTCTCTCCCCAAACCCATGCACACAGATGTAGGCATTTTTTTTTATTTTTTTCTCTCTCTCTCATATTACACCCCCTTCCACTTACACACGGCCGCATTGCTAAGCTCCGCTCACTCTTCTAATAAAATAAGTGACTGGCATTCGCTCCTGAGCCAGAGGCCCTCTATCGGCTCGCTGCACAGTGACGTTCTCGCTTCTTCCCCATTCAGTCATCGAGTGGATCCCGACGAAACTCCGGATGCGTGCCGTTACACTTTGCAACTACTGCTACACCTTCGGCCAGCTGATCCTGCCCGGCATTGCGTACGGAATCCCAGACGGCCGCTTGCTTTTCCTGGTCCTCTCCGTGCCTTTTTACATTGTCTTCCTCTACTCCTGGTAAATCCCGCGTGAGGCGCGTCAGTGATGGGTTCCCGTGGGAGGCACTGTGTGAGTGTGTGTGGGGTTCCTTCCCAAAGTACCTGGGTCAACAACTATTGGTAGGAGGGAGCTGGGACAGACCAAACACTAGAGAACACAGATCATAGAACAAAGAACACAGACCACAGAACACAGAATGTGGAACACAGAACGGGAGACACAGAACACAGAATGTGGAACACAGAACGCGAGACACAGAACACAGAATGTGGAACACAGAACGGGAGACACAGAACACAGAATGTGGAACACAGAACGCGAGACACAGAACACAGAACGTAGAACATGGACTGCGAGACAGAACGTAGAAGAGAGAAAACTGAGAGATGAAAAGATAAAGGTTTGCTTTAGTTATTACATGGACATTGAAACGTACAACAAAATGTGTTGTTTGCATCAATGACCGAAACATTCTGAGAATGTGCAGGGGGCAGCCCACAAGAGTTGCCATCAACATAGCATCTCCACAACTTACTGTCCCTAATGAGGGAGAAAAATGGGGTGAACGTACAAACTCCTTATAGACGGCGGTGGGGATTGAATGTGGTCGCTGGTGCTGTAAGTTGTTGGGCTAACCATTACGCTATCGTGTGTGCTGGTTGTTAATACAAGTAAGACATCTCATACCTATGACAAATAAATGAATTTGAAATATCACCCAAGCAAATGATAAGACCATAAGCCATAGGGAGCAGAATTAGGCCATTTGGCCCATCAAGCCAGCCATTCCATTATGGCTGATTTATTATCTCTCTCAATCCCACACTCCTGCCTTCTCTCCGTAACCTTTCATGCCCTGACTAATCAAAAACCTATGAACCCCTGCTTTAAATGTACCCAACATCTTGACCTTTGCAAACATCCTCAGAAAAGAATTCCACAGATTCACCTGGCTAAAGAAACTCCTTCTCATCTCTGTTCTAAAGGGACATCCTACTCATTCTAAACATCCTCTCCACACTCACTCTATCTATGCCCTCTGGTCCTAGACTCCCCCACTATAGGAAACATCCTCTCCACATACACTCTATCTGTGCCCTCTGGTCCTAGACTCCCCCACTATAGGAAACATCCTCTCCACATCCACTCTATCTGTGTCCTCTGGTCCTAGACTCCCCCACTACAGGAAACATCCTCTCCACATCCACTCTATCTGTGCCCTCTGGTCCTAGACTCCCCCACTATAGGAAACATCCTCTCCACATCCACTCTATCTGTGTCCTCTGGTCCTAGACTCCCCCACTGTAGGAAACATCATCTCCACATCCACTCTATCTGTGTCCTCTGGTCCTAGACTCCCCCACTATAGGAAACATCCTCTCCACATCCACTCTATCTGTGTCCTCTGGTCCTAGGATCCCCCACTATAGGAAACATCCTCTCCACATCCACTCTATCTGTGTCCTCTGGTCCTAGACTCCCCCACTATAGGAAACATCCTCTCCACATCCACTCTATCTGTGTCCTCTGGTCCTAGGCTCCCCCACTATAGGAAACATCCTCTCCACATCCACTCTATCTGTGCCCTCTGGTCCTAGACTCCCCCACTATAGGAAACATCCTCTCCACATCCACTCTATCTGTGTCCTCTGGTCCTAGACTCCCCCACTGTAGGAAACATCATCTCCACATCCACTCTATCTGTGTCCTCTGGTCCTAGACTCCCCCACTATAGGAAACATCCTCTCCACATCCACTCTATCTGTGTCCTCTGGTCCTAGACTCCTCCACTGTAGGAAACATCCTCTCCACATCCACTCTATCTGTGTCCTCTGGTCCTAGACTCCCCCACTGTAGGAAACATCATCTCCACATCCACTCTATCTGTGTCCTCTGGTCCTAGACTCCCCCACTATAGGAAACATCCTCTCCACATCCACTCTATCTGTGTCCTCTGGTCCTAGGATCCCCCACTATAGGAAACATCCTCTCCACATCCACTCTATCTGTGTCCTCTGGTCCTAGACTCCCCCACTATAGGAAACATCCTCTCCACATCCACTCTATCTGTGTCCTCTGGTCCTAGGCTCCCGCACTATAGGAAACATCCTCTCCACATCCACTCTATCTGTGCCCTCTGGTCCTAGACTCCCCCACTATAGGAAACATCCTCTCCACACTCACTCTATCTGTGCCCTCTGGTCCTAGACTCCCCCACTATAGGAAACATCCTCTCCACATCCACTCTATCTGTGTCCTCTGGTCCTAGACTCCCCCACTGTAGGAAACATCATCTCCACATCCACTCTATCTGTGTCCTCTGGTCCTAGACTCCCCCACTATAGGAAACATCCTCTCCACATCCACTCTATCTGTGTCCTCTGGTCCTAGGCTCCCCCACTATAGGAAACATCCTCTCCACATCCACTCTATCTATGCCCTCTGGTCCTAGACTCCCCCACTATAGGAAACATCCTCTCCACACTCACTCTATCTGTGCCCTCTGGTCCTAGACTCCCCCACTATAGGAAACATCCTCTTCACATCCACTCTATCTGTGCCCTCTGGTCCTAGACTCCCCCACTATAGGAAACATCCTCTTCACATCCACTCTATCTGTGTCCTCTGGTCCTAGACTCCCCCACTGTAGGAAACATCCTCTCCACATCCACTCTATCTGTGTCCTCTGGTCCTAGGCTCCCCCACTATAGGAAACATCCTCTCCACATCCACTCTATCTGTGCCCTCTGGTCCTAGACTCCCCCACTGTAGGAAACATCATCTCCACATCCACTCTATCTGTGTCCTCTGGTCCTAGACTCCCCCACTATAGGAAACATCCTCTCCACACTCACTCTATCTGTGCCCTCTGGTCCTAGACTCCCCCACTATAGGAAACATCCTCTCCACATCCACTCTATCTGTGTCCTCTGGTCCTAGACTCCCCCACTGTAGGAAACATCATCTCCACATCCACTCTATCTGTGTCCTCTGGTCCTAGACTCCCCCACTATAGGAAACATCCTCTCCACATCCACTCTATCTGTGTCCTCTGGTCCTAGGCTCCCCCACTATAGGAAACAACCTCTCCACATCCACTCTATCTATGCCCTCTGGTCCTAGACTCCCCCACTATAGGAAACATCCTCTCCACACCCACTCTATCTGTGCCCTCTGGTCCTAGACTCCCCCACTATAGGAAACATCCTCTCCACATCCACTCTATCTGTGTCCTCTGGTCCTAGGCTCCCCCACTATAGGAAACAACCTCTCCACATCCACTCTATCTATGCCCTCTGGTCCTAGACTCCCCCACTATAGGAAACATCCTCTCCACACTCACTCTATCTGTGCCCTCTGGTCCTAGACTCCCCCACTATAGGAAACATCCTCTTCACATCCACTCTATCTGTGCCCTCTGGTCCTAGACTCCCCCACTATAGGAAACATCCTCTCCACATCCACTCTATCTGTGTCCTCTGGTCCTAGGCTCCCCCACTATAGGAAACATCCTCTCCACATCCACTCTATCTATGCCCTCTGGTCCTAGACTCCCCCACTATAGGAAACATCCTCTCCACACTCACTCTATCTGTGCCCTCTGGTCCTAGACTCCCCCACTATAGGAAACATCCTCTTCACATCCACTCTATCTGTGCCCTCTGGTCCTAGACTCCCCCACTATAGGAAACATCCTCTTCACATCCACTCTATCTGTGTCCTCTGGTCCTAGACTCCCCCACTGTAGGAAACATCCTCTCCACATCCACTCTATCTGTGTCCTCTGGTCCTAGGCTCCCCCACTATAGGAAACATCCTCTCCACATCCACTCTATCTGTGTCCTCTGGTCCTAGACTCCCCCACTATAGGAAACATCCTCTCCACATCCACTCTATCTGTGTCCTCTGGTCCTAGACTCCCCCACTAATAGAAACATCCTCTCCACATCCACTCTGTCTGTGTCCTCTGGTTCTAGACTCCCCCACTATAGGAACCATCCTCTCCACATCCACTCTATCTGTGTCCTCTGGTCCTAGACTCCCCCACTACAGGAAACATCCTCTCCACATCCACTCTATCTGTGCCCTCTGGTCCTAGACTCCCCCACTATAGGAAACATCCTCTCCACATCCACTCTATCTGTGTCCTCTGGTCCTAGACTCCCCCACTGTAGGAAACATCATCTCCACATCCACTCTATCTGTGTCCTCTGGTCCTAGACTCCCCCACTATAGGAAACATCCTCTCCACATCCACTCTATCTGTGTCCTCTGGTCCTAGGATCCCCCACTATAGGAAACATCCTCTCCACATCCACTCTATCTGTGTCCTCTGGTCCTAGACTCCCCCACTATAGGAAACATCCTCTCCACATCCACTCTATCTGTGTCCTCTGGTCCTAGGCTCCCCCACTATAGGAAACATCCTCTCCACATCCACTCTATCTGTGCCCTCTGGTCCTAGACTCCCCCACTATAGGAAACATCCTCTCCACATCCACTCTATCTGTGTCCTCTGGTCCTAGACTCCCCCACTGTAGGAAACATCATCTCCACATCCACTCTATCTGTGTCCTCTGGTCCTAGACTCCCCCACTATAGGAAACATCCTCTCCACATCCACTCTATCTGTGTCCTCTGGTCCTAGACTCCTCCACTGTAGGAAACATCCTCTCCACATCCACTCTATCTGTGTCCTCTGGTCCTAGACTCCCCCACTGTAGGAAACATCATCTCCACATCCACTCTATCTGTGTCCTCTGGTCCTAGACTCCCCCACTATAGGAAACATCCTCTCCACATCCACTCTATCTGTGTCCTCTGGTCCTAGGATCCCCCACTATAGGAAACATCCTCTCCACATCCACTCTATCTGTGTCCTCTGGTCCTAGACTCCCCCACTATAGGAAACATCCTCTCCACATCCACTCTATCTGTGTCCTCTGGTCCTAGGCTCCCCCACTATAGGAAACATCCTCTCCACATCCACTCTATCTGTGCCCTCTGGTCCTAGACTCCCCCACTATAGGAAACATCCTCTCCACACTCACTCTACCTGTGCCCTCTGGTCCTAGACTCCCCCACTATAGGAAACATCCTCTCCACATCCACTCTATCTGTGTCCTCTGGTCCTAGACTCCCCCACTGTAGGAAACATCATCTCCACATCCACTCTATCTGTGTCCTCTGGTCCTAGACTCCCCCACTATAGGAAACATCCTCTCCACATCCACTCTATCTGTGTCCTCTGGTCCTAGGCTCCCCCACTATAGGAAACATCCTCTCCACATCCACTCTATCTATGCCCTCTGGTCCTAGACTCCCCCACTATAGGAAACATCCTCTCCACACTCACTCTATCTGTGCCCTCTGGTCCTAGACTCCCCCACTATAGGAAACATCCTCTTCACATCCACTCTATCTGTGCCCTCTGGTCCTAGACTCCCCCACTATAGGAAACATCCTCTTCACATCCACTCTATCTGTGTCCTCTGGTCCTAGACTCCCCCACTGTAGGAAACATCCTCTCCACATCCACTCTATCTGTGTCCTCTGGTCCTAGGCTCCCCCACTATAGGAAACATCCTCTCCACATCCACTCTATCTGTGCCCTCTGGTCCTAGACTCCCCCACTGTAGGAAACATCATCTCCACATCCACTCTATCTGTGTCCTCTGGTCCTAGACTCCCCCACTATAGGAAACATCCTCTCCACACTCACTCTATCTGTGCCCTCTGGTCCTAGACTCCCCCACTATAGGAAACATCCTCTCCACATCCACTCTATCTGTGTCCTCTGGTCCTAGACTCCCCCACTGTAGGAAACATCATCTCCACATCCACTCTATCTGTGTCCTCTGGTCCTAGACTCCCCCACTATAGGAAACATCCTCTCCACATCCACTCTATCTGTGTCCTCTGGTCCTAGGCTCCCCCACTATAGGAAACAACCTCTCCACATCCACTCTATCTATGCCCTCTGGTCCTAGACTCCCCCACTATAGGAAACATCCTCTCCACACCCACTCTATCTGTGCCCTCTGGTCCTAGACTCCCCCACTATAGGAAACATCCTCTCCACATCCACTCTATCTGTGTCCTCTGGTCCTAGGCTCCCCCACTATAGGAAACAACCTCTCCACATCCACTCTATCTATGCCCTCTGGTCCTAGACTCCCCCACTATAGGAAACATCCTCTCCACACTCACTCTATCTGTGCCCTCTGGTCCTAGACTCCCCCACTATAGGAAACATCCTCTTCACATCCACTCTATCTGTGCCCTCTGGTCCTAGACTCCCCCACTATAGGAAACATCCTCTCCACATCCACTCTATCTGTGTCCTCTGGTCCTAGGCTCCCCCACTATAGGAAACATCCTCTCCACATCCACTCTATCTATGCCCTCTGGTCCTAGACTCCCCCACTATAGGAAACATCCTCTCCACACTCACTCTATCTGTGCCCTCTGGTCCTAGACTCCCCCACTATAGGAAACATCCTCTTCACATCCACTCTATCTGTGCCCTCTGGTCCTAGACTCCCCCACTATAGGAAACATCCTCTTCACATCCACTCTATCTGTGTCCTCTGGTCCTAGACTCCCCCACTGTAGGAAACATCCTCTCCACATCCACTCTATCTGTGTCCTCTGGTCCTAGGCTCCCCCACTATAGGAAACATCCTCTCCACATCCACTCTATCTGTGTCCTCTGGTCCTAGACTCCCCCACTATAGGAAACATCCTCTCCACATCCACTCTATCTGTGTCCTCTGGTCCTAGACTCCCCCACTAATAGAAACATCCTCTCCACATCCACTCTGTCTGTGTCCTCTGGTTCTAGACTCCCCCACTATAGGAACCATCCTCTCCACATCCACTCTATCTGTGTCCTCTGGTCCTAGAATCCCCCACTATAGGAAACATCCTCTCCACATCCACTCTATCTGTGTCCTCTGGTCCTAGACTCCCCCACTATAGGAAACATCCTCTCCACATTCACTCTATCTAGGCCTTTCAATATTTGAAAGGTTTCAATGAGATCCCCTCTCATTTTTCGAAACTCCAGTGAGTACAGGCCCAGGGCCATCAAATACTCCTCAGATGTTACCCAGAATCATTGTTGTTAACCTCCTCTGGACCCTGTCCAATGACAACACATCCTTTCTCGGATATGAGGCCTAGATTTGCTGACGACTCCAAGTGTAACCTGAACAGTGCCTTGTAAAGCCTCAGTGTTACATCCCTGCGTTTATATTCTGAACGGAGACAGTCTGTGTAAAGGTTTATCCAAACTGCAGTCCTGCTGAATTCTATTCCCAACCTTAGAGAGTTGTGGTGTACAGTGGAGAACTTCAGAACATGTACAGAGAGAAATTGCCGGGGTTAACTCCTGAAATACCCTGTTTACAGGTGGATTCCCGAGTCCGCCCGGTGGCTCGTGATGAACAACAAGACTGATGTGGCTCTCAAACAGCTCAAGAGAGTGGCGAGGATGAACGGCAAGAAGGAGGAAGCCGAGGAGATAACAGCAGCGGTGAGTGCTGATAGGAAACGGGTTCCCTGTCGTCAGCCGCCATTCCCGCAACGGGTATCCCAATGGGAAGCTTGTGGAGTGGCCTCAGTAATGGGCAGGGAACTCAATCGTTCTGTGTGTATCATTCAGTACACCATGCATCCATATACACAGGAATATACTGCACACAAAGGGAATTATACCGTACACACGGGGGAATATACTCTACACACAGGGGATTATACCGTACACATGGGGGATTATACCATACACACGGGGAATTATACCGTACACACGGGGGGTTATACCGTACACACGGGGAATATACTCTACACACGGGGGATTATACTGTACACACAGGGGATTATAACATACACATGGGGGATTATACTGTACACACAGGGGGAATATACTCTACACCCGGGGGATTATACCGTACACATGGGGGATTATACCGTACACATGGGGGATTGTACCGTACACACGGGGGATTATACCGTACACACGGGGGGAATATACTGTACACACGGGGAATTATACTGTACACACAGGGGGAATATACTCTACACACGAGGAATATACTCTACACACGGGGGATTATACCGTACACATGGGGGATTATACCGTACACACGGGGGGAATATACTCTACACACGAGGAATATACTCTACACACAGGGGATTATACCGTACACATGGGGGGTTATACCGTACACACGGGGGATTATACCGTACACACGGGGGGTTATACCGTACACACAGGGGGAATATACTCTACACACGGGGGATTATACTCTACACACAGGGGGAATATACTCTACACCCGGGGGATTATACCGTACACACGGGGGATTATACCGTACACATGGGGGATTATACCGTACACACGGGGGGGGAATATACTGTACCCACGGGGGATTATACCGTACACATGGGAAGTAGAGTGGTAAGAGCCAGAGGGTGGTAAATCTGGGGAATCTGCTGCCACGGGTGCCTGTGGAGGCCAAGTCATCGGGTATATTTAAGGCAGAGGTTGATAGACTCTTCACTGGGCAGGACATGAAGGGTTACGGGCCTGAGAGGGAAAATGGATCAGCCATGATGAAATGGCAGAATAGACTCAAAGGGCCAAATGGCCTCATTCTGCTCTGATTCCATCAGGCAGGAGGGTTCAGAACATGAGGGCAAGGACTGTTATGATGGGAAACAGTCTCATCGCCAAGACCATGAGATTGCTGAGCTCCCGGGTCTCACCATTTCGAAGTACCAGTAACATGCTACGGTTAATTCTGTTTTCAAGCTTGGTCATCATTACACCTTATCTCTCTCCCGCACACACACACACGCCCCTCTAGTCCCAGCACAGGCCGCCTCCGGAGTCATTGTCCCCGGGTTCACAGACTTGCTGGCTCTCAGGCACTGGGTCCTACAGATCTTGCCATGGAAATCGGCCAAGGCGAACAGGCCGGACACCCCCCCCCCCCCCCCCCCCCCCCACCGGCCGATGAGTCTGAGGCTCGGGCAGCACCGCAGCCTAGCGGTTAGCACAGTTGTTTCACAACACCAGCAACCATGGATCCTGTGAGGAGTTTGTACGTTCACCCCGTGACTGCGTGGGTCTCCTCCCGCCGTCCAAAGACGTACCGGCTAGTCAGTCAGGTGTAATTGGACTGTGCGGGATCATTGAACCGAAATGGCCTGTCACCGCGGTGTGTCTCTAAATGAAATAAAGAAACCAGGGTTCACGGCCCTGGACCGAGGGCTTGCACGGTATGTTCCCGTGTGTGAAGTTGCAACGTTGAGGCTATAGAAAGCACTGGTGAGGCCTCACTTGGAGAATTGTCAGCAGTTCTGGACCCCCTATCCAAGAAAGGATGTGCTGACATTGGAGCGGGTTCAAAGATAAATGATTCTGGGATTGAAATGCTTGTCATATGAGGAGTGTTCCATGTCTCTGGGCCTCTACTCACTGGAATTCAGAAGAATGGGGGGGGGGGGGGTCCTCACCGAAACCGATCGAATGCTGAAGGGCCTCAATAGAGTGGAGGCGAGGACAGCATGCTTCCTGTGGTGTGGGGGAGTCTAAGACCAGAGGACACAGCCTCAGAATAGAGGGGCGTCCTTTTAGAACAGAGAGGAGGAGGAATTTCTTTAGCCGGGGGTGGTGAATCTGTGAAAAACTTTGCCATAGGCTGTCTAGGCCAAGTCACTGGATATATTTAAGGCAGGGGTTGATAGATTCTTGATTGGTCAGAGCATGAAGGGATACGGGGAGAAGGCAGGAGATTGGGGCTGAGAGGGAAATGGATCAGCCATGATGGAATGGTGGGATAAAGTGGATGGGCCAAATGGCCTAATTCTGTCCCTATATCTTATGGTCTTATATTCGTCTGTGTGTGGTATCTTTCTGCGTTGCATTTTACACAGTATATTCCCATGTACCCCTGTGTGATGCTCATCTATGTATGCGTGTTGTACTGATCGGTCTACCGTACACACCAAACACAGAGGAGCTTCTTCACTCGGAGGGTGGTGGCCTAGCCCAGGGAACCAGGGAGAGTCACTCACTGAGGTGGGGGAGAAGGGCAGGAAACTGGTGCTGGGGAAGGGCTGGAGTAAGGGAGGGAGGAACACGTTCGAAGGGCCGAGTGGCCATCTCCAGCTCTGATCTCATACGCTCCTATATCAACGCTTCTGTTCCCAAAGTTCCTCAAGTCCAGCATGGAGGCGGAGCTAACATCCAACAAGGGGACGTACAACGCCTTCGACCTGTTCAAAACTCCCACAGTCCGCAGGATAACCTTCTGCATCATGTCCATCTGGTAGGTCATTTACCTGTCCTATCCTCTGTGCTCCTGGGAGTTTAGAAAAATAGGGGAGGGGAGTCACCTGATTTAACCTGTGAGTTTCCTGACGGGTGGGGGGGGGGGGCTTGACAGGAGATGTCTCTGCTCGAGAGCCTCGATGGAGGGGATGGGGCTGTAGGGGGCTGGATTTTCTATTTAAAGCTACAATGTTGAACAGCCCCTTCCAGCCCTCCGAGCCACAGTGCCCGGCACCCCCTTAACCCGAGCCTAATCACGGGACAACTTACAATGACCAGTTAACCTCTGCCATTTCTTTCAGTACCCTGGGATGCATTCTATCAGGACCAGGGGATTTGTCTATCTTCAGCCCTCGGACTGTGGGAGGAAACCAGGGCACCTGGAGGAAACCCACATGGAGAACGTACAAACTCCTTGGAGACCATGGCAGAACTGAACTCAGAACTCTCACGCCCCTGATGCTGTAATAGCATCCTGCAAGCCACTAACCCCCTTTAAGTGAACGTAGGTCCCTTGGAGGACGAGAAGGGGGAATTAACATTGGGTAATGAGGAAATGGCTGAGGATTTAAATGACTATTTTGTGTTGGTCTTCACAGTGGAGGACACGTCTAACATGCCAAAGAGAGATGTTATGGATACAATGGGAGGTGAGGACCTCAGTACTAAAGCTATCACTAAAGAGGTAGTATTGAGCAAACTTGTGGGCCTAAGGATAGATAAGTCCCCTGGTCCTGATGGAATGCATCCCAGGAAACTGAAAGAAATGGCAGAGGTTATAGTAATAGAGGCTTTGGTGATAATTTACCAAAATTCTCTGGTCTCTGGGCAGGTCCTGGCGGATTGGAAGAAGGCAAATGTCGCACCACTGTTCCAGAAAAGGGTGCAGGCAAAAGGCAGGAAACTATAGCCCACACGAGGAAATCTGTGAGGAATTATAGATGGGGAGCCCAGTTAGTTTAACACCTGAAGCTGAGAAAATGCTTGAAGCTATCATTAAAGAAGAAATAGTGAGGCATCTGGAAAGAAATGGATCCGTCAGACAGACGCAAAATGGATTCAGCAAAGGCAGGTCCTGTTTGACAAACTTACTGGAGCTCTTTGAGGATATAATGAGTGCAGTGGATAGAGGGGAACAGATGGACATTATATACTTGGATTTCTGGTAGGCATTTGATAAGGTGTCGCATAAAAGACTTATCCATAAGATAAGGATGTATAGAGTTGGGGGTGATGTATCAGCATAGATAGAGGATTGGTTAACCAATAGAAAGCAGAGAGTTGGGATACATGGGTAGTTCTCTGGTTGGCAATCAGCGGTGAACAGTGTGCCACAGGGGTCGATGCTGGGCCTGCAACTGTTCACAATATACATTAATGATCTGGAAGAGGGGACCGAGTGTAGTGTATCTAAGTTTGCTGACGATACTAAATTGAGTGGGAAAGCAAATTGTTCAGAGGATACGGAGAGCCTGCAGAGAGATATGGATAGATTAAATGTGTGGGCAAGGGTCTGGCACATGGCATGCAACGTCAGTAACTAGGAGGTCATCCACTTTGGAAAGAAAATGGAAGATCAGATTATCGTTTAAATGGTGAAAGATTGCAGCATGCTGCTGTGCGGAGGGACTTGAGAGTGCTTGTGCATGAATCACAGAAGGTTGGTTTGCAGGTGCAGCAGGCTATAAAGAAGGCAAATGGGATGTTGGCCTTCATCGCTAGAGGGATTGAATTCAAGAGCAGGGAGGTAATGCTGCAACTGTACAGGGTACTGGAGAGGCCGCACCTGGAGTACTGTGTGCAGTTCCAGTCTCCTTACTTGAGGAAGGATATACTGGCTTTAGAGGCGGTACAGAGGACGTTCACCAGGTTGATTCCAGAGATGAGGGAGTTAGACTATGAGGAGAAACTGTTGCCTGGGACAGTAGTTGGTGGAATTCAGAAGAAAGACAGGAGATCTTATAGAAACATTTAAAATTATGAGGAGATTATTATAGAAAATTATGTTTCTATAAGGATAGATAAGATGGAGGCAGGAAAGTTGTTTCCAATGGTAGGTGATACTAGAACTAGGGGACACAGCCTCAAGATTTAGGGGAGTAGATTTAGGGTAGAGATGAGGAGGAACTGCTTTTCCCAGAGAGTGATGAATCTGTGGAATTCTCTGCCCAGGGAAGCAGTGGAGGCTACATCAATAAATATATTTAAGACAAGGTTGGATAGATTATTGCATAGTAGGGGAATTAAGGGTTATGGGGGGAAGGCAGGTAGGTGGAGATCAGCCATGATCTTATTGATTGGTGGGGCAGGCTCGACGGGCCAAATGGCCGACTCCTGCTCTGATTCCTTATGTTCCTATGCCACCCTCAGGGATGGCACATCAGTGAAACACTTGACAACGCCAGCTGTTAAGTTCAGAGTTCGATTTCCACCACTGCCCGTCAGGAGTTTGCACGCTCTCTCCCCGTGACAGTGTGGGTTTACCTCAGAGCGTTCCGGTTTCCTCCCACAGTGCAAAGACAGACGGGTCCGGGTCAGGGAGTCGTGGGCTCGCTGTGTAGGTGGCAGCCCCCAGCACATCCTCGCACCGTGTTGGTTGTTGACACAGAAACAACACCAGATTCTATGTACACGTAGCAAATAAAACTAATGTGACTAATCTTCGAGAAGGTTGGGCTGAGCCGACGTAGGAATAGAAATAGGCCATTCGGCCCATTGAGTCTGATCCATCATTTATTTTCCCCCTGAATCCCATTCTCCTGCATTCTCCCCATAACCTTTCACACCCTGACGAATCAAGAGCCCATCAACCTCCACTTTACATACACCCAATGACTCGGCCTCCACAGCCGCCTGTGGCAATGAATTCCACAGATTTACCTCCATCTCCATTCTAAACGGATGTCCCTCTATTCACAGGCTAGGTCCTCTGGTCCTAGACTCCCCCAGTAAGGAAGCATCCTCTCCACATCCACTCTATCCGTGTCCTCTGGTCCTAGACTCCCCCACTATAGGAAACACCCTCTCCACATCCACTCTATCTGTGTCCTCTGGTCCTAGACTCCCCCACTATAGGAAACATCCTCTCCACATCCACTCTATCTGTGTCCTCTGGTCCTAGACTCCCCCACTATAGGAAACATCCTCTCCACATCCACTCTATCTGTGTCCTCCAGTCCTAGACTCCCCCAGTAAGGAAGCATCCTCTCCACATCCACTCTATCCGTGTCCTCTGGTCCTAGACTCCCCAACTATAGGAAACATCCTCTCCACATCCACTCTATCCGTGTCCTCTGGTCCTAGACTCCCCCACTATAGGAAACATCCTCTCCACATCCACTCTATCTGTGTCCTCCGGACCTAGACTCCCCCAGTAAGGAAACATCCTCTTCACATCCACTCTATCTGTGCCCTCTGGTCCTAGACTCCTCCACTATAGGAAACATCCTCTCCACATCCACTCTATCTGTGCCCTCTGGTCCTAGACTCCTCCACTATAGGAAACATCCTCTCCACATCCACTCTATCTGTGTCCTCTGGTCCTAGACTCCCCCACTATAGGAAACATCCTCTCCACATCCACTCTATCTGTGCCCTCTGGTCCTAGACTCCTCCACTATAGGAAACATCCTCTCCACATCCACTCTATCTGTGTCCTCTGGTCCTAGACTCCCCCACTATAGGAAACATCCTCTCCACATCCACTCTATCTGTGCCCTCTGGTCCTAGACTCCTCCACTATAGGAAACATCCTCTCCACATCCACTCTATCTGTGTCCTCTGGTCCTAGACTCCCCCACTATAGGAAACATCCTCTCCACATCCACTCTATCTGTGTCCTCTGGTAGACTCCCCCACTATAGGAAACATCCTCTCCACATCCACTCTATCTGTGTCCTCTGGTCCTAGACTCCCCCACCATAGGAAACATCCTCTCCACATCCACTCTATCTGTGTCCTCTGGTCCTAGACTCCCCCACTATAGGAAACATCCTCTCCACATCCACACTATCTGTGTCCTCTGGTCCTAGACTCCTCCACTATAGGAAACATCCTCTCCACATCCACTCTATCTGTGTCCTCTGGTCCTAGACTCCCCCACTATAGGAAACATCCTCTCCACATCCACTCTATCTGTGCCCTCTGGTCCTAGACTCCTCCACTATAGGAAACATCCTCTCCACATCCACTCTATCTGTGTCCTCTGGTCCTAGACTCCCCCACTATAGGAAACATCCTCTCCACATCCACTCTATCTGTGCCCTCTGGTCCTAGACTCCTCCACTATAGGAAACATCCTCTCCACATCCACTCTATCTGTGTCCTCTGGTCCTAGACTCCCCCACTATAGGAAACATCCTCTCCACATCCACTCTATCTGTGTCCTCTGGTAGACTCCCCCACTATAGGAAACATCCTCTCCACATCCACTCTATCTGTGTCCTCTGGTCCTAGACTCCCCCACCATAGGAAACATCCTCTCCACATCCACTCTATCTGTGTCCTCTGGTCCTAGACTCCCCCACTATAGGAAACATCCTCTCCACATCCACTCTATCTGTGCCCTCTGGTCCTAGACTCCTCCACTATAGGAAACATCCTCTCCACATCCACTCTATCCGTGTCCTCTGGTCCTAGACTCCCCCACTATAGGAAACATCCTCTCCACATCCACTCTATCAAGGCCCTTCAGTATTCGATAGGTTTCAAAGAGATTCTCCCTCATTCTTTAAAACTCCAGTGAGTAGAGGTTTGGAGCCATCAGACAATCCTCATACATTAATCCCTGGACCCTCTCCAATGCCAGCACATCCTTTCTAAGATAAGGGATCCAAAACTGCTCACAATACTCCACATGCGTTCTGACCAAGGCCTGATAAAGCCTCAGCTTTACATCCCTCTTTCACGTGAGGAAGGGCCTTTAGAGGGATTTCCTGGGTTTATTTGAAGGGCCAAGTCCCCATAACCTTTGTCCCTATGGGTGTTGGTGAGACCCGTTCTAGTGGATCTTCTCCCCTGTCTCATAGGTTCTCGACAAGCTTCTCTTACTATGGACTGGCAGTGGACCTGCAAGGGTTTGGAGTTAACATCTACCTCATCCAGCTTATCTTCGGAGCGATAGACATCCCTGCCAAGCTGGTGGGTGTTTGCACCATGAGTTACGTTGGCAGGAGATTCACGCAATGCGCCTCCCTCATCCTGGCAGGGTTGGTCATCCTGATTAACATCTTTGTCCCAGAAGGTCAGTGCTGCCAGTTGGAATTTGCCCACTCTGATTGGCCACATTAACTGCCAGTCATGTGGGGGTGGGATAGGGCAGGGACATCAGCTGTACGTGAGCTGGAGGTGGGAGGAGTGCATCAAACAATCCCCTGTGGTCATCCAACAACACCAAACCTGGCGGCAGATTCCACCGTTAACTTGTGCAACTCGAACAATCTTCCGACAAGAAACACTGGCTGTCGTAAATCAAAGTATTGAGTACAAGACTTGGGATGACGTGTTAGAGTTGTAGATAATGTCAGTGAAGCCTGCTTCGGAGTGCTGTGAGCTCCTCTACTCTGAGAAGGGTTCCTTTCCCAGTTGGCAAGACCCTCCAAGAGGACCACAACCTCGTCATAGTGTTCGGAGGCTTGGGTGCCTCAATGACCCGTAGAACTATGTTGGCTGGAGTCAGGGCTTTATGCTTTGGCTCTTGGTAGGGTCACCCATGCCAAACAGGGTCAAAGGGTAGAGGTCAGACTAAGAGTGGTTCACCGGTCCTCCAGGTTCAGGGCTAACAACCCTGACTGGTGAAACAAAACTGTTACAGAAACAGCAATGAAGAATCCTTCTACATCGGAGTGTGACGGTATTCCTGAGTCTCCAGCTGGAACTTGCCTGACTGACAATGGTGAAAACCGAGAGGAAGCTACTGACACGATGGTGGGAGCCCTGAACACAGACAGAGATGGAGGATCTTCACTGGTACCCTAAATGCCAGCGGCGTAACAGGCAGGAAGTAAGTTGGCAAGCTGCGGAGAGCTTGTGGACAATCGTCTGCGGGTGGTTCTCCTGGTGGGCCATGAGGGCACAGTCATCAGCAAACAGGGCTTCAGTGATGAGCCTCCTCATCGTTCTGGTCTTTGCAGCAAGGCATCTCAGGTCAAACAATAAACGTAAGCAGATAGGGTTCTGAACTGAAGTCCACAAAGAGAGACCGTCCCCGGACCCTTAGTGGAACAGTGAGCTGAAATGGCCCTTTGCCCACCTCGGGCTACGGCACCCTTACCTGTGCACTCTTGCCTAAATTGCCGTCCAGACATCGGGTTCGGAGTGCTCTGGGGACTAGACCCCACAGCCTCAACCCAGCCTGCAACGGACCTTCCTGATTTAGCCCGGCACTCACATCGATCAAACCCCAGTCCTTCCTCGCTCTCAGCGGTGGGCCCACTGCCTCACTGCATCGCGGCTCTGCCACATCCAATTGCCTCCAAGTCCAAAGGGAAGTTACAGGCTACAGTTTGTGATGATCATTTACCAGAAGAATAGTGATTAACCAAGTATTTAGTTATTTTCCTTGTTTCATTAATGACCAGCGAGAAGTCGCTAAGATTGACCAGCGCCATCTACTGGAAGTGCAGTAGAACAGAGGGATCTGGAAATACGGGTCCATAATCCCTTGAAAGTAGCGTCACAGGAAGAGAAGAATTTTGGTTCACTGGCCTTTATAGATCAAAGTATTGAGTACAGGAGATGGGATGTTATGTTGAACTTGTATAAGACTGTGAGGCCTGTTATGAATGCAGCAGCAATGAATGTGAAACTGAGAGAGGGTTTATAAACAAATCCCGAGATTTATTAACCTCTGCTCAAAACTTAGAAAAGTAAACTAACGACTAACTTAACCAGAAGTTAACAGTTAGGCAGCAATATCGAACAAGCAGTCAAACTTAGAAACTGTTCTTAACGAGTTCTCATCCAAGCACAGACTTAGAAAGTGATAAATTCAAAAGTCCATGTGATTTATACAGTCAGTAAGGAGAGACTTCCCCGAAACAAATGATTCCTTCGAAGGGACGACGCTCTGCCGATCCCACAGCCGGAAGATGCCCTGCTCGAAGAAATCACGGGGAAATAAAAGGAACCGACCTTCTGACTGGAGGGTGCTCACTGAACAGACCTTCCCAACCTTGCAGGGGTTTAACTCAAAGGTGCACGCCACAATTCCTGAACGAAGTCACAAAGGTCTATCATCCCCCGAGACGCTGAACGAGATTAACTTTACCCAATCCTTTGAACTCGGATAACTCTAGTAATGCCTTCACTCTCCGATACTGGACTTTAAGGGGAAAATAAACGTGCAACAAACAAAACCGGTGGAGTCGTCACACCTCCGACCGGCAACAGCAACCTTGCACAAAAATAAAAGTGAGAACCGCGTCATAGTCGCGGGCTTTGGTTTAAATACTGTTTGGAACATGCCATCACGTGACGTAACATCACCCCAAGGTCATGAGACAATTACATCATCCCACTGTCCCGTGATCAAACTGTGAGCTTGTAACAGACCTAATCTGCAGTATTGCATGCAGTTTTGGTCACCTCCTACAGGAAAGATGTCAATAAGATTGAAAGAGGACAGAGAAAATTTACAAGGATGTTGATGGGACTTGAAGACGTGGGGTATAAATAGGGTAAATGCAAGCAGGCATTTTCCCCACTGAGTTTGCCGAGACTAGAACCAGAGGTCATAGGTGAAAGGCAAAATATTTAGGGGGAACACCTTTGTGCAGATGGCAGTGAGAGTGTGGAACGAGCTCCAACGCAAGTGGTGCATGCAGGTTTGATTGCAACATTTAAGAGAAGTTAGAAACATAGAAAACCTACAGCACAATACAGGCCCTTCGGCCCACAAAGATGAGCTGAACCTTAGTAATCATCAGTTAATAACTCATCGGGGTGAGTGATAAGTTCGTGGCCCAGGGTAGAAGGAGATGAGTTATTAACTTCAAGCTTTCTGCAAAATCACTCAAAGAGTTGACCTGCATGTGTATGTAACGAGAGCTGTATAAGTCATCTCCTTCTACCTTAGGACATGAACTTATCAACCACCCCTTGTATTCTGCCATCAAATTTGACCTACCAAATGGGGAACAATAGAGAACAGTACACTGTAAATGGGGACCCATAGAGAGTAGTTCAATGTGAATGGGGACCCATAGAGAACAGTACACTGTAAATGGGGTCCCATAGAGAACAGTACACTGTAAATGGGGTCCCATAGAGAACAGTACACTGTAAATGGGGACCCATAGAGAGCAGTTCAATGTGAATGGGGTCCCATAGAGAACAGTACACTGTAAATGGGGACCCATAGAGAGCAGTTCAATGTGAATGGGGTCCCATAGAGAACAGTACACTGTAAATGGGGTCCCATAGAGAACAGTACACTGTAAATGGGGTCCCATAGAGAACAGTACACTGTAAATGGGGACCCATAGAGAGCAGTTCAATGTGAATGGGGTCCCATAGAGAACAGTACACTGTAAATGGGGACCCATAGAGAGCAGTTCAATGTGAATGGGGTCCCATAGAGAACAGTACACTGTAAATGGGGTCCCATAGAGAACAGTACACTGTAAATGGGGTCCCATAGAGAACAGTACACTGTCAATGGGGGGACCCAGAGTGAACAGTACACTGTCAATGGGGACCCAGAGTGAACAGTACACTGTCAATGGGGGGACCCAGAGTGAACAGTACACTGGCAATGGGGACCCAGAGTGAACAGTACACTGTCAATGGGGACCCATAGAGAACAGTACACTGTCAATGGGGACCCAGAGTGAACAGTACACTGTCAATGGAATGACAGGGAATGATGGGAGATGGACCATGTGCAGGGAATGATGGGAGATGGACATTGTGCAGGGAATGATGGGATACAGACATTGTGTAGACAGAATCAGAATCCTGTTTATTATCACTGACATATGCAGTGAAATTTGTTGTTTGTGGCCAGAGTACAGTGCAATATACAAAAACTTTACTAAAGATTACTTTAATTGTCAAATCTTCATCAACACATTGAAACACGCACCATATGTGTCAACAACAAACACAATGGGGTGTATTGGGGGCAGCCGACAAAGGCTGCCAAGCTTCTGCACCAATATTACATGCCCATGACTTTGGATTGTGGGAGGAAACCAGAGCACCCGGAGGAAACCCACTTGGTGATGGGGAGAACGTACAAACTCCTTACAGACAGTGGAGGGAATTGAACCTGGGTCACTGGCTCTGAAATAGCGTTACACTGACCCACCGTGTGACCATGCCCCCCATCGTGACTCTCGTTCAAAGAGCGAACAGAGGCCGTTGCAGGCGTGAGCGTTCCGCTTTGATGCCACTTACCCAGTTCTGTGCCACACACACAGATCTCCAGGCCGTGCGTGTGACCCTCGCCGCCATCGGGAAGGGGAGTCTGGCCGCTTCCTTTGCTTGCTGTTATCTCCACACCAGTGAGATGTACCCGACTGTGATCAGGTGGGTAGCTGGGTTCCTTCCTTCAATAGGCTGCTAGTGGACTGGGCGGGGAGGGGTAGTCCCGCAGCAGGGAGGGTTGTTCCCTGGTGGTCCTACGGTGGGGCGGAAGGGGGTGCATCACAGCAGCTTATTTATTTATTTAGACTGACACCGCGTAACTGGCCCTTCCGGCCCAGCGAGCCATACCACACAGCAAAGCACCGATTTAACCCTAATGACCGATTAACCTACTGACCATAAGACCACAAGATATAGGAGCAGAAATAGGCCATTTGGCCCATCGAGTCTGCTTTGCCATTTCATCATGGCTGATCCATTTTCCTCTCAGCCCCAATCTCCTGCCTTCTCCCCGTGTCCCTTCATGCCCTGACTAATCTATCAGCTGCTGCCATGAATACACCGAAAGACTTGACCTCCACAGCTGCCTTTAGTAAAGAATTCCACATACTCACCACTCTCTGGCTAAAGAAATTCCTCCTCATCTCCACTCTAAAAGGATGTCCCTTTATTCTGAGGTTGTGTCCTGTGGTCCTAGACTCCCCCACTATAGGAAACATCCTCTCCACATCCACTCTATCTGTGCCCTCTGGTCCTAGACTCCCCCACTACAGGAAACATCCTCTCCAAATCCACTCTATCTGTGTCCTCTGGTCCTAGACTCCCCCACTATAGGAAACATCCTCTCCACATCCACTCTATCTGTGTCCTCTGGTCCTAGACTCCCCCACTATAGGAAACATCCTCTCCACATCCACTCTATCTGTGTCCTCTGGTCCTAGACTCCCCCACTATATGAAACATCCTCTCCACATCCACTCTATCTGTGTCCTCTGGTCCTAGACTCCCCCACTATAGGAAACATCCTCTCCACATCCACTCTATCTGTGTCCTCTGGTCCTAGACTCCCCCACTATATGAAACATCCTCTCCACATCCACTCTATCTGTGTCCTCTGGTCCTAGACTCCCCCACTATAGGAAACATCCTCTCCACATCCACTCTATCTGTGTCCTCTGGTCCTAGACTCCCCCACAATAGGAAACATCCTCTCCACATCCACTCTGTCTGTGTCCTCTGGTCCTATACTCCCCCACTATAGGAAACATCCTCTCCACACCCACTCTATCTGTGTCCTCTGGTCCGAGACTCCCCCACTATAGGAAACATCCCCTCCACATCCACTCTGTCTGTGTCCTCTGGTCCTAGACTCTCCCACTGTAGGAAACATCCCCTCCACATCCATTCAATCGAGGGGCCTTTCACCATTTAATAGATTTCAGTGAGGTCACCCCTCATTCTTCTGAATTCCAGTGAATACAGGCCCAGGCCATCAGATGCTCCTCATATGACCAGCCATTCAATACCGGAATCATTTTCGTGAACCTCCTTTGAACTATCTCTAGTTTCAACACATCCTTTCTGAAATCAGGGGCCCAAACTGCTCACAATACCCCAAGTGAGGCCTCCCCAGTGCTTTATAAAGTCACAACATCCTCGCTTTTATATTCTAGTCCTCTCAAAATGATTGGAACTTTATCAATTTCCTTCCACACCAAAGAATCAACCTGCAAATTAACCCTTAGGGAATCCTGCACAAGGACTCCCTAGCACCTCAAATTTTTAAAATATTCTCTCCATTTAGAAAATAGTTTACCTTTTTATTTCTTCTACCAAAGTGCGTGAACTGTAAACTTCCCAACACTGTTTTCCATCTGATATTTCTTTGCCCATTCTCCTAATCTGTCTAAATCCTTGTGTAGCCTCTCTGCTTCCTCAAAACTACCTGCTCCTCCAGCTATCTTCACATCATCTGCAAACTTTCCATCATCCAAATCCTTGACATATAACATAAAAAGAATCGGTCCCAACACCAACCCCGGTCAAAAACCTTTGGTCACCGGCAGTCAACCAGAACAGGTTCCCTTTATCTCCACTCTTTGCCTCCTGGCAATCAGCCACTGCTTTGTCCATACCAGAATCGCTCCTGTAATACCATGGGCTCGTAGCTTGTTAAGCAGCCTCATGTGTGGCACCTTGTCGAGGGCCTTCTGAAAATCCAAGTGCACAACATCAACCAATTCTCCTTTGTCTATCCTGCTTGTTATTTCTTCAAAGAATTCCAACAAATTTGTCAGGCAAGGTTTTCCCCTGAGGAAACCATGCTATGGTCTATTGTTCAACCTGAGGTCGAACAAGTTAGGTCTTTATTCTTTGGAGCATAGAAGGTTGAGGTGGGACTTGATAGTGGTATTTAAAATTATGAGGGGGATAGATAGAGTTGATGTGGATAGGCTTTTACCATTGAGAGTAGGGGAGATTCAAACAAGAGGACATGAGTTGAGAGTTAGGGGGCAAAAGTTTAGGGGTAACATGAGGGGGATCTTCTTTACTCAGAGAGTGGTGGCTGTGTGGAACGAGCTTCCAGTAGAAGTGGTAGAGGCAGGTTCAATATTATCATTTAAAATAAAATTGGATAGGTATATGGACAGGAAAGGAATGGAGGGTTATGGGCTGAGTGCAGGTCGGTGGGACTAGGTGAGAGCAAGCGTTCAGCACGGACTAGAAGGGCCGAGATGGCCTGTTTCCGTGCTGTAATTGTTATATGATTACATGGTTATTTTATCATGTGCCTCCAAGTACCCAGAAACCACATCTTTAATAATCGACTCCAACATCTTCCCAACCACTGAGGTCAGACCAACTGGCCTATCATTTCCTTTCTTGTGCCGCCCTTCCTTCTTGGGGAGTGGAATGACATTTGCAATCTTCCAGTCCTCTGGAACCATGCCAGAATCTATTGATTCTTGAAAGATCGTAACTAATGCCTCCACAATCTGGTCAGTTACCTCTTTCTCACCTGGGGTGTACACATTCTGGTCCAGGCGACTTATTTACCTTCAGTTCTTTCAATTTCCCAAGAACCTTATCCCTAGTAATGGCAACTTCACGCACTTCTGCTCCCTGGCACTCTCAAACTTCCCCCATACCGTTAATTTCTTCCACAGTGAAGACTTATTCAATTCATCTGCCGTTTCCTTATCTTCCATTAGAACCTCTCCAGAGGCTGGTACGAATCCATGGAGCCTGCACCAAGTTCTTGGGATGAGAAACAGTTTCTCCCCCAGGGCCATGCGGCTTCTGAACTCCCTGCCGCATCACACTTGAAGTGCCACTGGTCAACCTGTTCTGTACCCTACAATATTTAACAATAATGCACTTTAGTTTGTTATTTATGTGTGATTAATCTGTTCCATACCTGTTAATATTTAACATTAATGCACTTCAGCCTGTTATTTATGTGTGATCCATTTTTAGATTTTATCCACAAGTTCACAAGTTATTGTGTGTTATGTGTACTACTGTGCTTTACATCCTGGTTCAAAGAAACATTGCCTCATTTCTATATATGTGTTTATATATGTTATATAGTTAAACAACAATAAACTTGACTTGACTTGGGTGCGTGGAAGAGGGACATTTAAAGGACTCTTAGAAAGGCACATTTATGATAGAAAAATGGAGAATTATGTAGGATGGAAAGGTTGGAGAACCGTTGTATAGCAGGAGATGCTGGAAATCCAGAGCAACACACACAAAGTGCTGGAGGAACTCAGCAGGCCAGGCAGCATCTATGGAGGGAAATATAAACAGTTGATGGTTCAGGCTGAGACCCTTCGTCAGGACTGGAAAGAAAGGGGAAGAAGCCAGAAGCTGGGAGGACTGGTAGTGGAGTGGTCTGTATAATGCTCTTCTGTGCAAAGGCTCACCGACCCAGGTTCAATTCCCATTGCTGCCTGTATGTTCGCCCTGTGACCACGTGGGCTGCCTCCGGGAGCTACGGTTTTCTCCCATGTTCCAGACACTGGTGGGTTAGGGTTAAACACAAGAGATTTTGCCGATGTTGAAAATCACAACTCACAAAGTGCTGGAGGAGCTCAGCAGGTCAGGCAGCATCGATGGGAATGAATAGACAGTCAACATTGCAGGCCAAGACCCTTCTTCAATACTGGAACGAAAGAGGGAAGAAGCCAGAACAAAAATGTGGGGGTAGGGGAAGGAGGCAATAGGTGGGCCCAGGTGGGTGGGAAAGATAAAGGGCTGGAGAAGAAGGAATTTGATACAGTAGGAGTGGAGAGTGGCCTGTGGGAGAAAGGGCATGGTTGAAGTGGGAGGCAAAGTTGATGAAATTAGCGAGCTCAGCATGACTGCATGAATCGGTACTAATGCAGTCATCAATGTAGCGCAGGAAGAGTTGGGGTGCATTGCCAGGGAAAGCCTGGAAGATGAACTGTTCAATACGTATAGCCAATGAAAGGCAGGCATAGCTGGGGCCCGTGTGGGTGCCCATGGCTTCCCCTCTAGTTTGGAGAAAGTGAGAGGAGCCGAAGGAGAAACTTTTGAGGGTGAGGACCAGTTTGGGAAGATGGAGGAGAGTGGTTGAGGAGGGGGACTGGTTGGATATTTTGTTGAGAAAGAAGCAGAGAACTTCGAGCCCTTCTTGATGGGGACAGAAGTGTACAGGGACAGGGCATCCATGGTGAACATGAGACATTTGAAGCAGGGAATTGAAGGTTGTCAAGGCGTTTGGGGTTGATAAGCTTTGAGCATGCTAGGTTGCTGCCAGAAGCTAGGAATTTCAGGCCGAGACCCTTCACTCGGACTGGAAAGGACGGAGCAAGAAGCCAGAATAAGACGTTGGGGGGAGGTGAAAGAGAGCTGGGAGGAGAGAGGTGAGACCAGGTAAGAGAGAAATTGGGTAGGTGAGAAAGGAGGGGATGAAATAAGAAGCTGGGAGGTGAGAGGTGAGACCGGGTGAGGGGGAAGGTGGGTGGGTGGGGGAGAGGGGGGATGAAGTGAGACACTGGGAGGTGATAGGTGAGACCAGGTGAGGGGGAAGGTGGGTGGGTGGGGGAGAGGGGGGATGAAGTGAGACACTGGGAGGTGAGAGGTGAGACCAGGTGAGGGGGGAAGGTGGGTGGGTGGGGGAGAGGGGGGTGATGAAGTGAGACACTGGGAGGTGATAGGTGAGACCAGGTGAGGGGGGGAGGTGAGTGGGTTGGGAGAGGGGGGATGAAGTGAGACACTGGGAGGTGATAGGTAAGACCAGGTGAGGGGGAAGGTGGGTGGGTGGGGGAGAGGGAGGATGAAATGAGACACTGGGAGGTGACGGGTGAGACCAGGTGAGGGGGAAGGTGGGTGAGTGGGGGAGAGGGGGATGAAGTGAGACACTGGGAGGTGAGAGGTGAGACCAGGTGAGGGGGAAGGTGGGTGGGTGGGGGAGAGGGAGGATGAAATGAGACACTGGGAGGTGAGAGGTGAGACCAGGTGAGGGGGAAGGTGGGTGGGTGGGGGAGAGGGAGGATGAAATGAGACACTGGGAGGTGATAGGTGAGACCAGGTGAGGGGGAAGGTGGGTGGGTGGGGGAGAGGGAGGATGAAGTGAGACACTGGGAGGTGAGAGGTGAGACCAGGTGAGGGGGAAGGTGGGTGGGTGGGGGGAGGGGGGATGAAGTGAGACACTGGGAGGTGATAGGTGAGACCAGGTGAGGGGGAAGGTGGGTGGATGGGGGAGAGGGGGGATGAAGTGAGACACTGGGAGGTGATAGGTGAGACCAGGTGAGGGGGAAGGTGGGTGGGTGGGGGAGAGGGAGGATGAAGTGAGACACTGGGAGGTGATAGGTGAGACCAGGTGAGGGGGAAGGTGGGTGGGTGGGGGAGAGGGGGGATGAAGTGAGACACTGGGAGGTGAGAGGTGAGACAAGGTGAGGGGGAAGGTGGGTGGGTGGGGGAGAGGGAGGATGAAATGAGACACTGGGTGGTGATAGGTGAGACCAGGTGAGGGGGATGGTGGGTGGGTGTGGGAGAGGGGGGATGAAGTGAGACACTGGGAGGTGATAGGTGAGACCAGGTGAGGGGGAAGGTGGGTGGGTGTGGGAGAGGGGGGATGAAGTGAGACACTGGGAGGTGATGGGTGAGACCAGGTGAGGGGGAAGGTGGGTGGGTAGGGGAGAAGGGGGATGAAGTGAGACACTGGGAGGTGATAGGTGAGACCAGGTGAGGGGAAAGGTGGGTGGGTGGGGGAGAAGGGGGATGAAGTGAGACACTGGGAGGTGAGAGGTGAGACCAGGTGAGGGGGGAGGTAGGTGGGTGGGGAGAGGGGGGATGAAGTGAGACACTGGGAGGTGATGGGTGAGACCAGGTGAGGGGGAAGGTGGGTGGGTGTGGGAGAGGGGGGATGAAGTGAGACACTGGGAGGTGATGGGTGAGACCAGGTGAGGGGGAAGGTGGGTGGGTGGGGGGAGAGGGGCGGATGAAGTGAGACACTGGGAGGTGAGAGGTGAGACCAGGTGAGGGGGAAGGTGGGTGGGTGGGGGAGAGGGGGGATGAAGTGAGACACTGGGAGGTGATAGGTGAGACCAGGTAAGGGGGAAGGTGGGTGGGTGGGGGAGAGGGGGGATGAAGTGAGACACTGGGAGGTGATGGGTGAGACCAGGTGAGGGGGAAGGTGGGTGGGTGGGGGAGAGGGGGGATGAAGTGAGACACTGGGAGGTGATGGGTGAGACCAGGTGAGGGGGAAGGTGGGTGGGGGAGAGGGGTATGAAGTGAGACACTGGGAGGTGATAGGTGAGACCAGGTGAGGGCGAAGGTGGGTGGGTGGGGGAGGGGGGATGAAGTGAGACACTGGGAGGTGAGAGTTGAGACCAGGTGAGGGGGAAGGTGGGTGGGTGGGGGAGAGGGGGGGATGAAGTGAGACACTGGGAGGTGATAGGTGAGACCAGGTGAGGGGGAAGGTGGGTGGGTGGGGGAGAGGGGGGATGAAGTGAGACACTGGGAGGTGATAGGTGAGACCAGGTGAGGGCGAAGGTGGGTGGGTGGGGGAGGGGGGATGAAGTGAGACACTGGGAGGTGATAGGTGAGACCAGGTGAGGGCGAAGGTGGGTGGGTGGGGGAGGGGGGATGAAGTGAGACACTGGGAGGTGATAGGTGAGACCAGGTGAGGGGGAAGGTGGGTGGGTGGGGGAGAGGGGGGATGAAGTGAGACACTGGGAGGTGACAGGTGAGACCAGGTGAGGGGGAAGGTGGGTGAGTGGGGGAGAGGGGGGATGAAGTGAGACACTGGGAGGTGATAGGTGAGACCAGGTGAGGGGGAAGGTGGGTGGGTGGGGGAGAGGGGGATGAAGTGAGACACTGGGAGGTGATGGGTGAGACCAGGTGAGGGGGAAGGTGGGTGAGTGGGGGAGAGGGGGGATGAAGTGAGACACTGGGAGGTGATAGGTGAGACCAGGTGAGGGGGAAGGTGGGTGGGTGGGGGAGAGGGGGGATGAAGTGAGACACTGGGAGGTGATAGGTGAGACCAGGTGAGGGGGAAGGTGGGCGGGTGGGGGAGGGGGGATGAAGTGAGACACTGGGAGGTGGGAGTTGAGACCAGGTGAGGGGGAAGGTGGGCGGCTGGGGGAGGGGGGATGAAGTGAGACACTGGGAGGTGGGAGTTGAGACCAGGTGAGGGGGAAGGTGACTGGGTGGAGGAGAGGGGGGATGAAGTGAGACACTGGGAGGTGATGGGTGAGACCAGGTGAGGGGGAAGGTGGGTGAGTGGGGGAGAGGGGGATGAAGTGAGACACTGGGAGGTCAGAGTTGAGACCAGGTGAGTGGGAAGGTGGGTGGGTGGGGAGAGGGGGGATGAAGTGAGACACTGGGAGGTGATAGGTGAGACCAGGTGAGGGGGAAGGTGGGTGGGTGGGGGAGAGGGGGGATGAAGTGAGACACTGGGAGGTGATAGGTGAGATCGGGTGAGGGGGAAGGTGGGTGGGTGGGGGAGAGGGGGGATGAAGTGAGACACTGGGAGGTGATAGGTGAGATCGGGTGAGGGGGAAGGTGGGTGGGTGGGGGAGACGGGGGATGAAGTGAGACACTGGGAGGTGATGGGTGAGACCAGGTGAGGGGGAAGGTGGGTGGGTGGGGGAGAGGGGGGATGAAGTAAGACACTGGGAGGTGATAGGTGAGACCAGGTGAGGGGGAAGGTGGGTGGGTGGGGGAGACGGGGGATGAAGTGAGACACTGGGAGGTGATAGGTGAGACCAGGTGAGGGGGAAGGTGGGTGGGTGGGGGAGAGGGGGGATGAAGTAAGACACTGGGAGGTGATAGGTGAGACCAGGTGAGGGGGAAGGTGGGTGGGTGGGGGAGACGGGGGATGAAGTGAGACACTGGGAGGTGATAGGTGAGACCAGGTGAGGGGGAAGGTGGGTGGGTGGGGGAGACGGGGGATGAAGTGAGACACTGGGAGGTGATAGGTGAGACCAGGTGAGGGGGAAGGTGGGTGGGTGGGGGAGAGGGGGGATGAAGTAAGACACTGGGAGGTGATAGGTGAGACCAGGTGAGGGGGAAGGTGGGTGGGTGGGGGAGAGGGGGGATGAAGTGAGATACTGGGAGGTGATAGGTGAGACCAGGTGAGGGGGAAGGTGGGTGGGTGGGGGAGACGGGGGATGAAGTGAGACACTGGGAGGTGATAGGTGAGACCAGGTGAGGGGGAAGGTGGGTGGGTGGGGGAGAGGGGGGATGAAGTAAGACACTGGGAGGTGATAGGTGAGACCAGGTGAGTGGGAAGGTGGGTGGGTGGGGGAGAGGGGGGATGAAGTGAGACACTGGGAGGTGAGAGGTGAGACCAGGTGAGGGGGAAGGTGGGTGGGTGGGGGAGAAGGGGGATGAAGTGAGACACTGGGAAGTGATAAGTGAGACCAGGTAAGGGGGAAGGTGGGTGGGTGGGGGAGAGGGGGGATGAAGTGAGACACTGGGAGGTGATGGGTGAGACCAGGTGAGGGGGACGGTGGATGGGTGGGGGAGAGGGGGATGAAGTGAGACACTGGGAGGTGATAGGTGAGACAGGGTGAGGGGGAAGATGGGTGAGTGGGGGAGAGGGGAGGATGAAGTGAGACATTGGGAAGTGATAGGTGAGACCAGGTGAGGGGGGAAGGTGGGTAGGTGGGGGAGAGGGAGGATGAAATTAGACACTGGGAGGTGACAGGTGAGACCAGATGAGTGGAAAGGTGGGTGGGTGGGGGAGAGGGGGGGATGAAGTGAGACACTGGGAGGTGATAGGTGAGACCAGGTGAGGGGGAAGGTGGGTAGGTGGGGGAGAGGGGCGATGAAGTGAGACATTGGGAAGTGATAGGTGAGACCAGGTGAGGGGGAAATTGGGTCGGTGGGGAAGGAGAGGATGAAATAAGAAGCTGGGAGGTGAGAGGTGGAAAAAGTAATGGGCTGAAGAAGGAGGAGACTGATTGGATAGGAGAACGGACCATGGGAGAAAGGGAAGGATGAAGGGCACCAAAGGGAGTGATGGTCAGGAGAGGAGGAGAGAAGGGGTGAGAGGGAAACCAGAATGGGCAATGGAAAAGGAAAGTCGAGAGAGGGAGTAGAAATTGCTAGAAGTTTGAGTAATCAGTGCTGGAGGCTACCCAAATGGAATACGAGGTGTTTCTCCTCCACCCAGAGCTTGGGCTAATTATGACAGCCGGGGAGGCTGTGCACCAACTGTTGGAATGGGAGTGGGAAGTTGAATTAAAATGGGCGCTCACTGTGCAATGACTGCTCCTTTCCCGTCTTGATGAAGGGTCTCAGCCCAAAACGTTGACTGCTGATTCATTTCCATAGATGCTGCCTGACCTCTTGAGTTCATCCAGGGGTCTGCCATGGAACAATGCCATTAAACAAGGGTTCCATGGACCCCAGGGGAGGAACCCCTGCTCGAGAACGTTGTGTGAGTTCCATAAGATTTCCAGCATCTGCAGAATCTGTGCATTGTAAGTGGGTTAGTACAGATTAGAGGGCAGAAAGGCCTGGCGACTCCACGACCTCGCTGTCGACGTGGAGGTGGGGACGTGAGGAGGTTTGTCCACAGCTGCTGACTCTGGACGTTTCTCTCCCCACAGGCAGACGGGCGTAGGTTTCGCCAACACCATGGCTCGGGTGGGCGCCATAGTGGCACCGATGGTCAGGCTGAGCGGCGACTACCTCCCCTTCATACCCATGATCATCTACGGCGGGATGGCCATTCTATCCGGAGCATCGGCCTTCGCTCTCCCGGAGACCCTCAACACCCAGCTCCCGGACACGGTCGAGGATGTCGAGGGCAGGTGGGTGGTCCTCCTCGTCTCCAGCTGAGCCGGGGTACAAGTGGAATAAAAATGGTACAAACAGAAATAAAAAAGTAGTGAGGTGGTGTTCATGGGTTCAATGTCCATTCAGAAATCGGATGAGGGGAAGAAGCTGTCCCTGAATCGCTGAGTGTGTGTCTTCAGGCTCCTGTACCTCCTCCCTGATGGCAGAGGGGAAGAAGCTGTTCCTGAATCGCTGAGTGTGTGTCTTCAGGCTCCTGTACCTCCTCCCTGATGGCAGAGGGGAAGAAGCTGTTCCTGAATCGCTGAGTGTGTGTCTTCAGGCTCCTGTACCTCCTCCCTGATGGCAGAGGGGAAGAAGCTGTTCCTGAATCGCTGAGTGTGTGTCTTCAGGCTCCTGCACCTCCTCCCTGATGGTAACAGTGAGAAGAGGGCATGTCCTGGGTGATGGGGGTCCTTAATGATGGATGCTGCCTTTTTGAGGCATCGCTCCTTGAAGATGTCCTGGATACTACGGAGGTTAATGCCCATGATGGAACTGACAGAGTTTACAACTCTCTGCAGCTTATTTCGATCCTGTGCAGTAGCCCCCACACCCCCCCACACCAGACAGTGACACAGCTCTCCATGGTACATCTCTGGAAATTTGCCAGTGTCTTTGGTGACATACCCAATCTCCTCAGACTCCTAATGAAATAATATAGCCACTGCGTACGTACAGCAAAACATACAGTGAAAAGCGTCACTTGCATCAACAACCAACACAGTCCAAGGACATGCTGGGGGCAGCCCGCAAGTGTCGCCCACAACTCACGAACCCTGACCCGTACGTCTTTGGACTATGGAGCACCCGGAGGAAACCCACGCAGTCACGGGGAGAACGTGCACACTCCTCACAGACAGCGGCGGGAATTGGACCCTGGTCTTATGATCAGTGCCGCTGTAAAGTGTTACGCTGACCGCTAGGTTACCGCGCCGTCTAACAGTTAAGCCCGCCAGCGTGCCATGGGGTCATGACAGGGATTACTGGAACCCACACAATCACAGGGAGAGTGTGCGGACTCAGATGAGACTGCCTTGGGCAGGGGTGGGGGTGCATTTTGGGATGGCTTGACTGACTGGGACTGGGTTTATAAGCCCATAAGACATAGAAGCAGAATTAGGCCATTCGGCCCATCGAGTCTGCTCCGAAACTCCTTCACGGCTGATTTATTATCCCTCTCAACCCCGTTCTCCTGCCTTCTCCCCGTAACCTCTGACACCCTGAATAATCAAGAACCTATTAACCTCCGCTTTAAATAAACCCAGTGACTTGACCTCCACAATCGTCTGTGGCAATGAATTCCACCGATTCACCACCCCCTGGGTAAAGAAATTCCTCCTCATCTCTATTCCAAATGGATGTCCCTCTATTCTGAGGTAGTTCAATGCAATACATAACCTAGCAGAGAAAAATAATAACAGTAATAAATCAAATAAAAATAATAATAATAGATAAACAAGTAAATCAATTACATACTGTAAGAGGCCGGGGGGAGGGGGAATGAAGAAGTGGGGAGGGGAACGGGAACAAAATAACACAATTTGGAGAAATCGAGGTTCCTGGGGTTAAAAAGACGACACTGCTGACTTGTGGTTGTTCGCAGGTGGAGATCGGGGAAGGCGCCAAAGGCGGATGTGATCCCGGAACCAGGAGCGCAAATCCCCCTGGTGGAACAGAGGCCCTGAACCCGAACACCGCCTGGTGCCCTCGTCAACACACCCCCGCAGATGGACAGGAGGGGAGTGAAGGGGGCAAATTGCCGGCTCCTGCTACTGTTTGCCCAGATGGATATTGTGACTTGTACCTCCTGTACCTAATAAAGTGGACACTGGGTGTACGTTCGTGGTCTTCTGCTGCTGTAGCCCGTCCACTTCAATGTTTGATGTGTTGAGCATTCAGAGATGCTCTTCTGCTCACCACTGTTGTAACGTGCGGTTATTCGAGTTACTGTCACCTTCCTGTCAGCTTGAACCAGTCTGGCCGTTCTCCTCCGACCCCTCTCATTAACAAGGCAATTTCACCCACAGAACTGCCACTTGCTGGATGCTGTTTGTTTCTCAAACCAACCTCTGTGAACTCTAGCCTTTCCCAACCCAAGCACTTTCACACTTTCCAACACCCCTCTTGGTCACAATATACTTACCAGCACCCCCATAGTGTAAAAACGTGTCTACCATGTGCTAACTTGAGAAAAATGATCAAATTTTTTTTTGTCTTTAAACCTAGCTTACACAGTACCTGTGTGCTGTACAGCAGCTTCGATATCAATGTGGTCCCTGAGCTTGATGGTTTTTAGTAAGAATTGAAATGTCCAAGCGGTTTCTGATTTCTGTGAGTACGTGGTTCACTGTACTGAAGCCTCTTTCAACAAGGTAGGAGACTGGAAATGCAATGAAGTGCAGCTTGGCTCTTCCCCAAAGACCAGGAAACAGAAGACAGAGGAGTAGACCCATCGAGTCCGCTCCACCATGGCTGATCCTTTACTCCCCTCCTCAACCCCCTTCCTCGGCCTTCTCCCCGTAACCTTTGATGCCATGTCCAATCAAGAACCCATCAAGCTCTGCCTTAAATGCACCCAACGACCCGGCCTCCACAGCTGCTTGTGGCAATAAATTCCACAAATTCACCACCCTCTGGCTAAAGAAATTTTTTTGCTTCTCTGTTTTGAATAGATGCCTCTCTATCCTGAGGCTGTGCCATCTTGTCCTGGACAATTGACCCAATTTCCCTCAGGATCAATAAAGTATGCCTGTCTGTCTGACTCCCTGACCATGGGATACATCCTTTCCACATCAACTCCGTCTAGGCCTTTCAACATTTGAATAAGATCCCTTTTCATCCTTCTAAATTCCAGCGAGTACAGAGCTATCAAACGTACCTCAAATGATAACCCTTTCATTCTTGGAATCACCCTTGTGAACCTCCTCTGGAACCTCTCCAATGCCAGCACATCTTTTTCAAGATGAGGGGCCTAAAACTGTTCACAATACTCAAGGTGAGGCTTCACCAGTGTCTTATAAAACCTCAGCATCACATCCCTACTCTTATATTCTAGACCTCTTGAAATGAATGCTAACATGGCATTTGCCTTCCTCACCACTGACTCATTCTACAAGTTAACCTTCAGAATGTTCTGCAAGTTCCTTCGCATCTCAGATTTTTGGACTTCCTCCCCATTTAGAAAGCAGTCTGCACATTTGTTTCTACGACCAAAGTACACGACCATACAAACATTCTGATGTTTGGTCTGAACAACTGAACCTCTTGACCACGTCTGCATGTTTTTATGCATTGAGTTGCTGCCACGTGATTGGCTGGTTAGATATTGGCTGGTGTACCTAATGAAGTGGCCACCGGCTGTATGTCTCTCTCTCACACACACAGACATGCAATCTCTCCCCTTTCCCTCGTCTCCCTGTGAACGAGCATCTTATTCCCACTCACATTCCCATTGACTCACTCCACCCCCCAGTCCCGCCTCCAGCTATAATATTTTTTGCTACTTCTGGGCAAAAAGGGGTTAATTGACCTACTGACCCTGCACGTCTTCCATACATACAGTGCCTATAAGAAGTATTCACCCTCCGACCTGGAAGTTTTCACTTTTTATTGTTTTACAGTGAATCACAGTGGATTCAATTTGACACTGATCAACAGAAAAGACTCTTTTGTGTCAAATTGAAAACAAATTTCTACAAATTGGTTTCAATTAATTACAAATACCGAACACAAAATAATTGATTGCATAATTACTCACCCCTTTCAGTAGATGCACCTTGGGCAGTAATTACAGCCTTGAGTCTGTGTGGATAGGTCTCTATCAGCTTTGCACATCTGGACACTGCTATTTCCCCCATTCTTCTTTACAAACTGCTCAAGCTCTGTCAGATTGCATGGGGATCGTGAGTGATCAGACCTTTTCAAGTCCAGCCACAAATTCTCAGTTGGATTGAGGTCCGGTCTCTGACTTGGCCACTCCAGGACATTAACTTTGTTGTTTTTAGAGACAACAAAGCTTTGGCTTTGTGCTTGGGGTCATTGTTTTGCTGGAAAACAGATCTTCTCCCAAGCACAGTTCTCCTGCAGACTGCATCAGGTTTTCCTCCAGGATTTCCCTGTATTTTGCTGCATTCATTTTACCTTCTACCTTCACAAGCCTTCCAGGACCTGCTGCAGTGAAGTATCCCCACAGCATGATGTAGCCACCACCGTGCTTCACGGTAGGGATGGTGTGTTTTTGATGATGTGTGGTGTTTGGCTCACGTCAAACATAATGTTTAGTCTGATGGCCAAAAAGCTCGATATTTGTTTGATCAGACCATAGAACCTTCTTCCAGCCAACTTCAGAGTTTCCAACATTATTTTGTCCAACTCTAGCTGAGATTCCATGTGAGTTTTTTCAAGTGGCTTTCTCTTTGCCACAAGCTGTGACTGGTGAAGCACCCAGGCAACAGTTGTTGTATGCGCAGTCTCTCCCATCTCAGCCACTGAGGTTTGCAACTCCTCCAGAGCTGTCGACCTCCCTCACTGGTCCCCTTCTTGCACAGTCACTCAGTTTTTGAGGACGGCCTGCTCTGGGCAGATTTACAGCTGTGCCATATTCTTTCCATTTCTTGCTGATTGACTGAACTGCATTCCAGGGATATTCAGTGGCTTGGAAATTTTCTTGTATCCATCTCCTGACTTGTGCTTTTCAATAACTTTTGCTTGGAGTGTTCTTTTGTCTTCATGGTGGAGTTTTTGCCAGGACACTGACTCACCAGCATTTGGACCTTCCAGATACCTCTATTTAACTAATTATGTGACTTCTAAAACCAATTGGCCCAGCAGTGATGATTTGATGTGTCGTATTAAAAGGGGTGTTTACTTATGCAATTAATTATTTTGTGTTTTATACTTGTAGTTAATTTAGATCACTTTGTAGAGATTTATTTTCACTTTGTCACGAAAGAATCTTTTTCTGTTGATCAGTGTCAAAAAAAGTCAAATTAGATCCACTGTGATTCAATGTTGTAAAACAATAAAACATGAAAACTTCCAAGGGGGGGGGGGAATACTTTTTATAGGCACTGTATATATACACACACCCACAGAGCCTCGTAAGACCACGAGACATAGAGGCCAAATTAGGCTATTCAGCCCATCGAGTCTGCTCCACCATTCCATCATGGCTGATATATTATCCCTCTCAACCCCATTCCCCTGCCTTCTCTCCATAACCTTTGACCCCCTGACTAATCACGAACCTACCAACCTCTGCTTTAAATATACCCAATGCCTTGGCCTCCACAAGCCGTCTGTGGCAACGAATTCCACAGATTCACCGCCCTCTGGCTAAAGAAATTCTCCTCATCGCTGTTCCAAATGACATCCCTCTATCCTGAGGCTGGCTGTGCCCTCTGGTCCTAAAGTCCCCCACTATAGGAAACATCCTCTTCTCGTCTACACTATCGAGGCCTTTCAATCTTCAGTGAGATCCCTTCCCCTCATTCTTCTAAACTCCAGTGAGCACAGGCCCAGCGCCATCGAGTGGTTCTCATGCATTAACCCTGTCATTCTCAGGCAACTCCTCTGGATCCACTCCAATGTCAGCACACCCTTTCTTCCAAAAACAAACACACACACACACACACACACACACACACACACACACACACACACACACACACACACACACACACACACACACACACACACACACACACACACACACACACACACACACACACACACACACACTCAACCCCCCGGGTCTCTAGGGCTTTGAGGACAGCTCTCTAGCCACCACACCAACTGTGTCACGACCGCAGCACAAGGGAGAATGCGTTGGGTGGGTCACTGGGGAGGCATATGAGTGTGGATAGATGGAGTCACTGAAGGTCAGGGTGATCTTCAAAGATCACGACTAATGCCTCCACAATCTCTTCAGCCACCTCTTTCAGAACCCTGGAAAATAGTGACCTATCTACTTACAACCCCTGAGCTTCTCACACGCCTTCTCCTTGGGAATAGCAAGTGCACTCGTTTCTACCCCCTGACACGCTCAAATATATGGCGAACTGTTAGTATCTTCCAGAGAGAAGACTGCTGCAAAATCCTTATTCAATTCATTGACCGTTTCTTTGTCCCCGTCACAGCGTCACCACCTCTCCAGCGTCAATGATTTCTTTGCAGCCTTTCTGATGGTGAAGATTTAGTGGCAACCTGAGGGGCAAATTCTTCACCCAGAGCGGGGTCGGTATATGGAACGAGCTGCCAGAGGAAGTGATTGAGGCAGGAACATTCACAACATTTAAAAGACACTTCGATACGCACATGGATAAGAAAGGTTTAGAGGGATCTAGACAGGTACACGGATAGGAAAGGTTTAGAGGGATCTAGACAGGGACATGGATTGGAAAGGTTTAGAGATATTCCCAGTCCTGATGAAGGATCTCTGTCTGAAAAGTTGAGTCTTTATTCATTTCCATAGATGCTGCCTGGCCTGCTGAGTTCCTCCGGCGTTCTGTGTGTGCTGCTCTGGATTTCCAGCATCCGCAGAGTCTCCAGTGATTACAATTCCTTTACCCTGTGCTCCCTAGATCTTGATTTCACAGTGAGTGTGGTGATTAAACTTAGTTTAATAGTTCAGAATTAATAATTAAATCTTGTTATCAGTATGTTACACATTACCGGACATCACATACAAAAGACTGAGTGCGGGTTTAGGCATCGATTGCCAGCAGAGTCTGCCTCAGTACATCTGGTCAGCCCTTCTGCTACGCAGACCATGGCTTTTGGGGACCTCTTGGAGATGGTTGGAGACCTCGGGAAGTTCCAAGCCATCCACATCCTCCTGCTGTCATTACCACCCTTGCTCATGTCCTGCCACAATCTGCTCCAGAACTTCGTGGCTGCTGTTCCCGACCACCGGTGCCAGGTGCGGCTGGAAGCCAAGGGCTCGCGGTACCTCAATGTGACGGAGGAGCCGCTGAGGGAGGAGTTTCTCCGGGTGTTTCTGCCCCTGGACGAGGAAGGGAGGCCGGACAAGTGCCGCATGTACACCTCCCCGCAGTGGCATCTCCTGGGGACCAACGAGACACAGGGTAACGGGAGCCAACCTGACACACAGGCGTGCACCGATGGGTGGGTGTACGACCGCTCCCAGTTCACGTCGACGATCGTGACAGAGGTACGTCTGGAAATGCCCCCCTCACCTCTGGGGGATGGTGTACTGAAGGGGGTGGCTGGACGGAGTGAACAGAATGCGCGGTGACACAACGCTTTACAGCGCCAGAGACCCGGGTTCAATTCCCGCCACGGTCTGTGAGGAGTTTGTCCGTTCTCCCCGTGACCGCGTGGGTTTCCTGCCACAATGCAAAGACGTGTGGGTTAGTAGGGTAATTGTCACGCGGGTGTAATTGGGCAGCGCAGGGTCCGTGTCCTCAGTGACGATCGGTTGTGCCCTTGTTTCGGCAGTGGGACCTCGTGTGTGATCGGAAGTCTCTGAAGCGGATGGCGCAGTCGATCTACATGGCCGGACTGCTGATCGGAGCCTGTGTCCTGGGCAGACTGTCCGACAAGTAAGTTCAAAGTTCCAAGTCTATTTATGATCAAAATATGGATGCCACGTACAACGGTGAGATTTGTCTTCTTGCTGGGAGCCACAGAACACAAGAAGCACAATAGAATCCACGATAAAACCCCACAGCACAACGACAGTCACACATCCAAATCACTCAAAGGGCAACGTGGAGACGGTTTAATCTTTGGATAAACTCAGTGGGGCAAACAGCATCTGGGGGGAGGGGAAGCAACTGCTGAATGAGAGTGTTTAAGCTGCTGTGTGGTCTAACCAGAGTTTTATCGAGCTTAAACATTACCTCGAGTCTCTTGATCTGTATATTCAGAACTGCTGAAGGCCGAAATTCACTGCATCTTCTTAACCACCCTATCAACTTCGAGGGATCTCTGGATGTGGACCCCACATACCTACCTAAGTCTCTTAAAATGTTCCTAATGTATCTGCCTCTACCACCAGCCCAGGCAGGGCGATCCACAGACCCACCACTCTCTGTGATAAAGAGGTGATACCTCTGATGTCCCCCCTATACTTGCCTCCAATCACCTTAAAATCATGCCCTCTCATATTAGCCATTTCCACCCTGGGAAAAAGCTTTTGTCTATCACTAGATCTGTGCCTCTTACCATCCTGTAGACCTCTATCAAGTCACCTCTCATCCTCAACACGAGTGAATCTGCAGATGCTGGAAATGAATAAAAAACACAAAATGCTGGCAGAACTCAGCAGGCCAGACAGCATCTATGGGAGGAGGTAGTGACGACGTTTCGGGCCGAAACCCTTCATCAGGAGTGATGAAAAGCTCTAGCTCGCTCAGCCTCTCCTCACAAGACCTGCTCTCTAATCCATCCTGGTGAATCTCCTCTGCACCCTCTCTTATCCAGGCAGTGTCCCGGTGAATCTCCCTCTGCACCCTCTCTAATCCAGGCAGCGTCCTGGTGAATCTCCTCTGCACCCTCTCTAATCCAGGCAGCGTCCTGGTGAATCTCCTCTGCACCCTCTCTAATCCAGGCAGCGTCCTGGTGAATCTCCTCTGCACCCTCTTTAATCCAGGCAGCATCCTGGTGAATCTCCTCTGCACCCTCTCTAATCCAGACAGCATCCTGATAAATCTCCTCTGTACCCTCTCTAATCCAGACAGCATCCTGGTAAATCTCCTCTGCACCCTCTCTAATCCAGGCAGCATCCTGGTGAATCTCCTCTGCACCCTCTCTAATCCAGGCAACATCCTGGTAAATCTCCTCTGCACCCTCTCTAATCCAGGCAGCATCCTGGTGAATCTCCTCTGCACCCTCTCTAATCCAGGCAGCATCCTGGTGAATCTCCTCTGCACCCTCTCTAATCCAGACAGCATCCTGGTAAATCTCCTCTGTACCCTCTCTAATCCAGGCAGCATCCTGATGAATCTCCTCTGCATCCTCTCTAATCCAGGCAGCATGCTGGTGAATCTCCTCTGCATCCTCTCTAATCCAGACAGCATCCTGGTGAATCTCCTCTGCACCCTCTCTAATCCAGGCAGCGTCCTGGTGAATCTCCTCTGCACCCTCTCTAATCCATCCTGGTGAATCTCCTCTGCACCCTCTCTAATCCATCCTGGTGAATCTCCTCTGCACCCTCTCTAATCCATCCTGGTGAATCTCCTCTGCACCCTCTCTAATCCATCCTGGTGAATCTCCTCTGCACCCTCTCTAATCCATCCTGGTGAATCTCCTCTGCACCCTCTCTAATCCATCCTGGTGAATCTCCTCTGCACCCTCTCGCAAGCCTCCTCATCCTTCCCATAATGGCGATCAGAACTGAACACTATACAGTGTGGCCTGACCAGGGTTTTACCGAGCTGCAACATTACCTCACGGTGCTTGAACTCAATCCCTTGACTGGAGAAGGCCACCACACCAAACGCCTTCTCAACCACCCTATCAACTCGTGCGGCAACTTTGAGGAAACTATGGACGTGGGGGAAATGGCTAATACCAGAGGTCACACTTTTAGGGTGATTTTGAAAAGTATAGTGAGATATAGGAAGTATAAATTTAGGCAAAGTGTAGCGACTGCTTAGCAACACCCACCCCTCCCCAGCATCGATCAGGGTCACTTGAAGCCCTGGAAACAGTGGTGGATGGTCGTACGAGCAGCTGATGCCTCACAAGTCCTGGTTATGCGGCTACTGACTCTCTGAAGAGTATTGGTAACGGCTGAGGTCACCCGTCTTGTGAAGACACCGCCAAGAAGAAGACAGTGGCAAACCACTCCTGCAGAAAAATTTGCCAAGAACAATGATGGGCAAAGGACACGAAGGCCCACTTCACACGGCACGGCACAAAATGACGGTGATGATAGGCAAGGACGGTGAATGTCTGAGGTAAGATTTTTTTTACACCAAATGGAGGGTGTGTGGAATACACGGCCTGGGTTGGGGGTACAGGGAGATACATTCAGGAAGTTTCAGAAACTCTTTGACAGGGACATGGATGATAGAAAATCTGGAGGGCTATGTGGGAGGGAAGGGTTAGATTGATCTTGGACTGGGTTGAGGGTCAGTACAACAGGATGGGCCGATGGGTCTGTACTGTGCTGTAATGTTCTGTTTTCTATGACAGTTCTGGAACAGTTCAGACTCCTGGATAATATCAGTCGAACATCACACAGCCGTTCAGACATTAACCGCATCACCAGGACCAGAGAGCCACTTACCGACGCTCTCCTGTCATGTCAGCGTGGGCTCCTGGTCTCCAGTATTTACCCAATGCTTCTCGCCCGTCAGGTTTGGCCGTCGGACCCTGCTGCTATGGTCCCACTTCCTGGTCGCCATGTCAGGGACGTGTGGAGCATTCTCCTCCTCCTTCCCGCTCTTCTGCTTCTGGAGATTTCTGTCGGGGGTCGGCTTGTCAGGCATCGTCATCAACAGCGTATCTCTCTGTGAGTAAACAGTCGCCTCGGAATAGAAGGATATTCCCTTAAGACAGAGATGAGCAGGGATTTCTTCAGCCAGAGGGTGGTGAATCTGTGGAATTCATTGAAAATACAACATTAGTGTTCACTTCCAGAGGGCTAGAATATAAAAGGAAGGTTAAAATCCTGAGAATTTATAAGGCATTGGTCAGACCGCACTTGGAGTGTTGCAAGAATTTTGGGACCTTAACTAAAATAAGATGTGCTGACATTGGAGAGGTTCCAGATGATGTACAGGAGAATGATCCCAGGAATAAAAGGGTTAATGTATGAGGGGTGTTTGGTGCCTTTGGGCCTGTAATCACTTGAGGTTAGAAGAATGGGGGGATCTCACTGAATCCGATCGGATATTGAAAGGCCGAGATAGAGTGGACATGAAGAGGATGTTCCCAATAGTGTGAGAGTCTCGGACCAGAGGGAACTGCCTCAGAACAGAGGGATGTCCCTTTAAAACAGGGATAAGGAGGAATTTCTTTAGGAGAGGGTGGAGAATCTGTGGAATTCCTTATCACAGCCAGATGTGCGTGCCAAGTTGTTGGGTTATTTAAATCAGTGTTTGATAGGTTTTTCATTAGGCAGGGGTTAAAGGTTACGGCGAGAAGTCAGAAAAATCGGTTGGAGTGAAAAATCAGCCTTCACTGAATGGGGAACAGACTCGATGGGCCAAATGGCCTGATTCAATGGTTCAATTTAATATCAGCGCATGTATACAGTATACAACCTGAAATTCTTACTCTTCACAGACACCCACCAAACAGAGAAAAATCCCAAAGAATGAATGAGAGGGAACGCCAGAACCTCAAAGCTCCCCCTCCCTCCCGCACACAGAGGCAGGAAAAACATTAACCCTCCCCTCCCACTCCTTGCCCCAGCAAAAAAAAACAACACCCCCACCGTGCAAGCAGTCGCAAATCCCCAGAGACCAACATCTAGACTCTGTAAACTCTCTCGTTCCTCCATCAGACTTTCTTTACCCATGCACAAGGAGAACAGCCCCAGTCCCTGTCACCAAAGTGTCGTGTCAGAACAGAAAATGCCATTGTTATGCAGAATTGACTCACAGTCACGGATACAGACCGTTTGGTAAACTGTGTATCGTCAGGTTCCTTCCTTGCAAGATCAATTGCCATTCACAATAGAGCTGTTAAAGTCAATAGAAACTACAAATTGACGACTGATGGTAACCTGAAGTTTGTAAGGCAATTGTCCTTTCCTTGGTGTGTGTGTTTCACACCCTGATCTCATCTCCTGTGAAATGTCTCCAGTCCCCTGCTGTGCACAGGGAAGCGATGCTCTGCAAGACCTTTCTTTCCCGGGCTCTCTGCACTCTATCCTTGTCTGGATATTATGTTAACCCTTGCCTTCCCATAACTCCCTCATTGTAGGTGGGCAGCAGCCATAACAATCTCAACCAGCACTTTTGCCCCTGATATTCTTGAAATTAAGGTGGAGGGGTGGAGATACATCTCTACCAAAGGAGGTGTTCCTTCCACCAGCCTGTAGGTCACCCTTGGGCAAGGTGTGGCACCTACTTTACCCCCCGATCAGGGTCACGTGAAGCCATGGGATCAGGCGGTGGAACAAGTCCTGGTTATGTGACCACTGACGTCAGGAAGAGTATTGGTAATGGCTGCAGTCACCCATCTTGTGAAGACACTACCCAGGAGACAAAAAAACAACTTCTGCGGAAAAATTTGCCAAGAACATTCATGGTCACGGAAAGACCGTGATCACTCACATCATATGACACTAACAAATGAACGATTCTTAGAATATGCCTGTTCTTACCCAGACAACCTCATATAATCTCCCCGCAGACTGGTCCTGGCGATAAGTAGCCAATTCAGAATGAACACACAAAGCACCGGACAGACGGAATCTATGGGGAGAGATGGACAGTTAATGTTTCAGGCAGAGGCCTTTGAACTGGACTGAAAGGTTGGGGATAACGAAGGGCTGAAGTTGGTGGAATGAGATAGGAAAGGAGAGTGGGGTGAGAGGTAAATGGGAGGGGGTTGAGGAGGGCGGATGTTGACAGTTGGGGGGAGGGGACCTAGAGGGATGATAGAGAGGGTGGAGGAGGGGAAAGAAGCCACTTTGATTAACACATCGTCTCTCTCTGCTTTCCACCTAGTGGTCGAATGGATTCCGACCAGAGTTCGAACTCCCGCTTTGATGACCCTTAACTTCACTTACACGTACGGCCAGCTCCTCCTGCCCGGGATCGCTTACGGTCTCAAGGACTGGCGTTCGCTCCAGCTCTCAGTCTCCGCCCCATTCTTTGCCTTCGTCCTTTGTTCCTGGTAAAGTCCAACGCCACTCGTCTCTTACTTACTCGAATCAAAAGTCACCACTGTGAGTCTGCCATATTTATTTCATTTAGAGCTGTGACACGCTGACAGCCCACAAGGCCCAATTACACTCACATGATAATTCTCCTACTAACTTTGGAGGAAACAGGATCACCTGGAGGAAATCCATGCGGCCACCGGGAGAATGCACAGACCGCGGCGGGAATTGAACCCCGGTCACTGGTAGTGTAACAGCGTGACGCCAACCACTACTATCTCGGCCCGCCGGGATCGGGGCAAAGGGAGAGTTTCAGGGGTAACGATAATGAAAACGGTCAATTAAATAAGGAACAATGATGTCAGGGCTTTATCAATCGACAGTGAGGCTCCATGGAACCGTGGGTAATCAGAAACCCCGTGTCACTGTTAGGAAGGTTACTTGAGTAGAATACAGACAGGAAGAATGTGTGTGAGGCCAGTGTTCTGTGCTTGGGGTCGGATGTGGGAGGTCTGGGCCAGATGTGTCGAGCTGCAGCCCCTTAGGGACCGCGTTAGGGAACTGGAGATGCAGCTCGATGACCTTCGTCTGGTCAGGGAAATTCAGGAGGTGATAGATAGGAGCCACAGCAGGGCCTCGTGAAAGTGCGTAATAGTCAGGAGAGGAAAGGCAACAGGCAGATGGTAGAGAGTACACCTGTGGCTGTCCCAGTTAACAATAAGTACTCTTGTTTGAGTACTGTTGGGAAGAACAGCCTACCTGGTCGCATCTCTGGTACAGAGTCTGGCCCGGTGGCTCAGAAGGGTAGGGAAAGGAAGAGGAAGGCAGTAGTGATAGGGAACTATAGTTAGAGGGTCAGACAGGCAATTCTGTGGACGCAGGAAAGAAACTCAGATGGTAGTTTGCCTCCCAGGTGCCAGGGTCTGGGATGTTTCTGATCACGTCCAGGATATCCTGAAGTGGGAAGGAGAACAGCCAGAGGTCATGGTACATATTGGTATCAATGACATAGGTAGGAAAAGGGAGGAGGTCCTGAAAACAGACTACAGGGAGTTAGGAAGGAAGTTGAGAAGCAGGACTGCAAAGGTAGTAATCTCGGGATTACTGCCTGTGCCACGTGACAGTGAGTATAGGAATAGAGTGAAGTGGAGGATAAATGCGCGGCTGAGGGTTTGGAGCAGGGGGCAGGGATTCAGATTTCTGGATCATTGGGACCTCTATTGGGGCAGGTGTTACTTGTACAAAATGGACAGGTTGCACTTGAATCCCAGGGGGACCAATATCCTGGTGGGGAGGTTTGCTAAGGCTATTAGGGCGAGTTTAAACTAGGATTGCTGGGGGGTGGGAACCGAATTGAAGAGACGGAGGAAGAGGTGGTTGGCTCACAAATAGAGAAAGCTTGGAGACAGTGCAAGAGGAAGGATGGGCAGGTGATAGAGAAGGGATGCATTCAGACCAATGGTTTGAGATGTGTCTATTATGAGTATTATGAACAAAGCGGATGAGCTTAGAGAGTGGATCAGTACTTGGAGCTATGATGTTGTGGCCATTACAGAAACTTGGATGGCTCATCAGACCCCACTTGGAGTACTGTGTTCAGTTCTGGTCGCCTCACTACAGGAAGGATGTGGAAACCACAGAAAGGGTTCAGAGGAGATTTACAAGGATGGTGCCTGGATTGGGGAGCATGCCTTATTAAAAATAGGTTGAGCGAACTCGGCCTTTTCTCCTTGGAGTGACGGAATATGAGAGGGGACCTTATAGAGCTGTATAAGATGATGAGAGGCATTGATCTTGTGGATAGTCAGAGGCTTTTTCCCAGGGCTGAAATGGCTGCCACAAGAGGGCATCGGTTTAAGGTGCTTGGGAGTAGGTACAGAGGAGATGTCAGGGGTAAGTTTTTTTACGCAGAGAGTGGTGAGTATGTTGCTGGCAACAGTGGTGGAGGAGGATATGATAGGGCCTTTTAAGAGACTTTTGGATAGGTACATGGAGCTTAGAAAAATAGAAGGCTATGTGTAACCCCAGTAATTTCTAAGGTATGGACATGTTCTGCACAACTTTCTGGGCCAAAGGGACTGTTTTCTATGTTTCAGGGGCAAGAATGGTTACTTCAAGTGCCAGGCTTTAGATGTTTCAGAAAGGACAGGGAGGTAGACAAAGGAGGTGGGGGTGTGGCACTGTTGATCAGAGATAGTGTCACGGCTGCAGAAAAGGAGAAAGTCATGGAGGGATTGTCTACGGAGTCTCTGTGAGTGGAAGTTAGGAATAGGAAGGAGTCAATAACTCTACTGGGTGTTTTTTATAGACCACCCAATAGTAACAGGGACATTGAGGAGCAGATAGGGAGACAGATCCTGGAAAGGTGTAATAATAACAGGGTTGTTGTGTGGGAGATATTATTTTCCCAAATATGGATTGGCATCTCCCTAGAGCAAGGGGTTTAGATGGGATGGAGTTTTTAGGTGTGTTCAGGAAGGTTTCTTGACACAATATGTAGATAAGCCCACAAGAGGAGAGGCTGTACTTGATCTGGTTTTGGGAAATGAACCTGGTCAGGTGTCAGATCTCTCAATGGGAGAGCATTTTGGAGATAGTGATCACAATTCTATCTCCTTTACCATAGCATTGGAGAGGGATAGGAACAGACAAGTTAGGAAAGCATTTAATCGGAGAAGGAGAAAACTGAAGCTATCAGGCAAGAACTTGGAAGCATAAATTGGGAACAGATGTTCTCAAGGAAAGGTATGGAAGAAATATAGCATATGTCCAGGGGATATTTGTGTGGCGTTCTGTATAGGTACATTCAAATCAGACAGGGAAAGGATGGTAGGGTACAGGAACCGTGGTGTACAAAGGCTGTTGTAAATGTAGTCAAGAAGAAAAGAAGAGCTTACGAAGGTTCAAAAAACTAGGTAATGATAGAGATCTAGAAGATTATAAGGCTAGCAGGAAGAAGCTTAAGAATGAAATTAGGAGAGCCAGAATCGGCCATGACAAGGCCTTGGTGGGCAGGATTAAGGAAAACCCCAAGGCATTCTACAAGTATGTGAAGAGCAAGAGGATAAGATGTGAGAGAATAGGGCCCATCAAGTGTGACAGTGGAAAAGTGTGTATGGAACTAGAGGAGATAGCAGATGTACTTAATGAATATTTTGCCTCAGTATTCACTACGGAAAAGGATCTTAGTGATTGTAGAGATGACTTACAGTAGACTGAAAAGCTTGAGCATGTAGATATTAGTGAAGAGGATGTGCTGGAGCTTTTGGAAAGCATCAAGTTGGATAAGTCATCGTGACCGAACGAGATGTACCCCAGGCTACTGTGGGAAGTGAGGGAGGAGATTGCTGAGCCTCTGGTGATGATCTTTGCATCATCAATGGGGACGGGAGAAGTTCCGGAGGATTGGAGGTTTGCGGATGTTGTTCCCTTATTCAAGAAAGGGAGTAGAGATAACACAGGAAATTATAGAGGAGTGAGTCTTACTTCAGTGGGTGGTAAGTTGATGGAGAAGATCCTGAGAGGCAGGATTTATGAACATTTGGAGAGGCATAATATGATGAGGAATAGTCAGCATGGCTTTGTCAAAAGCAGGTCGTGCCTTAAGAACCCGATTGAATTTTTTTGAGGAAGTGACTAAACACATTGATGAAGGAAGAGCAGTAGATGTAGTGTATATAGATTTCAGCAAGGCATTTGATAAGGTACCCCATGCAAGGTTTATTGAGAAAGTAAGGAGGCATGGAATCCAAGGGGACATTGCTTTGTGGATCCAGAACTGGCTTGTCCACAGAAGGCAAAGAGTGGTTGTAGAAGGGTCATATTCTGCATGGTTGGTCACCAGTGGAGTTCCTCAGAGATCTGTTCTGGAACCCCTGCTCTTCGTGATTTTTATAAAAGACCTGGGTGAGAAAGTGGAGGGATGGGTCAGTAAATTTGCTGATGACACAAAGGTTGGGGGTGTTGTGGATAGTGTGGAGGGCTGTCAGAGGTTACAGTGGGACATTGATAGGATGCAAAACTGGGCTGAGAAGTGGCAGATGGAGTTCAACCTGGATAAGTGTGATGTGGTTCATTTTAGTAGGTCAAATATGATGGCAGAAAATAGTATTAATGGTAAACACAAAGTACACTGCAGATGCTGTGGTCAAATCAAGACGTACAAAAAAAGCTGGATGTACTCAGCAGGTCGGGCAGCATCCGTTGAAAGGAGCAGTCAACGTTTCAGGTTCTTCTGGTTCTTCACACTTTTCTGGACCGAACTCCATCAGCCACTTCTCCAGCCCAGCCCTGCAACCTGACAATATCCCATTGTAACCTACGATAACCTTCAACACTGTCCACCACTGCACCAATCCACCCCAATTCCAAGCTGGATTCCCGGATCATACATCTGTGATCTTCTGCACACGTTATTCCAGCTCGGAGCTCTCAGAGAAGAGAAAAGTCTCAGAAGGTACTGTACCTCAGAAGGGGGGGGTGGGGGGGGGAGTGGAATTGGGAATTAACACTCTAAAGCTGTTCTCAACCAGCTTTGATGTCCTGTTAGTTCAGAGTTCAGGCTAAACATATTATCCAAGTAAGTATACAGTCCGTCACCAGGCACTACCCTGAGAATCATTTCTTTGAAGGCATTTACAATAGAAATTATGAAAAACTTTACATTACAAAGATTGACACACAACCCATGTCCAAAAGAAGACAAGTGGTGCAAATAAAATCAATAACGTTGAGAACAGGAGTTGCAGAGTCTGGGAAGTGAGTCCATTGTGTGCAGACGCACTTCAGTGTTCTCCAGGTGAAGTGAAGTTCTCCAGGATGGATCAGGAGCCGGATGGTTGAGGGGTAATAACTGTTCCTGAACCTGGTAGTGTGGGACCTGAGGCTCCTGTACCTCCCAACCAATGGTAGTAGTGAAAAGAGGGCACGGCCTGGACAGCTGGCGTCTTTGCTGACGGATGCTGCCTACTTGTCACAGTGCTCAGTGGTGTCAGAGTCAGAGAACAGTACAATAAAGAAACAGGCTCTTCAGCCCATCTATCCTGCACTGACCTATTATTCTTCCTGGTCCCATCAACCTACACCTGGACTATAACACTCCATACACCTCCCATCCAAACTTCTCTTAAATGTTGCAATCAAACCTGTCCACCACTTCTGCTGGCAGCTTGTTCCACCCTATGAGTGAAGAAGTTCCTCCTCAGGTTGCCCTTAAATATTTCACCTTTCATACTTAACCCATGATTTTTGGTTGTGGTCCCACCTAAATACAGTGGAGAAAGCCTGCTGGCATTTACCCTATCTATACCCCTCACAATTTTGCATAGCTCTATCCGATCTCCCATCATTCTGCCACGCTCCAGGAAATAAAGTCCTAACCCCCTCAGACTTCCCCTATAACTTAAGTCCTGCATTCTTTCAATCAACCTGCAATGAGTTATCATCCTTGCTGTCACAGGTGGCTCTCGGAGTCGGCCCGATGGCTCATCGTGAACGGCAAGGAGCACGTTGCTCTGAAGCAGCTGAAGAGGGTGGCGAAGGTGAATGGCCGGGAGGCAGAAGGGGAGAAGCTCACCGTTGAAGTAAGCACCATTCCCGGAAACGGATCCTACTGGCGTACCCGATCTGGCCTCCATGGCACCTTAGCTCCGGCACACAGCCGCTGTTTGATGGCTGGATAGTTCAGCGGTTTGTCCAACGTTTTACAGAGACGGCGATTCAGGTTTGATTCACGCCACTGTCTGTAAAGAGTTCTCTCTGTAACTCTGTGGGTTTCCTCCAGGAGCTCCAGTTTCTTCCCACATCCCAACGACGTACAGGTGCATTGTGGGTAGGTTAATGTTGGCGTCGGTTCTGTGAAAGGCGCCGTTTGCGTCAATGACCAACACAATCAAAGCGAGTGCCACCACGCTTCCCGTGCCAACATAACATGCCCACAACTGACTAACCATAACCCAGACTGCTCTGGAATGTGGGAGGAAACCGGAGCACCCGGAGGAAACTCCATCCATAGCTGCTGCCTGACCTGCAGATTTCCTCCAGCATTTTGTGTACAGAGATGACTACGTTTGCATTTTTCATTCTGACCGACACCATGTGTTCCACAGATTCTGAAGGCAAGTGTGGAGAATGACCAGCTCACTGCCAAGAAGCAGAGTGCGTTGGATCTGTTCCGGACACCAATGATGCGACGGATCACCTGTTGTTCGATGGTTGTTTGGTGAGTGAGATTCTTTCCCATCAGACCTGGACCCACGAAAAGTGCCTCACTACTTTTTTAATTTCTACTTTTGCACTACTTATTGAATTTAACAAACAAACAAACAAATAAATAAACAAACATAAATACACAGTTTTTTTCTGTTATTATGTATGGCATTGTAATGCTGCTGCAAAGACAGGTTTCACAGCATTATGTCAGTGATATTAAACCGGATTTTGCGTCTGAGTTCTCCCTGTTTTTGAGTAAAAGAGAGTATGATCGAGGAATTGGTTTCCAGAGCAAAAGGCGAGGTAGGGAGAGAGGGATGAAGTGAGACACTGGGAGGTGATAGGTGAGACCAGGTGAGGGGGAAGGTGGGTGGATGGGGGAGAGGGGGATGAAGTGAGACACTGGGAGGTGATAGGTGAGACCAGGTGAGGGGGAAGGTGGGTGGGTGGGGGAGAGGGGGGGATGAAGTGAGATACTGGGAGGTGATAGGTGAGACTGGTGAGGGGGAAGGTGGGTGGGTGGGTGGGGGAGAGGGGGGGATGAAGTGAGACACTGGGAGGTGAGAGGTGAGACCAGGTGAGGGGGAAGGTGGGTGGGTGGGGAGAGGGAGGATGAAGTGAGACACTGGGAGGTGACAGGTGAGACCAGGTGAGGGGGAAGGTGGGTGGGTGGGGGAGAGGGGGGGATGAAGTGAGACACTGGGAGGTGAGAGGTGAGACCAGGTGAGGGGGAAGGTGGGTGGGTGGGGAGAGGGAGGATGAAGTGAGACACTGGGAGGTGACAGGTGAGACCAGGTGAGGGGGAAGGTGGGTGGGTGGGGGAGAGGGGGGATGAAGTGAGACACTGGGAGGTGATAGGTGAGACCAGGTGATGGGGAAGGTGGGTGGGTGGGGAGAGGGAGGATGAAGTGAGACACTGGGAGGTGACAGGTGAGACCAGGTGAGGGGGAAGGTGGGTGGGTGGGGGAGAGGGGACGTGAAGTGAGACACTGGGAGGTGATAGGTGAGACCAGGTAAGGGGGAAGGTGGGTGGGTGGGAGAGAGGGGGGATGAAGTGAGACACTGGGAGGTGACAGGTGAGACCAGGTGAGGGGGAAGGTGGGTGGGTGGGGGAGAGGGGACGTGAAGTGAGACACTGGGAGGTGATAGGTGAGACCAGGTAAGGGGGAAGGTGGGTGGGTGGGAGAGAGGGGGGATGAAGTGAGACACTGGGAGGTGATGGGTGAGACCAGGTGAGGGGGAAGGTGGGTGGGTGGGGGAGAGGGGGGGATGAAGTGAGATACTGGGAGGTGATAGGTGAGACCGGTGAGGGGGAAGGTGGGTGGGTGGGTGGGGGAGAGGGGGGGATGAAGTGAGACAATGGGAGGTGAGAGGTGAGACCAGGTGAGGGGGAAGGTGGGTGGGTGGGGAGAGGGAGGATGAAGTGAGACACTGGGAGGTGACAGGTGAGACCAGGTGAGGGGGAAGGTGGGTGGGTGGGGGAGAGGGGGGGATGAAGTGAGACACTGGGAGGTGAGAGGTGAGACCAGGTGAGGGGGAAGGTGGGTGGGTGGGGAGAGGGAGGATGAAGTGAGACACTGGGAGGTGACAGGTGAGACCAGGTGAGGGGGAAGGTGGGTGGGTGGGGGAGAGGGGGGATGAAGTGAGACACTGGGAGGTGATAGGTGAGACCAGGTGATGGGGAAGGTGGGTGGGTGGGGAGAGGGAGGATGAAGTGAGACACTGGGAGGTGACAGGTGAGACCAGATGAGGGGGAAGGTGGGTGGGTGGGGGAGAGGGGACGTGAAGTGAGACACTGGGAGGTGATAGGTGAGACCAGGTAAGGGGGAAGGTGGGTGGGTGGGAGAGAGGGGGGATGAAGTGAGACACTGGGAGGTGACAGGTGAGACCAGGTGAGGGGGAAGGTGGGTGGGTGGGGGAGAGGGGACGTGAAGTGAGACACTGGGAGGTGATAGGTGAGACCAGGTAAGGGGGAAGGTGGGTGGGTGGGAGAGAGGGGGGATGAAGTGAGACACTGGGAGGTGATGGGTGAGACCAGGCGTGGGGGAAGGTGGGTGGGTGGGGGAGAGGGGGATGAAGTGAGACACTGGGAGGTGAAAGGTGAGACCAGGTGAGGGGGATGGTGGGTGGGTGGGGGAGAGAGGGATGAAGTGAGACACTGGGAGGTGATAGGTGAGACCAGGTGATGGGGAAGGTGGGTGGGTGGGGGAGAGGGGGGATGAAGTGAGACACTGGGAGGTGATGGGTGAGACCAGGTGAGGGGGAAGGTGGGTGGGTGGGGGAGGGGGAAGGTGGGTGGGTGGGGGAGAGGGGGGATGAAGTGAGACACTGGGAGGTGACAGGTGAGACCAGGTGAGGGGGAAGGTGGGTGGGTGAAGTGAGACACTGGGAGGTGACAGGTGAGACCAGGTGAGGGGGAAGGTGGGTGGGTGGGGGAGAGGGGGGATGAAGTGAGACACTGGGAGGTGATGGGTGAGACCAAGTGAGGGGGAAGGTGGGTAGGTGGGGGAGGGGGGGTGAAGTGAGACACTGGGAGGTGATCGGTGAGACCAGGTGAGGGGGAAGGTGGGTGGGTGGGGGAGAGGGGGGATGAATTGTGACACTGGGAGGTGATAGGTGAGACCAAGTGAGGGGGAAGGTGGGTAGGTGGGGGAGGGGGGGTGAAGTGAGACACTGGGAGGTGATCGGTGAGACCAGGTGAGGGGGAAGGTGGGTGGGTGGGGGAGAGGGGGGATGAAGTGAGACACTGGGAGTTGATAGGTGAGACCAGGTGAGGGGGAAGGTGGGTGAGTGGGGGAGAGGGGGATGAAGTGAGACACTGGGAGGTGATAGGTGAGACCAGGTGAGGGGGAAGGTGGGTGGGTGGGGGAGAGGGAGGATGAAGTGAGACACTGGGAGGTGATAGGTGAGACCAGGTGAGGGGGAAGGTGGGTGGGTGGGGGAGGGGGGGATGAAGTGTGACACTGGGAGATGATAGGTGGGACCAGATGAGGTGGAAGGTGGGTGATTCTCAGATCAGAATCAGGTTCAATGTCACTAGCATAGGTTGTGAAATCAGTGCAAAGAAAGTAGTGAGGTATTCTTCATGGCTCATTAAGACCATGAGACGATATAAGAGCAGAAGTAGGCTATTTGGCCCATCGAGTCTGCTCTGCCATTCAATCATGGGCTGATCCAATTCTTCAATTTATCCCCACTCCCCTGCTTTCACCCCATACCCTTTGATGTCCTGGCTAATTAAGAACCTATCTATCTCTGCCTTAAATACACCCAGTGAATTGGCCTCCATAGCCACTTGTGGCAACAAATTCAACAGATTTACCACCCTCTGACTAAAGTAATTTCTCCACATCTCTGTTCTAAATGGACATCCTTAACACTGAAGTTGTGCCCTCTTGTCCTAGGCTCCCCTACCATGGGAAATAACTTTGCCATATCTAATCTGTTCAGGCCTTTAACCTTCGGAATGTTTCTATGAGATCCCCCCTCATTCTCTTGAACTCCAGGGAATACAGCCCAAGAGCTGCCAGACGTTCCTCATACGGTAACCCTTTCATTCCTGGAATCATTTTCATGAATCTTCTCTGAACCCTCTCTAATGTCAGCACATCCTTTCTAAGATAAGGAGCCCAAAACTGCACACAATATTCCAAGTGCGGTCTCACAAGTGCCTTATAAAGCCTCAACATCACATCCCTGCTCTTATATTCTATACCTCTAGAAATGAATGCCAACATTGCATTCGCCTTCTTCACCACCTGGAGGTTAAACTTTAGGGTATCTTGCACAAGGACTTCCAAGTCCCTTTGCATCTCTGCATTTTGAATTCTCTCCCCATCTACATAATAAGATGCCCATTTATTTCTTCCACGAAAGTGCATGACCATACACCTTCCAACATTGTATTTCATTTGCCACGTCTTTGCCCATTCCCCTGAACTATCTAAGTCTCTCTGCAGGCTCCCTGTTTCCTCAACACCACTCGCTCCTCCACCTATCTTTGTATCATCGACAAATTTAACCACAAATCCATTAATACCACAGTCCAAATCATTGGCATACATCGTAAAAAGCAGTGGTCCCAACACCGACCTCTGTGGAACTCCACTGGTAACCGGCAGCCAACCAGAATAAGATCCCTTTATTCCCATTCTCTCGTTTCTGCCAATCAGCCAATGCTCCACTCATGCTCGTAACTCCTCTGTAATTGCATGCAATCTTACCTTGCTAAGCAGCCTCATGTGTGGCACCTTGTCAAAGGCCTTCTGAAAATCCAAGTACACCACGTCTACTGCATCTCCTTTGTCTACCCTGCTTGTAATTTCCTCAAAGAATTGCAGTAGGTTAGTCAGGCAAGATTTTCCTTTCAGGAAACCATGCTGGCTTTGGCCTATCTGGTCATGTGCCTCCAGGTACTCCGTAATCTCATCCCTAACAATGAATTTCAACAACTTCCCAACCACTGCTGTCAGGTTAATGTCGTGGTTTCTTGAAATTATCAGGAGATGCAGAAGGTTCTTTGAGAAGTTTAAGCCTTTATTTGCAAACAAAAGCTGAGACAATTAATGAGCGTGTCACTAATTGTCCGCCAAGCCCTAGTTCTTATCTTAGTTGCATTAGCATACCCTCATCTCCTATCTCAGTTACCCTATCCGCTTGCAACGCTTATCAGCAGCACATTAGCTTCTCGATTCGCCACCAGTATTTCTGCTCAGTAGCCCATACTTGCTCTAGTCTACTCCCTGGAACACGTGTCCCCCTTTCCGGCCTTGACTGGTCCCCATACCATCACACCACTCCACGATCCCGTCTACCACCGTTATCTCTACATGCTTACTTTCACTGTTGCTACATTCTCAAGGCACTGATGCGTTCAATAGTACAGAGACAATACAGAGATTTCATTCTGGCTAATAAGTTGGATACATAGTAAATACAAGGCTGGTTACATAGTTTTGGTTACACAGCAAACAATGCAACTTTGTTCTCCAATACTAACAGGTCTATAGTTTCCTCTCTGCTGCCTTCCACCCTCCTTAAATAGCAGAGTAACATTTGCAATTTTCTAGTCACCCGGTACAATCTATTGATTCTTGAAAGATCATTGTTAATGCCTCCGCAATCACTCCAGCTATCACATTCAGAACCCGAGGGTGTATTCCATCAGATCCAGGAGATTTATCCACCCTCAGACCATTAAGCTTCCTGAGCACCTTCTCAGTTGTAATTGTCACCGCACAAACTTCATTTCCCTGACACTCTCGAATGTCTGGTATACTGCAGATGTCTTCCACTGTGAAGACTGATGCAAAATACACATTCAGTTCCTCTGCCATTTCTGCACCTCTCATTACAATATCTCCAGTGCCATTTTCTATTGGTCCTATATCTACCCTCAGCTCTCTGTTACCCTTTACAGTATATAGGTTAAAAAAGCTTTTAGTATCTTCCTTGATATTAGTCACCAGCTTCCTTTCATAATCCATCTTTTTCTTCCTAATGACCTTCTTAGTTTCCTTCTGCAGGTTTTTAAAAGCTTCCCAATCCTCTATCTTCCCACTAGTTCTGGCTTCCTTGAATGCCCTCTCTTTTACTTTTACTTTGGCTCTGACTTCACTTGTCAGCCATGGTAGTGTCCTTCTTCCCTTTGAAAATTTCTGCTTATTTGGAATATATCTGTCTTGCACTTCCCCCATTTTTCACAGAATCTCCAGCCATTGCTGCTCTGCTGTCCTTCCTGCAAATGTCCCTCTCCAACCTTGGCCAGTTCCCCTCTCATGCCATTGTAAATTCCTTTATTCCACTGAAATACTGACACATTGGAATTTAGTTTCAAAGTGAACTCGATCATATTATGATCACTATTCCCTAAGGGTTCCTTAAACCTAAGCTCGCTTATCACCTCTGGATCATTGCACAACACCCAGTCCAGCACAGCCCATCCCTAGTGGGCTCAACAACAAGCTGTTCTAAAAAGCCATCCCTTGGACATTCTTCAAATTCTCTCTCATTTTCCCAATCCACTTTCATGTTAAAATTCCCAACAATTATCATGACATTGCTTTTCTGACACACCTTTTCAATCTCCGGCTGTAATTTGCAATCCACATCCTGGCTGCTGTTTGGAGGCCTGTATACAACTGCCATTAGGATCTTTTTACTCTTGCTATTTCTTAACTCAGCCCATAGAGACTCTACACCTTCTGACCCTAAGTCATCCCTTTCTAATGCTTTAGTGTTATTTCTTATAAACAGGGCCACACTACCCCCTCTGCCTACTAACATACCCCACTGTCACCCACCCCATACCAAGGACATACGGTGTATCAGAAAGATAGGTTAGTAGGCAGAGGGGGTGGTGTGGCCCTGTGTTTAAGAAATAATCCCCCCACGGTCTCTGCTCTCTAGTCAACATATATATATGTATCTCAGGCTCGGGTGGTTGTAGGAGTTGACTCTGGGACTGCACAAAGTGGTTCTGACAGCTCTAGACACCTTTCTTCTCCAATGATCGTCACTGCTCTCCTCAATTGATCGATGAATCGGATCCAGATGACATCAGACGTAATCTCCACTGTGTAGGAGAGTGGTTCAGGTCTGTCCTTAGTCTCTCTAAGTACCCACATTTGATCACCTCTGTAGTCGCCCACCAGGACAGCTTGTCCAGGAGTGAAACATTGAATCTCCTTGTTTGAGGAGCCCTCGGCTTGTCTCAGCTGTTTGGACACTGCTTCTGAGAACGGGTTTGAGGAAATCCAAGAGTGACTCAGGAACAGCACAGCTGGAGAGCTGTTGGTTGTGGAGTGTGCTGCAATGAGACATGTAAGCAGGAAATTTGCGAGCTCCTGGTTCAGTGTCAGTGCAGTGAGATCTGCTGACATTGCTCGCAGTGCCTTCTTTAGACTCTGGACAAACCTTTCTGCCAAGACATTTGTAGCTGGGAGGTACGGTACAGATGTAATATGTCTTAGTTCACTGATGTTCAGGAACGATTGAAACTCTTCTGCAACAATCTGTGGTCCGTTGTCACTAAGTGTTCTGGAGCAGCAGTCATTGAGAAGAGGTTTCTCAACACATCAGCGTGTGAGGCTGTTGGGAACACTTCAGGCCACTCTGTAGCTGCATGCACGACTAACATCAAATGTTCTGGCAAAATCCACATGAATCCTCTGTCAGGGCAATGCAGGCAACTCCCAGGGACGGGGAGGTGAGCTCGTGTTGGCAGTGCAAGGCAAGCTGCTCGATCTGAGGCCACTCACCACACAAAGCCTCGAGCCAACACTTCCTGCTGCTGATTCCAGCCATTTTGGACACCTATGTAGACCTGAGACCGTGTGGGGTCTTTTCCGCTTCCCCTTTGAATCATCCCTGTCGTAATAGAGAGACTCAATTTGCATGAGGGAGAATATGTCGAGGAGTGTCCTCTTGTAAATTTTTCAGTTATTTCCTTTTACAAAGATAAACGGGACAATCCGTCAGCATTTCCATGGTTAGTTGTCCTTGTGAATTTGATCTTGCCCTTTAAGAAACAGAGCCCATCTCTGCATTAGTGCTGCTGTTGTTACTGGGACACCCTTCTGTGGGTTGAAAATGGACACCAGTGGTTGATGATCAGTAACGAGGGTAAACTCTCTCCCATACAAGTACTGGTTGAAATGTTTTACACCCCAAACCAGACTCAAGGCCTCTCTGTCAATCTGGGTGTAATTTTTCTCTTTATCAGTACACTGTAATGATTTGATCAGTATGGACAGTATGCAAGACAGGCTTTTCACTGGCTCTCGGTAACAAGTTTCAAACACACATGCATGCAAAGTGAAGCTGTACCAGAGCTGTGCTCTGTCCACACTCCTACACGGGTCAGAGTGCTGGCGTATGACAGAGAACGACCTTGCCAAGCAGTTGTCATTCCACACCACGAGCCTCCATATTTTCTGGCCAAGAAAGATCTCCAACCACGCTCTACTCTTTCAGTGTCACCAAGAGGACATGGCCATCATCATCATGAGGAAACGTTGGTAATGGATTGGGCACATGATGAGAAGAGAGGCCAACTCCACCACCAACACAGCACTTCACTGGATCCCTGAAGGGTGGAGGAAATGCAGGAGACCAAAGACAACTTGAGCCAGAAGTGATGACCCTGAACCACACCTGGAGCACAACAGAGAAGATAGCCAAGGACAGACAGAGACAGAGGACCTTCATTGCTGCCCTATTGACCACTAGACTATAACCATAATGCATAGGATCTGAATTAGGCCATTCAGCCCATCGAGTCTGCTTCGCAATCCCGTCATGGTTGATCTCGGATCCCTCCAACCCCATACACCTTCTCGACATTTCCTTTGATGCCCTGACCGATCAGGAAACTATCAACTTCTGTCTTAAATATACCCACCGACGACCTCCATTCCTCACAGAGCATTCCACCACTCTCTCGCTAGAAAAAATACTCCTTACTTCTGTTCTAAAAGGTTGCCCCTCAATTCTGAGCCTGTGCCCTCTAGTTCTGGACTCTCCTACCATAGGAAACATCCTCTCCACATCCACCCTATATAGTCCTTTCAGCGTTCAGTAGGTTTCAATGAGATCCCTTCACATTCTTCTAAATTCCAGTGAGTACAGGCCCAAAGCTGCCAAATGTTCCTCATATGTTAACTCTTTCATCTGCACAATCATCCTTGTGAGCCTCCTCTGGACTCTCTCCAATCACAACACATCCTTTCTGAGATACGGGGCCCAAAACTGTTGACAATGCTCCCAGTGCAGCCTGATTTGTGTCTTTTGAAGCCTCAGCATTATCCCCTTGCTTTTATATTCTATTCCCACTGAAATAAATGCCAAGTTATTGGGTGCATTTAAGGCAGAGGTAGATAGGTTCTTGATTAGCCAGGGCATCAAAAGGTATGGGGAGAAAGCAGGGGAGTGGGGATGACTGGAAGAATTGGATCAGCCCATGATTGAATGGTGGGGCAGACTCAACAGGCCGAATAGCCTACTTCTGCTCCTAAGTCTGATGGTCTTTTATAGAGACTAGGTTTTTAAAGCTCTTGGCTGGACTTGTGCGGTAACACTTCCACTGCGCCTGTGCACTCCTCCAATCAACACGGGTGGCATAACAGGCAGTAGCAAAATTACTACTACTACTATTACGTACACACACTCATATGCGCACACTCCACACGTACACACGCGCGCACACATGCCCACTCTCACACTCACACACACCCAATGCCAGAGCTCAGGATCGAACCCACGACTCTGGAGCTGGGAGACAGCGTCACTAGCCACTACACCGTGGTGCCACCTGTCATTACTATAGACTATAGACAGTTGTGACCCCAGCACTGATCCCTGCGGCACTCAGTTTGCCTCTTTACAACCAAGATGCCTCTGCAGAAATCATCCCGACCTGATCATGCTCCATTTAGTACATGGAGAATCACAGCACAGTACAGGCCCTTTGGCCCACAATGCTGTGCTGACCCTTTAACCCACTCCAAGATCAATCTAACCTTCCCTCCCCCATTGCCCTCCAGTTTTCTATCCTCCATGTGTCTTATCTAAGAGTCTTTTAAATGTCCCTAATGGATTTGCCTCTGCCATCACTCTGCCCTGGCAGAGCATTCCACATACCCACCAGTCTGTATGTGCTAAACCTAACCTTAACTTCCTCCCTATACTTTCCTCCAATCACCTTAAAATTATGCCCCCTGTATTAGTCATTTCCACCCTGGGAGAGAGTCTCTGGCTGTCCACTCGATCTGTGCCTCTTATCATCTTGTACACCTCTATTGTCACCTCTCATCCTCCTTCACTCCAAAGAGAAAAGCTCACACAACCTTTCCTCACAAGACACGCTCTCTAATCAGACAGCATCCTGGTGAATCTCCACTCCGCACATTTTGTGTTTTGTTTTTGTGTGAACAGGTTTTCAACGAGCTTCGCCTATTATGGGCTGTCGATCGACCTGCAAGGGTTCGGAGTCGACATCTACCTCATCCAACTCATCTTTGGAGCCGTAGACATTCCAGCAAAGATCGTGGCCTTCCTGACGCTGAGCCTGATCGGGAGAAGGTTCACACAGGTCACCTCCCTTACCCTGGCAGGGTCCACACTGCTGGCAAACGCCATTATTCCCAAAGGTAGGAGTTCATCAGTATATTCTCTCAACAGGAAGGATGAGAACATTAGTGCTCATGGGAATCCAGTTTGGTAAATGCAGTCTGTACACACAGATAAACATTGGCTTGTCGTTGTGTTGAGCGTGCACACTTCACTGTCTTCCACCTTCTCATAATGATCCTACAGGAAGCCTTTCCCGCCGTACATGGTGTAATATTCCGTTTCTTTAGTAATGAGGATGTGTAAGTGTGTATTTGTTGTCTGTATACTCTATACCCATTTATTTTGTAATGTGATTGTAACTACATTGTGAGGTGCCTCAAATTCTGATTCATGTGAGGCCTTCAGTTAACTCAAAGGGTATTTAAAGATGTGTGTCCCGGTGCTGAATAAATGGGCTGGAACGGTCTGTGTGGGAGGGAGAGGGAGAGGGAGGGGGAGAGAGAGAGAGGGAGAGAGAGGGGGGAGGGGGAAAGAGAGAGAGAGGGAGGGAGGGGGAGAGAGGGAGACAGAGGGGAGGGGAAAGAGAGAGAGGGAGGGGGAGAAGAGAGAGAGGGAGAGAGAGAGAGAGAGCGAGATCGAACAGACAGGAGTGTTCACACTGCACAAAGTTGGGAGCTGTTATTGTGTTCAAAGTTTGAAGTGCATTTATTATCAAGGTATGGAAAAATTATGCAGCCTTGAGATTCACCTGCTTACAGGCAGCCACCGAGCGAGGAACCTGACAGAACCCAATTTGAAAAAAAGACTAACAAACACCCAAAGTGCAGAGAGAAAAACAAATTGTGCAAACAATAAAAGTCATAGCTTTCAGAATGGAAGTGTGTTTCTATGAGTGCGAGTGTGTGCGTGTGTGTGTGTGTGTGGTGTGAGTGTGTGTGAGCGAGTGTCTGAATGTGTGTGCATCTGTCTGTGAGTGTGCATGTGAGTGTGTGTGTATGCGGGTGTGCGTGTGAGTGTATGTGTATGTGTGTGAGTGTGTGAGTGTGTGTGTATGTGTCTGTTTGCTTGTGTGCATGTGTCTGTGTCTCTGCCTGTATGTGTATGTGTTCGTATCTTGACGGACGGGAGTGAAGAACAGGGCTTTATTTTGTTATTTGACGGACGGTGGGATGAAGGACGGGGTTTGTTTTGTTGTTTGATGGACGGTGGGATGAAGGACGGGGTTTGTTTTGTTGTTTGATGGACGGTGGGAGTGAAGGACGGGGTTTGTTTTGTTGTTTGATGGACGGTGGGAGTGAGGGACGGGGTTTGTTTTGTTGTTTGACGGACGGTGGGAGTGAAGGACGGGGTTTGTTTTGTTGTTTGATGGACGGTGGGAATGAAGGACGGGGTTTGTTTTGTTGTTTGATGGACGGTGGGAATGAAGGACGGGGTTTGTTTTGTTGTTTGATGGACGGTGGGAATGAAGGACGGGGTTTGTTTTGTTGTTTGATGGACGGTGGGAATGAAGGACGGGGTTTGTTTTGTTGTTTGACGGACAGTGGGAGTGAAGGACGGGGTTTGTTTTGTTGTTTGACGGACGGTGGGAGTGAGGGACGGGGTTTGTTTTGTTGTTTGACGGACGGTGGGAGTGAAGGACGGGGTTTGTTTTGTTGTTTGATGGACGGTGGGAATGAAGGACGGGGTTTGTTTTGTTGTTTGATGGACGGTGAGAGTGAAGGACGGGGTTTGTTTTGTTGTTTGATGGACGGTGGGAGTGAAGGACGGGGTTTGTTTTGTTGTTTGATGGACGGTGGGAGTGAAGGACGGGGTTTGTTTTGTTGTTTGATGGACGGTGGGAGTGAAGGACGGGGTTTGTTTTGTTGTTTGATGGACGGTGGGATGAAGGACGGGGTTTGTTTTGTTGTTTGATGGACGGTGGGAATGAAGGACGGGGTTTGTTTTGTTGTTTGATGGACGGTGGGAGTGAAGGACGGGGTTTGTTTTGTTGTTTGATGGACGGTGGGAGTGAAGGACGGGGTTTGTTTTGTTGTTTGATGGACGGTGGGATGAAGGACGGGGTTTGTTTTGTTGTTTGATGGACGGTGGGAGTGAAGGACGGGGTTTGTGTTGTTATTTGACGGACGGTGGGATGAAGGACGGGGTTTGTTTTGTTGTTTGACGGACGGTGGGATGAAGGACGGGGTTTGTTTTGTTGTTTGATGGACAGTGGGAATGAAGGACGGGGTTTGTTTTGTTGTTTGACGGACAGTGGGAGTGAGGGACGGGGTTTGTTTTGTTGTTTGATGGACGGTGGGAATGAAGGACGGGGTTTGTTTTGTTGTTTGACGGTCGGTGGGAGTGACGGACGGGGTTTGTTTTGTTGTTTGACGGACAGTGGGAGTGAGGGACGGGGTTTGTTTTGTTGTTTGATGGACGGTGGGAATGAAGGACGGGGTTTGTTTTGTTGTTTGACGGACGGTGGGAGTGAGGGACGGGGTTTGTTTTGTTGTTTGATGGACGGTGGGAATGAAGGACGGGGTTTGTTTTGTTGTTTGACGGACGGTGGGAGTGAGGGACGGGGTTTGTTTTGTTGTTTGATGGACGGTGGGAATGAAGGACGGGGTTTGTTTTGTTGTTTGACGGTCGGTGGGAGTGAAGGACGGGGTTTGTTTTGTTGTTTGATGGACGGTGGGAATGAAGGACGGGGTTTGTTTTGTTGTTTGATGGACGGTGGGAGTGAGGGATGGGGTTTGTTTTGTTGTTTGATGGACAGTGGGAGTGAAGGACGGGGTTTGTTTTGTTGTTTGATGGATGGTGGGAGTGAGGGACGGGGTTTGTTTTGTTGTTTGATGGACGGTGGGAGTGAAGGACGGGGCTTTATTTTGTTGTTTGACGGACGGTGGGAGTGAGGGACGGGGTTTGTTTTGTTGTTTGAAGGACGGTGGGAGTGAAGGACGGGGTTTGTTTTGTTGTTTGAAGGACGGTGGGAGTGAAGGACGGGGTTTGTTTTGTTGTTTGATGGACGGTGGGAGTGAAGGACGGGGTTTGTTTTGTTGTTTGATGGACGGTGGGAGTGAAGGACGGGGTTTGTGTTGTTGTTTGATGGACGGTGGGAGTGAGGGACGGGGTTTGTTTTGTTGTTTGACGGACAGTGGGAGTGAAGGACGGGGTTTGTTTTGTTGTTTGACGGACAGTGGGAATGAAGGACGGGGTTTGTTTTGTTGTTTGAAGGACGGTGGGAGTGAAGGACGGGGTTTGTTTTGTTGTTTGATGGACGGTGGGAGTGAAGGACGGGGTTTGTGTTGTTGTTTGACGGACGGTGGGATGAAGGACGGGGTTTGTTTTGTTGTTTGACGGACAGTGGGAATGAAGGACGGGGTTTGTTTTGTTGTTTGACGGACAGTGGGAGTGAAGGACGGGGTTTGTTTTGTTGTTTGATGGACGGTGGGATGAAGGACGGGGTTTGTTTTGTTGTTTGATGGACGGTGGGAGTGAAGGACGGGGTTTGTTTTGTTTTTTGACGGACGGTGGGAATGAAGGACGGGGTTTGTTTTGTTGTTTGATGGACGGTGGGAATGAAGGACGGGGTTTGTTTTGTTGTTTGACGGACGGTGGGAATGAAGGACGGGGTTTGTTTTGTTGTTTGATGGACGGTGGGAATGAAGGACGGGGTTTGTTTTGTTGTTTGACGGACGGTGGGATGAAGGACGGGGTTTGTTTTGTTGTTTGACGGACGGTGGGAGTGAAGGACGGGGTTTGTGTTGTTGTTTGATGGACGGTGGGAGTGAAGGACGGGGTTTGTGTTGTTGTTTGATGGACGGTGGGAGTGAAGGACGGGGTTTGTTTTGTTGTTTGATGGACGGTGGGAATGAAGGACGGGGTTTGTTTTGTTGTTTGATGGACGGTGGGAGTGAGGGACGGGGTTTGTGTTGTTGTTTGATGGACGGTGGGAGTGAAGGACGGGGTTTGTGTTGTTGTTTGATGGACGGTGGGAGTGAAGGACGGGGTTTGTTTTGTTGTTTGATGGACGGTGGGAATGAAGGACGGGGTTTGTTTTGTTGTTTGATGGACGGTGGGAATGAAGGACGGGGTTTGTTTTGTTGTTTGATGGACGGTGGGAGTGAAGGACGGGGCTTTATTTTGTTGTTTGACGGACGGTGGGAGTGAAGGACGGGGTTTGTTTTGTTGTTTGATGGACGGTGGGATGAAGGACGGGGTTTGTTTTGTTGTTTGATGGACGGGGTTAGTTTTGTTGTTTGATGGACGGTGGGAATGAGGGACGGGGCTTGTTTTGTTGTTTGATGGACGGTGGGAGTGAGGGACGGGGTTTGTGTTGTTGTTTGACGGACGGTGGGAGTGAGGGACGGGGTTTGTGTTGTTGTTTGAAGGATGGTGACTGTTGACTGCAATTTTGCCCCATCATCAGCCTCTCCTTGCTGGCAGTCTCACTTGACACTGCCTCTATTTGTGAACTGTCTTCCTCATCCTCACCCCTTTCACTCCCATCCCCATCCCCCTACCAAACTACTTTAAACCCTCCAACAACTCTAGCAAACCTGCCTGGATACTGGTTGTCCTCAGGCCCAGGTGTAACGGTCTCTTTGGTACAGGTTGTAACTTCTGCAGAAGAGATGCTCAGTGACCCTGCCATGGTACCATGGAATGATCTCCATGGTACATCTGTAGAAACTGCCGAGAGTTTTTGGTGATATCCCAAATCTCCTGAAACTTCTAATGAAATCTATTGAAATATATTGTTGTAGGTCTGGGGACCTTTTATTGAGTACTTTCATAACCTTCCTCTTAACTAAGGTTTTTTTTCGGTCCCTTGCTTTCAGCTCCTTTTTTTTTGTAGTAGGCATTAATATCTTCTGTTGCTAAGTGTATTTACAGTTTTGGGGGCTTTGATTGTCCTGATTTATATTCTCTATATTGTGTTGTGGTTGGTCTGGAGCTTTTTTGTTTGTTGCGGGGCTTGGGGAGGATACTAATTTTACATGTCTTCAATTTGGGTGCTTTCTCAATTATCTTTCTTTGTATCATATTATTATTGTATGTTTATTTTTGCACTGTATCAATGTTCTTCATTTTGATCCGGGGTCTTTTTTATCTGTAGCTATGTAGAAAATGTATTAAAAAACTAATAATAAAAAAAAGAAATATATTGTTGTGCCTTCTTTGTAACTGCATCAGAGGCAACAATTTTGACTCAAATCCAACAACACCTTGGGATTATTCTCTGGCTGTTTATGTGTTTTGGTGCCTTAAGTGAGGCTCCTCCCGTCTGCAAGGTGAGTAACCGCCCGCTGCCTCTCTTTCCCTTCCAGAGCTGCAGACTGTCCGGACTTCGCTCGCTGCCTTTGGTAAGGGATGTCTCTCAGCCGCCTTCAGCTGCTGCTACCTTTATGCCAGTGAACTTTACCCAACGGTGGTCCGGTGAGTACCCCGGACACCCTGCGGTCTACCCGGGTCTGGAACTGAACTCACATCCCAGATGGGGTGGGTCCCCGACCACCATCCGGAGGGCTACACTCAAACATAATTTTCATTTAGAGATACAGGCCATTCCAGCCCAATGAGCCCTTGCCGACCAGTGACACACACGTCACCAATTGACCTACTAGCCCGAGGGTCTTCAGAATGTGGGAGGAAACCGGAGCACCAGAGGGAAACCATGTGGCTAGCAGGGGAGCGGACAAACTCCTTACAGACTGTGGACGTTGTGAAGTCTGTTGTCCAGTGGCAGCAGGACAGTGCAAGTCGGAAATGACTATAATTTACAAAGCTCCTAAAACTGATTCTCCCCTTTTCCCTTTAGAGTAGGGAAAAGGATAACTCCACGGATAACTCGTTCTGTTTCTCTGTGTCCCCTCCAACAGGCAGACAGGAATGGGGTTCGTAGGTACCATGGCCCGGGTGGGCGCAATGGTGGCGCCCATCGTAAGAATGAGTGGCGATTACATCCCCTTTTTGCCATCTACGACATATGGCGGAATGGCTGTAATCGCAGGATTAACTGCCTTCTTGCTTCTGGAGACACGGAACATCCCGTTACCAGAAACAATCGAAAATGTAGAGAACAGGTTTGTATCTGTCGTGTGCTGACTGGGGTTCTCAAAACACCAAGGCCGACAGGAACGATGTATTTCTAGGTCCCCACTTGGTGGGAGAGATGTGATAGAGCCAGAGCCAGATTCAGCAAGGTACTCCCTGGGATAAAGAGGTTTAGTATGATGAGAGTCTGGAGAGGGTGCAGAGGAGATGCACCACGATATTCCCTGGGATGGAGAGTTTTGGTCATGAGATGAGAGACTGGAGAGGGTACAAGAGAGATTCACTAAGGTATTCCCTGGGATGGAGAGGTTCAGTAATGATGAGAGACCAGAGAGGGTGCAGAGGAGATTCACCAAGGTATTCTCTGGGATGGGGAGGTTCAGTTATAAGGAAAGAGCAGTTGAGGAGGCAGGAGTTCTGTGTATTTATATCAAAAATGCAACCGAGAGCAAAATAGTTCATTGTCCATTCAGAAATCCGATGATGGAGGGGAAGAAGCTATTCCTAAAACGTTCAGTGTGTATCTTCAGGCTCCTGTACCTCCTCCCTGATGGTAGCAATGAGAAGAGGCCGTGTCCTGGGTGGTGCAGGACCTTCATGATGGATGGGAGATGTGACAGTTGTAATCAGCAGAGTATTTTTTCTGTTTAGAGCCAAGAAGAGCTCTAAAAGGGTCAACAAATTACGGAATGAAGATGTCCCACTGCAGGAAGTTCATACGTCGCTCATGAAACAGACGGTTTAAGCACATCCGACGCCCCATCCAGACGCCGCCGCACCCTGTAGCTATTTAAAGGCAGGTCGGCCATGATAGTATTGACAGGACAGGCTGGACAGGCCGAATGGACAGTTCCTCCTTCCGTTTCAGATGTTGTGATGTGGATGTGTGCACGGAGATTCTCTCACAAACCGATCAATAAAGTGAACAAAAGCTCTAATTTCTCTGAAGCTCTAAAACTCTCTCCTTGTGAATTCTTCCTGCTGGTCTAACTCGCTGACGTCCACGTGCCTGCGCAGTCGTGGCTCGATCAAAGCATCTATGAAGGGGAACGAACAGTCAGTGTTTCAGGCAGGAAACATTGACTCTTTGTTCCTTTCCATAGATGCTCCCTGTCCTGCTGAATTCCTCCAGCATTTAAAAAAAATTTTAAAGAGCGTCCTGAAGGCTGCGTCGCCTATCTGCTGCAGGGATTCAGGACATATTATCTGACCTGCAGAGGAATTTGCAGTGGGAGTGGGAAGATCCTGTTGTGGACCACGCGGGTACCACCGACATAGTTAGAACAAGGAAAGGGGTTCTGCCGAGAGAATTTGAGCAGCTAGGGACTAAATTAAAACGCAGAACAAAAAACATGGTAATCTCTGGATTACTACCTGAACCACGTGCAAATAGCGTCAAGAAGATTAGAGTTAAATATATGGCTCAAGCATTACTTTTTTCTTTTTTATCTTTTGCCTTTACTTTATCTATTCTTCTCCAATCTGTTGAAACCACCCCCTACTGTTTAGATTAAAGCCCTATCCACAGCCCTAGTCATGTGATTCGCTAGGATCCAGATCCCATCACGGTTCAGGAGGAGCCCGTGCCATTGGTACAGCTTCCTGTTTTCCCAATACTGGTGCCAATTTCCCATGAATGCAAACCCACTTCTCCAAGAGAATCAGTCGTCTGGGACTGAACTCGCTGGAATTCAGAAAGATGAGAGGAGATCTTACAGAAACATATAAAATTATGAAAGGGTTAGATAAGATAGATGCAGGGAAGTTGTTCCACCGGTTGGTGGAACTAGAACTACGGGCACAGCCTCAAGATTCGGGGGAGTAGATTTAAGGCGGAGGTGAAGAGGAACTACTTTTTCCCAGAGAGTGGTCAATCTGTGGAATTCTCTGCCCAATGAAACAGTGGAGGCTACCTCTGTAAATATATTTAAGACAAGGTTGGATAGATTTTTGCGTAGTACGGGAATTAAGGATTATGGGGAAAAGGCAGGTAGGTGGAGATGAGTCCATGGCCAGATCAATGGGCCAGATGGCCTACTCCTGCTCCTATTTCTTATGGTCAATGGGCAAAAGAAGACAAACTGCACAAATACAAAATTAATAAGTAAAGAAATAAATTCTAAATAGAGATAAAATTCAAAAATCTGAAGTGCAAAGGTTGACAAATTCTTGATTAGTCAGGGCATAAGGGATATGGGAATTGGGGCTGAGAGGGAAATGCATCAGCCATGATGGAACGGCGGGGCAGACTCGATGAGCCAAATTGCCAAATTCTGCTCCTATATCTTATGGTTTTATGGTCTCAATAAGTACCTTTGAGAACATCAGTTGTAGAGTCCCTGAAAGTGAGTCCATAGGCTGTGGAATCAGTTCAGTGCTTAGATGAGGGAAGGTCTCCACGTTGGTTCAGGAGCCTGATGGTTGAGAGATCATAACTGCTTCTGAACTTGATGGTGGGGGTCCTGAGGCTCCTGTACTTCCTCTGGCCAATGGCAGCAGCAGCAGGAGGAGAGTGCAGGGTGAATGTGCAGGGCTGGGGATCAGGACCAGAGGACACAGGTTTAAGGTGAGAGGGAGAGATTTAATAGGGACAACATTTCCGCACAGACGCTGGCCCATAGATGGAACAATGTGTCAGAGGAAGTGTGTGAGGCAGGGACATTGGCATCATGCAGTCAGGTACAAGGATTAGGTCACGGGTTCCCTTCCTGGGGTCCACGGAACGCTCGGTTAATGGCAGGGGGCCAGGGTTTAAAAATGGCTGGGAACCGCTGGTGTAAAGGTCAAACATGGGCCAATGAGTGCGGCATCTGGATAGCACGGACTGATTGGGCTGAAGGGCCTGTGTCCCTACTGTGCATCGTTCTGACACAAGCAAAACCTTTATATCTACAGATGAGTGAAATCCCTCGATGGTCCGGTCCTCTGTTCTATGTCTGATGTTGTACTGAATGAGTCTTTCTCACAACCTCACCTACAAACCAGAAACTACATGTCCCCCCACCACCCCGACAATAGGGACCAGACTCAGTAAACTTCACTTTTACACTCAGCGGCCACTTTATTAGGTACGCCTGTAAACGAGTTTGTTAATATCAGTATCTCAGTAGCCAATCACGTGGCCGCACCTCAATGAATAAAAGCTTGCAGACATGGCCAAGAGGATCAGTTATTGTTCACCCAAACATCAGACTGGGGAAGAAATGTGATCTAAGTGACTTTGACCATGGAATGATGAGTGGTTTGAATATGTCAGAACATAAGCAATATCAGTAGGAGTTGGCCATCTGGCCCGTCGAGCCTGCCTCACAATTCAATAAGCTCATAGCTGATTGGACCATGGATTCTTCTCCACCTACCTGCCTTTTCCCCATAACTCTTATTTCTCCAACCACGCAAAAATCTATCCAACCTTGTCTTAAATATATTTACTGAAGTAGCCTCCACTGTTTCACTGGGCAAAGAATTCCACAGATTCACCACTCTCTGGGAAAAGCAGTTCCTCCTCATCTCCGTCTGAAATCTACTATTGATCTCCTGAGCTCCACAAGAAAAATGCTGGAGGAACTCAACGTCCAGGCAGCATCGATGCAAGAGTACAGTCAATGTTTTGGTTCCTGTAGCCTTGTTTGTTTGTTGCCTGGGTCTCCAGCATCTGCAGATTTTCTCTTTATTTTGATCTCTTGGGATTTTCACACACAGCAGTCTCCAGAATTTACAGAGAACGGTGCGAAAAACAAAAAAAAAACATCCAGTGAGCAGCTGTTCTGTGGGTGAAAACGCCTTGTTAATGAGAGGGGTCAGAGGAGAACGGCCAGACTGGTTCAAGCTGACAGGAAGGTAACAGTAACTCAAATGACCACACGTTACAACAGAGGTGTGCAGGAGAGCATCTCTGAACGCACAACACGTCAAATTATGGAAATGAATGGGCTACATCAGCAGAAGGTCACAGATATACACTCAGTGTCCACTTTATTACGGTTAAGAGGTTCCTAATAAAGTGGCCACTGAGTGTGTCTGCAACCTCTCAAACCGCAGGGTGAATTCTATCACTCCGTTCTCAACGGCTCCTTTAAATTCTTCTTCTGGCATTTAACACCTTCCTTTCCAATCCTGAAGAAGGATCTCTGCCCAACACATTGACAGTTTATTCATTTCCGCAAATGCTGCCTGACCTGCTGAGTTCCTCCAGCATTTTGTGTGTGTTGCTCTGGATTTCCAGCATCTGCAGAATCCCCTGTGTTTCCAATTCCTTTACCCTGTGCTCCCTAGAACATGATTTCACAGTAACAGTGGTCATCAAACTCAGATTAACAGCCCAGAATGATTAATTAAATCTTGTTATCAGCATGTTAAACATTACCGGACATCACATACAAAAGACTGAGTGCGGGTTTAGGCATCGATTGCCAGCAGAGTCTGCCTCAGTACATCTGGTCAGCCCTTCTGCTGCACAGGCATGGCTTTTGGGGACCTCTTGGAGATGGTTGGAGGTCTGGGGAAGTTCCAAGCCATCCACATTGTCCTACTGTCATTTCCAGCCATGTTCACAGCCTGTCACAATCTGCTCCAGAACTTCGTAGCCGCCGTCCCCGACCACCGGTGCCGGGTGCGGCTGGGAGACGAAGGCTCGCGGTACCTCAATGTGACGGAGGAGCCGCTGAGGGAGGAGCTTCTCCGGGTGTTCATGCCCCTGGACGAGGAAGGGAGGCCGGACAAGTGCCGCATGTACACCTCCCCGCAGTGGCATCTCCTGGGCACCAACGAGACGCAGGGCAACGGGAGCCAACCTGACACACAGGCGTGCACCGATGGGTGGGTGTACGACCGCTCCCAGTTCACGTCGACGATCGTGACAGAGGTACGTCTGGAAATGCCCCCCTCACCTCTGGGGGATGGTGTACTGAAGGGGGTGGCTGGACGGAGTGAACAGAATGCGCGGTGACACAACGCTTTACAGCGCCAGAGACCCGGGTTCAATTCCCGCCACGGTCTGTAAGGAGTTTGTCCGTTCTCCCCGTGACCGCGTGGGTTTCCTGCCACAATGCAAAGACGTGTGGGTTAGTAGGGTAATTGTCACGCGGGTGTAATTGGGCAGCGCAGGGTCCGTGTCCTCAGTGACGATCGGTTGTGCCCTTGTTTCGGCAGTGGGACCTCGTGTGTGATCGGAAGTCTCTGAAGCGGATGGTGCAGTCGATCTACATGGCCGGACTGCTGATTGGAGCCTGTGTCCTGGGCAGACTGTCCGACAAGTAAGTTCAAAGTTCCAAGTCTATTTATGATCAAAATATGGATGCCACAAACAATGGTGAGATTCATCTTCTTGCTGGGAGCCACAGAACACAAGAAGCACAATAGAATCCACATTAAAACCCCACAGCACAGCGACAGTCACACATCCAAATCACTCAAAGGGCAACGTGGAGACGGTTTAATCTCTGGATAAACTCAGTGGGGCGAACAGCATTTGGGGGGAGGGGAAGCAACTGCTGAATGAGAGTGTTTAAACTGCTGTGTGGTCTAACCAGAGTTTTATTGAGCTGTAACATTACCTCGAGACTCTTGAACTCAATCCCCTGACTGATGAACACAACACACCAAAAGCCTTCTTAACCACCATATGAACATGTGCGGCAACTTTGAGGAAACTAGACGTGGGGGAAATGGCTAATACTGGAGGTCACGCTTTTAGGGTGATTAGTGGAAAGTATAGGGGGATATAGAAAGCTTAGCAACACCCACCCCTCCCCAGCATCGATCAGGGTCACTTGAAGCCCTGGAAACAGTGGTGGATGGTTGTACGCCTCACAAGTCCTGGTTATGCAGCTACTGACTCTCTGAAGAGTATTGGTAACGGCTGGGGTCACCCGTCTTGTGAAGACACCGCCAAGAAGAAGACAATGGCAAACCACTCCTGCAGAAAAATTTGCCAAGAACAATGATGGGCAAAGGTCATGACGGCCCACTTCACACGGCACGGCACAAAATGACGGTGATGATAGGCAAGGACGGTGAATGTCTGAGGTAAGATTTTTTTACACCAAATGGAGGGTGTGTGGAATACATGGCCTGGGTTGGGGGTACAGGGAGATACATTCAGGAAGTTTCAGAAACTCTTTGATAGGGACATGGATGATAGAAAATCTGGAGGGCTATGTGGGAGGGAAGGGTTAGATTGATCTTGGACTGGGTTGAGGGTCAGTACAACAGGATGGGCCGATGGGTCTGTACTGTGCTGTAATGTTCTGTTTTCTATGACAGTTCTGGAACCGTTCAGACTCCTGGATAATATCAGTCGAACGTCACACAGTCGTTCAGACATTAACCGCATCACCAGGACCAGAGAGCCACTTACCGACGCTCTCCTGTCATGTCAGCGTGGGCTCCTGGTCTCCGGTGTTTACCCAATGCTTCTCGCCCGTCAGGTTTGGCCGTCGAATCCTGCTGCAATGGTCGTACTTGCTGCTTGCCGTGTCGGGGACATGTGCAGCGTTCTCCTCCTCCTTCCCACTCTTCTGCTTCTGGAGATTTCTGTCGGGGGTCAGTTTGTCGGGCATCATCATCAACAGCGTATCTCTCAGTGAGTAAACAGTCGCCTCGGAATAGAAGGATATTCCCTTAAGACAGAGATGAACAGGGATTTCTTCAGCCAGAGGGTGGTGAATCTGTGGAATTCATTGAAAATACAACATTAGCGTTCACTTTCAGAGGGCTAGAATATAAAAGGAAGGTTAAAATCCTGAGAATTTATAAAGCATTGGTCAGACCGCACTTGGAGTGTTGCAAGAATTTTGGGACCTTAACTAAGATAAGATGTGCTGACATTGGAGAGGTTCCAGATGATGTACAGGAGAATGATCCCAGGAATAAAAGGGTTAATGTATGAGGGGTGTTTGGTGCCTTTGGGCCTGTAATCACTTGAGGTTAGAAGAATGGGGGGATCTCACTGAATCCGATCGGATATTGAAAGGCCGAGATAGAGTGGACATGAAGAGGATGTTCCCAATAGAGTGAGAGTCTCGGACCAGAGGGAACTGCCTCAGAACAGAGGGACGTCCCTTTAAAACAGAGATAAGGAGGAATTTCTTTAGGAGAGGGTGGAGAATCTGTGGAATTCCTTATCACAGTCAGATGTGCGTGCCAAGTTGTTGGGTTATTTAAAGCAGAGTATGATAGGTTTTTCATTAAACAGGGGATTAAAGATTACGGCGAGAAGTTGGGAGAATGGGATGGAGGGAAAAATCAGCCTTCACTGAATGGTGGAACAGACTTGATGGGCCAAATGGTCTCATTTAGTGGTTTAATGATTCAAGTATGTATACAGTGTACAGCCTGAAATTCTTACTCTTCACAGACACCCATGAAACAGAGAGAAAACTTCCAAAGAATGAATGACAGGGAAAAGTTAGAGCAACAAAGCTCGCCCCTCCCTCCTCCCAGGCATAATCAGCAGCAAAAGCATCAACCCTTCCGCCTCCTTCTCCCCCTGTTTGCTCCAACAAAAGCATCAACCCCCTCCCACCATCAGTGACCACAAACTTCCGTCCATCCCAACACTTTGAAATCTCAGGCAGGCTCCCTGTCACTCGCGAAGGAGGGAGATATGGCACCTACCACAGTGAGATGACAGACCAACAGCTCTCTATTTCCCTCTATGTTACAATCTGCTGTGTCTCTTGTCCGAGCTCCCCGACTCAAGGAGTTGCCGTCCCTCACTCAGAATCAAGATGGAGACAGTGCTGGCTTGCGTGCGGAGGCTTTCTTTCGACAGTAGCGTACACCACCTCCTGGCTGTCTCGATATTTCGACCTCCTGCGACGCTTCAGTCAGCGAGAGCAGCGAGGAATCGGGTCCACGGGGCCGCACCCCAGAGACGCACGTCTTTCAGGCGGAAGCGCCAGGCTGCAAGTTGTCGCCCCGGTCCGCAAACACCGCTGGCGCCATCTTTAGCTCCTCCCACAACCTGATATAACCAATGGTCTAATGACTCACTCACAGGGATGGGACCCTCTGTGACGTAGAGGGGTTTAAGGGAAGAAATTTCTCCCTCTGAACCTTCATGACTGACCAGCCACTTCCAGCGATATCACGCTGTTCTTCAATTCCCACAGAAATTAATCAGTCTCCGCTTTGAGCGTGCCGTCACCGATAACTAGACTCTGTAAACTCTCTCGTTCCTCAATCAGACTTTCTTTACCCATGCACAAGGACAACAGCCCCGGTCCCTGTCACCAAAGTGTTGTCACGTCAGAACAGAAAATGCCATTGTTATGCAGAATTGACTCGCAGTCATGGATACAGACCATTTGGTAAACTGTGTATCGTCAGGTTCCTTCCTTGCAAGATCAATTGTCGTTCACAATAGAGCTGTTAAAGTCAATAGAAACTACAAATTGACGACTGATGGTAACCTGAAGTTTGTAAGGCAATTGTCCTTTCCTTGGTGTGTGTGTTTCACACCCTGATCTCATCTCCTGTGAAATGTCTCCAGTCCCCTGCTGTGCACAGGGAAGCGATGCCCTGCAAGACCTTTCTTTCCCGGGCTCTCTGCACTCTATCCTTGTCTGGATATTATGTTAACTCTTGCCTTACTGTAGCTCCCTCAGGATTATGGCCAGTGTAGGTGGACAGCAGCCATAACACTCTCAACCGGCACTTTTGCCCCTGCCATTCTTAAAATTAGGGTGGAGGGGTGCAAATACATCTCTGCCAAAGGAGGTGTTCCTTTGACTAGCCTGTAGGTCACCCTTGGGCAAGGTGTGGCACCTACTTTACCCCCCGATCAGGGTCACGTGAAGCCATGGGATCAGGTGGTGGATGGTCGTATGAGCAGCTGGTGCAGATCACAAGTCCTGGTTATGCGACCACTGATGCCAGGCAGACAATCTCTGAAGAATATCGATAGGAGAGGAGGGTGGAGTGAGACGTAAAGGGGAGGGGGTTGAGGATGGCAGATGTCGACGGTGTGGGGAGGAGACCTAGTGGAAAGATGGGCCGGTAGAGAGTCCGCCCTCTCTACCGTAGGAGAGGAATCGCGGAGGTGGGGGAAGAGGCTCGGACTTTTGATTTATTTGCTGTCTCTCCCCACTTTCCACTTAGAGGTTGAATGGACTCCGACCAGATTTCGACCTCCTGTTGCCATGTGTGGTTCCTTCTGTTACACGTTTGGTCAGGTCTTACTGCCCGGGATCGCCTACGGCATCAAAGATTGGTGTTGGATCCAGCTCTCGGTCTCCGTCCCATTCTTTGTCTTCTTCCTTTATTCCTGGTAAAGTCCAACGCCACTCGTCTCTTGATTACTCGAATCAAAAGTCACCACTGTGAGTCTGCCATATTTATTTCATTTAGAGCTACATCAGAGTAACAGCCCCTTCCGGGCCAATGGGACACGAAGCTCAATTATATGCATGTCACAAATTCACCTACTAACTTGGGAGGAAACCAGATCACCCGGATGAAACCCATGTGCCACAAGGAGAATGGCACGTACAAATCCTTACGGACAGTGGCGGGAATTGAACCCCGGGTCGCTGAGAGCCAACCACTACTATCTCAGTCCACTGGGAGCGGGGACAAAGGGAGAGTTTCAGGGGCAATAATGAAAATGGTCAATTAAACAAGGAACAATAACATCAGGGCTTTATCAGTCCACAGTGAGATTCCACAGAACCGCTGATAATCAAAAATCCTGTCTCATTGTGTTCAATTTAAATACCAGAGCCCAATTTCCCACACTCTCTTTAATTACTGGGACCCCGTTTCCCACCTTCTGAGTGAAGAAATTCTCCTTAAATATATCACCTTTCACCCTTAACCCATGATCTCTGGTTGTAGTCCCACCCAACCTCAGTGGATAAAGCCTGCTTGCATTTAACCTATCAATGCCCCTCATAATTTTGCATACCATCCTCTATGAGATCTCCCATCATTCTGCCACGCTCCAGGAAATAAAGTCCTAACCCCCTCAGACTTCCCCTATAACTCAAGTCCTGCGTTCTTTCAATCAACCTGCAATGAGTTATCACCCTTGCTGTCACAGGTGGCTCTCGGAGTCGGCCCGATGGCTCATCGTGAACGGCAAGGAACACGTTGCTCTGAAGCAGCTGAAGAGGGTGGCGAAGGTGAATGGCCGGGAGGCAGAAGGGGAGAGGCTCACCATTGAAGTAAGCACCATTCCCGGAAACGGATCCAACTGGCGTACCCGATCTGGCCTCCACGGCACCTTAGCTCCGGCACACAGCCGCTGTTTGATGGCTGGATAGTTCAGCGGTTTGTCCAACGTTTTACAGAGACGGCGATTCGGGTTTGATTCACGCCACTGTCTGTAAAGAGCTCTCCCTGTAACTCTGTGGGCTTCCTCCAAGAGCTCCAGTTTCTTCCCACATCCCAATGACGTACAGGTGCATTGTGGGTAGGTTAATGTTGACGTCGGTTCTGTGAAAGGCGCCGTTTGCGTCAATGACCAACACAATCAAAGCGAGTGTCACCACGCTTCCCGTGCCAACATAACATGCCCACAACTGACTAACCCTAACCCACACTGCTCTGGAATGTGGGAGGAAACCGGAGCACCTGGAGGAAACTCCGTCCATAGCTGCTGCCTGACCTGCAGATTTCCTCCAGCATTTTGTGTACTGCGATGACTACGTTTGCATTTTTCATTCTGACCGACACCATGTGTTCCACAGATTCTGAAGGCAAGTGTGGAGAATGACCAGCTCACTGACAAGAAGCAGAGTGTGTTGGATCTGTTCCGGACACCAGTGATGCGACAGATCACCTGTTGTATGATGGTGGTTTGGTGAGTGAGCTTCTTTATCCTTGGACCTGGACAGTGACCACAAACACAAGAGATTCAGTAAATGCTGGAAATCCAGAGCAACACACACACAAAATGCTAGGGGCGCTCAGCAGGCCAGGCAGCAGCTATGGAGTGGAATAAACATTCTGTGTTTCAGGCCGAGGCACTTCATCAAGACTGGAAAGGACGCGGGAAGAAGCCCGAATAAGATGGTAGGGGTGTAGAAACTGTAAGAAGCTGGGTGGTGATTGGTGGAAGAGTTAAAGGGCTGAAGAAGAAGGAATCTGATAGGAGTGGAGAGTCAGCCATGGAAGAAAGGGAAGGAGGAGAGGTGATGGGTGGGTGAGGAGAAGACAAGGGTTGAGGGAGGAACCAGAATGAGGAATGGAAAAAGACAGATGGTGTGAGGGGGAGAAGTTATCTTAAAATTGAGAAATCTATGTTTATGCTGTCAGATTGGAGGCTACCCATATATATATAGAGAGAGTATACCATAGAATATAGTCAAAATACTACATAGACATCCACAGCATAGTAAATTTTAAATTGTCCCATTCACGGCTAAAGACTTAATCACTGTGGAGAATTTCTTACTCTTGTGGGATAACATCTTTCCTCACAAGGGGGAGGAGATTCATTCTGGTTCAGTGTCAGTGCAGTGAGATCTGCTGACGTTGCTCGCAGTGCCTTCTTTAGACGCTGGACAAACCTTTCTGCCAAGACATTTGTAGCTGGGAGGTACGGTACAGATGTAATATGTCTTAGTCCTTTGATATTCAGGGATGGTTGAAACTGTTCTGCAACAATCTGTGGTCCGTTGTCACTGACTAAGTGTTCTGGAGCAGCAGTCATTGAGAAGAGGTTTCTCAACACATCAGCGTGTGAGGCTGTTGGGAACACTTCAGGCCACTCTGTAGCTGCATCCACTCCTCCCCAGAAATTTGTTCCTAAGAATGGTCTGGCAAAATCCACATGAATCCTCTGTCAGGGCAATGCAGGCCTTTCCCAGGGACGGGGAGGTGAGCTCTTGGCATCGTCTAGACATGTTGGCATCCTGAACAGCGCACGGCAAGCTGTTCGATCTGGTGATCTGTCCCAGGCCACCGGACAAAGCTTCGAGCCAATGCCTCCATTTTGACCACACTTAGATGACTGGCATGTAGCTCCATTCAGACTTCAGCTCTCAGCTTGCATGGTACAACAAGTCTCTGTCCCCACACAAGGCAACACACAGCAAGGGCAAGTTCATCCTGGCTCTGGTAAAAACAGGGGATCTGGAATTCCTGTTACACATTCCAGCCATTGTGGATACCCTGGGACAGGAGACAGTGGGGGGGTCTTTTCCGCTTCCCCTTTGAACTGTCTCTGCTGTAATAGGGAGACTTCCAATTCGCATGAGGGAGAATATGTCATGAGGAGTGTCCGCTTTTATAAATGTTTCAGGTATTTCCTTTTCCAAGGGTAAACGGGACAATCCGTCAGCATTTCCATGGTTAGTTGTCCTTGTGAATTTGATCTTGCCCTTTAAGAAACAGAGCCCATCTCTGCATTAGTGCTACTGTTGTTACTGGAACACCCTTCTGTGGGTTGAAAATAGACACCGGTGGTTGATGATCAGTAACAAGGGTAAACTGTCTCCCATGCAAGTACTGGTTGAAATGTTTTACACCCCAAACCAGACTCAAGGCCTCTCTGTCAATCTGGGTGTAATTTTTCTCTTTATCGGTGCACTGTAATGATTTGATCAGTATGGACAGTATGCAAGACAGGCTTTTCACTGGCTCTCGGTAACAAGTTTCAAACACACATGCATGCAAAGTGAAGCTGTACCAGAGCTATGCTCTGTCCACACTCTTGTACGGGTCAGTATGCTGGTGCAAGACAGAGAACGACCCTGCCAAGCTGTCGTCATCCCACACCACAAGCCTCTGGAAGACCCTCCGTATTTTCTGGCCAAGAAAGATCTCCAAACAAGAGGACATGGCCACCATCATGATGAGGAAACGCTGGAGGTGGATTGGGCACGTGATGAGAAGAGAGACCAACTCCACCACCAAGACAGCTCTTCACTGGAGCCTCAAACGGTGGAAGGTATGTGTGAGGCTAAAGACAACTTGGCTCCATACTGTCGAGGCAGAAATGAGGCTTACACATTCACAGGCACACATACTCATATGCACACGCTCACACACACTCAAGCACGCACACGTGCACACAAGTTCACACGCGCAAACATTCCCAATACACACAGTCACGCACACTTGCACACACTCAGATACACACACTTGCATGCATACTCACGTCCCTGAGCTCTGTGCAATGATTTGCTGGACTTTCTGATCATTGCTCATCTCCTCCAGTTTTATCCACATTTCACCCATTGTGCATATTCTATACCGATATTCCCTCTGCCTTTCCTTGCCCCTTGAAAGTACAGCAGGGAGGCTCTCAGCGTGGGTCCCCTATCCTCATTTCTCCTGACTTTAAATAATTATCACCTTCCCATTGAAGAATTTTGATGGGTCTTTGTATCTCTGTTTCTCACTCTCTACTCATTTTCCTCAGTACCCGTGCCTCAGTGTGTGTCGGTTCAGAAAGATGAAACATTTCCAATGCCTTTTTAGATTCATCGGTACAGTGAGACACCAGTGTCCTCAACCATCTACTTGAGCCCTCTGGTCCTAAATTGGCCCACTCTAATGCTGTTCCATAAACCCCCTGGAACACAGTCATAATGGAATACAAATGCAGTGGATGTTCATGTCTCCTCCGGTAACATCTGGCCAGCACATCTACAGGTTTCTACTTCCTTTTGGAGGCTTCTGTGTCCCCTTCTAACATATCTCGCTCAGCTTCAGCTTTCTGCCAACATCTGTTTTCTGTTTCTGGTCTGCGTCGTTCTGCCTTGGCATTCTGTCGTAATTCTATCAAATCCACAATTAAATAGGCAACTGCAGTTGTTTTGTGTAATTGTTTGAACTTCCTGCCCGACAGCTTCTCTTGGGCAATTTTCCACAGGACAAGCCCAGCAGTTTTCCCTTCACAGCCAGAGTGACCGGTTAACTCCTCTTCCCCAACTTCATTTTTCTATCATCCATGTGTCTGTCTAAGAGTTTCTTAAATGCTGCTAATGTACCTGTCTCCACCACTACCTCTGGCAGGCTGTTCCACACACCCACTACTCTCTGACTTCTGCTCCCTTTACACCCGCCACTGCGCTGCCGCACACAGCAACAACCTGCTGATCAAACTCGCATTGATGGGCCTCATTTCCAGCGAATACAAGTCAGCCGTCAGAGGAGAGGTTGGCACCCTAACACAGTTGTGCCAAGATAACAATCTATCCCTCGATGTCCAAAAAAATAAAAGAGCTGATTGTGGATGACAGGAGGAACAGAGACAGGCTCGCCCCAGTCAACGTCAACGGGACTGCAGCTGAGAGGGTGAGTGGTTTCAAGTTCCTCGGTGTACTCATCACTGAAGATCCCACCTGGACTGTACACACCGGCTGTGTGGCAGAAAAAAAGCACAACAGCGTCTCTTCCACCTCAGATGACTAAAGAAGTTCAGCATGAGCCTCCAAATCCTCAAGAGGTTCCACAGGGGCACCATTGAGAGCATCCTGACTGGCTGCACCACAGCCTGGTGCCGGAACTGGACCAACCTTGATCGCTGGGCACAGCAGAGTGGTACGGATAGCCCAGCACATCCCTCTGTGTAAAAAACTTACCCCTGATGTCTCCCCTAAACTTCCCTCCCTTAATTTTGTACATATGCCCTCTTGTGTTTGCTATTGGTGCCCTGGGAAACAGGTACTGACTATCCACCCTATCTATGCCTCTCATAATCTTTGTAGACCTCTATCAAGTCCCCTCTCATTCTTCTATGCTCCAAAGAGAAAAGTCCCAGCTCTGCTAACCTTGCTTCATATGACTTGTTCTCCAAACCAGGCAACATCCTGGTAAATCTCCTCTGCACCCTCTCCATACCTTCCACATCCTTCCTATAATGAGGTGACCAGAACTGAACACAATACTCTAAGTGTGGTCTCACCAGAGATTTGTAGAGTTGCAACATGACCTCTCTACTTTTGAACTCAATCCACCTGTTAATAAAGCCGAGCATCCCATAGGCCTTCTTAACTACTCTATCATCCACACTGACACTCACCAGGTGCCAGTCAATATGAGGGAAGTTGAAATCACCCATAACTACTACCCTGTATTTCCTGCTCCATTCTAAAATCTGCCTGCTTATCTGCTCCTTGGTGTCCCGAGGGCTATTTGGGGGCCTATAGACTACTCTCAGCGCAGTGACTGATCCCTTCCTATTTCTGACTTCCACCCAGACTGACTCCGTCCTCCCTTTCTATAGCCACGATACTATCCATTGAGGACATTTATAACAGCAGGTGCATAAAGAAGGCCTGAAGGATCATCGGGGACACCAGTTACCCCGACCATAAGCTGTTTCAGCTGCTTCCTTCTGGCAAGTGGTATCATACGCAGGATTAAAGCCGGGACCAACAGGTTACGGGACAGCTTCTTCCTACAAGCCTTTAGACTTGTAAATTCACATGTACATATATCGCGATAGAGCCAGAACAGAAAGATTTTTACTGCCTCATGTTGTGGGATGGATGTAAGATTTTAAGTAAATTCTAAATTCCAATCGCATTAAAATCCAGCCCCCTTGTATTACCCATTTCCACCCAAGGAAAAATTGGCTGTCCACTTGATCTGTGCCTCTTATCATCTTGAACACACCTATCAAATCACCTCTCATCCTCCTAAAGAGAAAAGCCTGAGTTCACTCAACCTATCCTCACAAGACACGCTCGCGAATCCAGGCAGCATCCTGGTAACTTTCCACTCCGCACATTTTGTGTTTTGTTTTTGTGTGAACAGGTTTTCAACGAGCTTTGCCTACTATGGGCTGTCAATCGACCTGCAAGGGTTCGGAGTCAACATCTACCTCATCCAGCTCATCTTTGGAGCCGTTGATTTTCCGGCAAAGATCGTGGCCTTCTTGATGCTGAGCCTGATCGGGAGAAGGTTCACACAGGTCACCTCACTTGCCCTGGCCGGGTCCACACTGCTGGCAAACGCCATTCTTCCAAAAGGTAGGAGTTCGCCAGTGGAGTCCTAAAGCCCTGAGATCTGTCAACAGAGACCTGTGGCAATCCAGATGCAGAGGGCTCTACTGGTAACTGAATGTTTCCTTATCAATCCCCAGCGAGATTGTGGCTCTGAATTAGTTGTTTTTTTTTACTTTTGTAGGGATGGTTTTGATCTGTAGTGATCATAAACCATCGTTTGGAATCAAACAACCTTGCCCGGTGCTTCAGGGACGGGTGTGTCTTCTCCTGTGCCACGACCACCCATCCCTGGCTATCCTCCCCTGCCACCTGTCCCACACCCCTCCCGTGGCGCGCCACTCTCACCATTCCCAGCATCCTTTGCTCCCGCCAGGCTCACAGACTTGATAACCGCTCCACGTTGACAAATACGGAACAGGACTGTGCAAAAGTCTTTTGCGCAGTACTGTATGTGCAACTATTTAATATGTCTCCTAGAGGTTATGTTTGTATGATTCTGGAAGGGTCTGGAAGCTTCTCCTGGTGTTGTGTAATTTGAATATGGGGTTTCTGATTGGTTGACCTATCTGCAAATCAGAATGAAATGTTTCTGTTCGATGCGTATGAAAAACCATGAGGCAGCGGCATCTTCTTTTTCTTTCTTTTGCCTCTCCCTCTGGACCTCCACCACGCTCCGTTTCCAGCTCTCTTTGTTCTATCAGCACTTAACAGAACAGTCACAAAGCCACACATTTTGTGCCTGATTCCTGACTTCTGAAAGAACCCTGGATTAAAAAACATCAAGAGTCCAGAGGAGGTTTGTAAGGATGATGCTGGAAATGAAGGGGTTAACATACGAGGAGCGTTTGGCAGCTTTGGGCCTGTACTCACTGGAATTTAGAAGAATGCAAAGGGATTTTATTGAACCCTACCGAATGTTGAAAGGACTAAATAGGGCGGATGTGGAGTGAATGTTTCCTATGGTAGGAGTGTCCAGAACTAGAGGGCATGGCCTCAAAATTGAGGGGTGACCTTTCAGAACAGAGGTAAGGTGGAATTGCTTTTAGCCAGAGAGCAGTAAACCTGAGGAATGCTGTGCCACAGACTGCAGTGAAGGCCAAGTCCATGGGTATATTTAAGACTGAAGTTGATAGTTTCCTAATCGGTCAGGGCATCAAAGGAAATGGTGTTTGGGGTTAGGTGGGATCTGGGATCAGCCATGATGAAATAACAGAGAGAGATTCGATGGGCTGAATAGCCTAATTCTGATCCTATTTCTTACGGTCTTACATTGACTGCTTCTCTGACTGTTTTAAGTGTTTCGGTGCCTTAAGTGAGGCTCCTCCCGTCTGCAAGGTGAGTAACCGCCCGCCGCCTCTCTTTCCCTTCCAGAGCTGCAGACTGTCCGGACTTCGCTCGCTGCCTTTGGTAAGGGATGTCTCTCAGCCGCCTTCACCTGCTGCTTCCTTTATGCCAGTGAACTTTACCCAACGGTGGTCCGGTGAGTACCCCGGACACCCTGCGGTCTACCCGGGTCTGGAGCTGAACTCACATCCCGGATGGGGTGGGTCCCCGACCACCATCCGGAGGGCTAGACTCAAACATAATTTTCATTTAGAGATACAGGCCATTCCAGCCCAACGAGCCCTTGCCGACCAGTGACACACACGTCACCAATTGACCTACTAGCCCGTAGGTCTTCAGAATGTGGGAGCACCAGAGGGAAACCATGTGGCTAGCAGGGGAGCGGACAAACTCCTTACAGACTGTGGACGTTGTGAAGTCTGTTGTCTGGTAGTGGCAGGACAGTGCATCACAGAAATGACTATAACTTACAAAGCTCCTAAGACAGTTTTCCCCCTTTTCCCTTTAGAGCAGGGGTTCTCAACCTGGGGTCCATGGACCCATTGCTTAATGATATTGGTGCACAGCATGGACAAGGTTGAGAAGCCCAGCTCCAGAGGGACATGGGCCAAATCAGGGTAATAGGTCAAAGTCAGATGGAAAACTTTGTTTTGAGTCCATGTCCGAGATGGGCCAAAGGACCTGCCTCTCTATGCGGGTTGCCATGTACCACAGAGCTCCTGCCTTAAGATCTGCCATAACTGATAATTCATTCTGTTTCTCTGTGTCCCCTCCAACAGGCAGACGGGAATTGGGCTCATAGGTACCATGGCCCGGTTGGGCGCAATGGTGGCGCCCATTGTAAGAATGACTGGCGATTACATCCCCTTTTTGCCATCTCTGATATATGGCGGAGTGACTGTAATCACAGGATTAACTGCCTTCTGGCTTCTGGAGACACGGAACATGCCGTTACCGGAAACGATCAACGACGTGGAGAACTGGTTTGTATCTGTCGCGTGCTGACTGGGGTTCCCAAAACACCAAAGCCAACAGAAACGGTGCATTTCTGTGTCTCTGCTGGGTGGGAGAGATGTGATGGAGCCGGAGAGGGTACAAGAGAGATTCACCAAGATATTCCCTGTGGTGGAGAGGTTTGGTATGACGAGAGACTAGAGCGGGTGCAGAGGAGATTCAGCAAGATATTCCCTGTGGTGGAGAGGTTTGGTATGACGAGAGACTAGAGCGGGTGCAGAGGAGATTCAGCAAGATATTCCCTGTGGTGGAGAGGTTTGGTATGACGAGAGACTAGAGCGGGTGCAGAGGAGATTCAGCAAGATATTCCCTGTGGTGGAGAGGTTTGGTATGACGAGAGACTAGAGCGGGTGCAGAGGAGATTCAGCAAGATATTCCCTGTGGTGGAGAGGTTTGGTATGACGAGAGACTAGAGCGGGTGCAGAGTTGATTCAGCAAGATATTCCCTGTGGTGGAGAGGTTTGGTATGACGAGAGACTAGAGCGGGTGCAGAGGAGATTCAGCAAGATATTCCCTGTGGTGGAGAGGTTTGGTATGACGAGAGACTAGAGCGGGTGCAGAGGAGATTCAGCAAGATATTCCCTGTGGTGGAGAGGTTTGGTATGACGAGAGACTAGAGCGGGTGCAGAGGAGATTCAGCAAGATATTCCCTGTGGTGGAGAGGTTTGGTATGACGAGAGACTAGAGCGGGTGCAGAGGAGATTCAGCAAGATATTCCCTGTGGTGGAGAGGTTTGGTATGACGAGAGACTAGAGCGGGTGCAGAGGAGATTCAGCAAGATATTCCCTCGGATGGAGAGGTTCGGTTATGAGGTGAGAACAGTTGGGTGGAGGGGAGTCTTTACATCCAAAGTACAAACAAGAGCAAAATAGTGAGGTAGTGTTCATGAGTTCTACGTCCACTCAGAAATTGGATGGCAGAGGGGAAGAAGCCGTTCCTAAAACGTACAGTGTGTGCCTGCAGACTCCTGTACCTCCTCTCTGATGGTAGCAATGAGAAGAGGGCATGTCCCGGGTGATGAGGGACCTTCATGATGGATGGGAGATGTGACAGTTGTAATCAGCAGGGTATTTTTTTCTGTTTAGCATGAAGAGCTCTAAAAGGGTCAGCAAATTACAGAATGAAGATGTCCCACTGCAGGACGTTCAAGCATCACTCATGAAACAGACGGTTTAAGCACAACCGATGCCCCATCAAGACCCGCCGCACCCTGTGGCCACTTGAAGACAGGTCGGCCATGATGGTATTGACAGGACAGGCTGGACGGGCCGAATGGACAGTTCCTCCTTCAGTTTCTGGTGTTGTGATGTGGATGTGCACAGTGACTCTCTCACAAAACAATCAATAAAGTGAACAGAAGCTCTAATTTCTCTGAAGTGACGTTGAATTTGAGATTTTCATGGAAATGTAAAAAGGCAGAGAAGCCTAACTTTGGTCTCTATTCCAGACCAGATTCAGGTCAGATCATATTCACACACAAAATGATGGAGGAAATCTGCAGGTCAGACAGCATCTATGAAGGAGAATGAACAGTCAATGTTTCAGGCTGAGAGTCCTGAAGAAGAGTCTTGGCCAAAAATATTGACTCTTTATTCCTCTCCAAATGCTTGAGTTCCTCCAGCATTCTGTGTGTGTTACTTTGGATTTCCAGCATCTGCAGAATCTCTTGTGTTTGCATAGGGTGGCACGGTAGCTTGGTGGTTAGCACAACACTTTACAGTACAGGTGACCCGGAACAATTCCAAACGCTGTCTGTAAGTTTGCAAGCACTCTCTGTAATCGTGTGGGTTTCCTCCCGGTGCTCTGGTTTCTTCCCACAGTCCGAAGGGTTAAAGATTGGTAGGTTAATTGATCATTGGTAAATTGCCCTGTGATTAGGCTAGGGTGAAATTGGACAAAGGACAGGAGGAGCCGACTCCACCCTGTATAAATGATGGTGAGGTGGTGTCCATGGGTTCATAGTCTGTTTGGAAATCTGATAGTGGAGGGGAAGAAGCTGCTTCTAAAGTGTTGATTGGGGAAGTGGGGTGGGGGGGGTTCAGGCTCCTGTACCTCATCCCTGATGGTAGTACAGGGAAGAATGCATGCTCACGGTGATGAGGTTCTTGATGCCGTCTTCTTGAGGCACTGTGTCTTGAAGATGGACTCGATGGTGGGGAGGTTTGTGCCTGTGATGACGCAGGTCCGTCAGCATCAATGGAGAGGAATAAATGGTTGAAGGGTCTCAGACCAAAACATCTACTGTTTATTTCTCCCTTTCCTTCCCGGTCCTGAAGAAGGGTCTCAGCCCTAAACAACAGTCGTTCCCATTGATGCTGAGTCTCTCCAGCATTTTGTGTGTGTTTCTCTGGATCTCCAGCATCTGTAGATTCTCTTGTGTTCAGATTCAGATTTATTAATTTGTCAGGTGTACATCAAAACATCCAGTGAAATGCAACGTTTACATTAACGGCCAACACAAGGATGTGGCCAGGGCAGCTCGTGAGTATCGCCATGCTTTCTGGCACCACCGTGCTCAGCAAAACACCGCAAACGCAGAACACAATAAGCAACAAAACAAGGGCAAAACAAACCCCGTTCCTCCGTCACACCCACCCACACATTCACGCGCACACAGGGCCCTCCGACCCCAGGGCAGGCTGTTTCTGGACTTGGGGTTTTCATCTCTGTGAGTTGTAACAAGGATTAACCTCTCTGTTAATAGAAAACACTCTGAACTGAGTGGCTTTGAAGTGGGAGGGTCAAAGTTCATCTTTCGCTCCCTGCTGACTCAATGACCCTCAATAATGGCACCAGCTGTCATGCCCCAGTTGATCGGAGCAATTCCAAAAACTATGTCCTCATGCATACCATTCTCAGACGGGGGATGAGATGCTTTTCCCACCTGTCAGTTCCACCTTCACTGGAAGCCGTTCTGCCTCGGCTTAGTGCTAGCTCCCTACTGGAGCAATCCCATCAGTCCTATCCCCCGTCCTTCCCTGAAGCATTCTCTCTCGTGTCCCCTCCCCTGACCACCGATTCTTTTGCTGTCCTTCTACATTCAGGGTAACTTTCCATCAGGCCATAAGACAAAGGAGCAGAAGTAGGCCATTCAGCCCATCATGTCTGCTCCATCCCATCATGGCTGATATAGCATTCCAATCTCCTGCCTTCTCTTTGTAACTTTTGACACCCTGACTCATCAAGAACCTTTCAAGCTCCACTTTAAACGTACCCAATGACGCGGCCTCCACAGCTGTCTGTGGCAATGAATTCCACAGATTCACTACTGTCTGATTGAAGAATTTTTTTTAAAAAACTAGTAATTAAACATCAAACTAAACAAATCCCTTCTGCCTACACAACACGGACATTGGAAAATGGGTTTGTGATTGTTACTCACACTCAAGTACATCGAAGATGTTGTTGCCACCGTCCATAAAGGTCATTTCATTAATTCAAAGTCAAAGCATATTTACCGCACCGAACAACAACAATTTTGCTTCCTGAATACTCCTGGGTGTAGTATGGATTTTGGGCTGCTGATCGTGAAAATCACCATTAAATTTCTACAGCGTGCACCAATATTCAGAAATCGCCTATATTTGTTGTATCAGTTCGTAATTCAAGTCAGAATAACCATTTTTAGCTCAGCTAAACAATTGCAAAGCATCAGCACCGTTACGCAATTCAGTGCATTATATTTAATAATAGTTCATTTCCTGTTTCTCCAAATTCCTACAAGTAGTCTGAACTTACATTTGTGTTCAGATTCAAGTGATCTATCATAAAGAAAAAGTTCTGAAGATGCAACACTTTTGAAAAAAGTTGTTGTCCTGTGTTAACAAAGTACGTATGTGGTACACAACCCTGAGTTTCACCTTCTCACAGACAGCCATGAAACAAAGAAACACCATGGAAACCAGTTCAAAGAAAAACGTCAGACACCCAATGCGCAAGAAAGGAACAACTTGCGCAAACGGCAAAAAACGAGTGAAAAACACAAAATATAAAATATCAAACCACAAAGTCATTGAAACAGTCTAGAGAAGTTCAATTTAGCGCTGTTGTTGTTCATTGGTTGCAGGTAACCCAAACCATAACAACAGCGGATTGAGACAGTGCAAGGGAAAACAGTAACAGGATGCAGAATCTTGAATGCAAGAGATTCTGCAGATGACAGAGGAACTCAGCAGGTCAGGCAGCATCTATGGAGGCAAATACAGAGACAACAGAGTGCAGAATATAGTGGCACAAATGCAGAGGAAGTCAATGGGGTGAGGAAGATCATGGTGTTAAGGGGCTACCTTATTAGAATACTCCATCCATGTGCTTAACACCCTTTAAAACGCCTCTGTTGTATCTGACAACAGGGAAAAGCAGTTTCTCCTTGTCTCCGTCCTAAATCTTCTCCCCTGAATCTTGAGGCAATGTCCTTTAGTTCTCCTACCAGTGGAAACAACTTTCCAGCCTCTATCTTAGCTATCCCTTTCATAATTTTATAGGTTTCTAAAAGATCTCCTCTCATTCTTCTGAATTCCAATTGTTACTCGGAACCTGATGCACCACAGGGAAAAAAGCACACAATAAGGCAAGTGAGAATCAGAATCAGGTTGTGAAATTTGTTCTCTTTGTGGCAGCAGTGCATTGCAATACATAATAATAGAGAAATTGTAAATTACAGTAAATATATATACAAAGATTAAATTAAATAAGCAGTGCCAAAACAGAAATTTAAAAAGTAGTGAGGTAGTGTTCATGGGTTTAGAATTGATACAGAGATCAGATGGTGCAGAGGAAGAAGCTGTTCCTGAATCGTTGAGTGTGTGTCTTCAGGCTCCTGTACCTCCTCCCTGATGGCAGAGGGGAAGAAGCTGTTCCTGAATCGTTGAGTGTGTGTCTTCAGGCTCCTGTACCTCCTCCCTGATGGCGGAGGGGAAGAAGCTGTTCCTGAATCGTTGAGTGTGTGTCTTCAGGCTCCTGTACCTCCTCCCTGATGGCGGAGGGGAAGAAGCTGTTCCTGAATCGCTGAGTGTGTGTCTTCAGGCTCCTGTACCTCCTCCCTGATGGCAGAGGGGAAGAAGCTGTTCCTGAATTGCTGAGTGTGTGTCTTCAGGCTCCTGTACCTCCTCCCTGATGGCAGAGGGGAAGAAGCTGTTCCTGAATCGCTGAGTGTGTGTCTTCAGGCTCCTGTACCTCCTCCCTGATGGTAGCAATGAGAAGAGGGCATGTCCTGGGTGAGGGGGGTCCTTAATAATGGACGGTGCCTTTCTGAGGCATCGCTCCTTGAAGATGCCCTGGATACTACGGAGTCTGGTGCCCATGATGGAGCTGACTGAGTTTACAAACCTCTGCAGCTTATTTCAATCCTGTGCCATAGACCAACCACCCCCCATCCCATACCAGATGGTGATGCAGCCAGTTAGAATGCTTCCATGGTACATCTGTTGAAATTTGAGACTGTCTTTGGTGACATCCCAAAACTCCTTAATGAAATAAAGCCTCTGTGTACATTTGTCCAGAAAGGAACACAATGATTTAAAAAAACGATGAATATAAATATATTATCATCATTATGTGCCGCGTCATGTGTCATCATCATTACACGCCGTGTCATAAGGCATGGGCGATCATGGTCTTTGCATGGCGATGATTGTTCTTGGCAAAATTTTTCCACAGAAGTGGTTTGCCATTGCCATCTTCTGGACAGTGTCTTTACAAGACGGGTGACGCTAGTAGGCCATCCATTGTCAATACTCTTCAGAGATTGTCTTCCTGGCTTCAGTGGTCACACAACCAGGACTTGTGATCTGCACCGGCTGTTAATACGACCAACCACCTCCTGCTCCCATGGCTTCACGTGACCCTGATCAGGGGGCTACGCGGGTGCTACACCTTGCTCAAGGGTGACCTGCAGGCCAGCACCTTACACCTCCTTTGGTAGAGACGTATCTCCACCCTGACACCCAATAAATATGTGAGATACTAGCAGGAGCAAGGAGAAGGTCAAGGCCCAGCCGATGAAGTTAAGCACGTGTGTGCTGAAGTGAGTACATCTCTCAGTTAAGATGAGATGTATTTATTCATATTTTCAAAGTGTGAAAGGTATGGGTTGATGGGATTTTAACATTGTTTGTATTTTCTTTTAGATTTACCACTACTGTATTGGTTGATCCAATTCTTCCAGTCGTCCCCACTCCCCTGCCTTCTCCTCATACCCTTTGATGCCCTGGCTAATCAAGAACCTATCTATCTCTGCCTTAAATACACACAATGACTGATCCTCCACAACCACTCATGGCAACAAATTCCACAGATTTACCACCCTCTGACTAAAGTAATTTCTCCGCATCTCTGTTCTAAATGGACATCCTTCGATCCTGAAATTGTGCTCTCTTGGCCTGGACTCCCCTGCCATGGAAAATAACTTTGCCATACCTAATCTGTTCAGGCCTTTTAACATTTGGAATGTTCGTATGAGATCCCCTCCTCATTCTCCTGAGCTCCAGGGAATACAGCCCAAGAGCTGACAGACATTCCTCATACGGTAACCCTTTCATTCCTGGAATCATTCTTGTGAATCTTCTTTGAACTCTCTCTAATGCCAGCACATCCTTTCTAAAACAAGGAGCCCAAAACTGCACACAATACTCCAAGTGTGGTCTCACAATTGCCTCATAGAGCCTCCATATCAACCCGGAGGTTAACTTTAGGGTATCCTGCACAAGGGATCCCAATGCATCTCTGCATTTTGAATTCTCTCCCCATCCTCTTTAACGGCTTCTCTGAATGGAACTGAACTTAGACCGGCCAGTATCTGTGACACTGCTGCAGGACTTATGGAGGCCACATCTAAAACTGACCTCGGTTGGTGATGTGGGTTAGAGTTCTGTCCAGCGGGGTGCTGCAACAGGGAGACTACCAACATCTGACCCCTGTATCAGCAGTCACAGGCACTATAGTCTCAGTTCCAGGAGTTTTGCTGTCAAGGCTAGGGTCGTGATTCTATTCACCCTGTTCCGACACATCTTCTCCCAATATCACACCATTCTCTGAATCCTCAGAATCTGATTCACGTGACGGGGAGGGCAATCCTGAATTACAGGAGTTTGCAGTCTCTTTCGAGGAACTGGGTTAGGAATGTCCTCACAGGGCCTCATGTCCGCCCTGTTCACCCCCTTGATAGGCCCTCCCTCCAAAAGTACAGTCATGTATGTGTTGTCTAGCACCTCTACCACCCTGTAGACAGCTGATTTTCAAGCATCCTGGATCTTATTACGACCTAATGGTCTGTTTCTGGGGTAAACTAATGCATTTATGTCAATCTTGGGACAATGAATTTTATCCTTCTGTGTTCTGCAGGCTTCTGTTCAGAGCACTCTTTCAGTCCGGCACGAGCATCACTCAGTCATATCTGGTGTATGGCTAACCAGTCATATTTCCTGTCTACAGACCATTCTCACCCCAGCAGAGCATCCACTGGCAAGGGGGGGATCAACACCAACCCTAGGTAATAAGGGGAATAGCCGGTGGCTGCGTGAGGTATCACATTGTATGCGTACACTGACTCGGGTAGATGCTCTGGCCTCTCGGCGGTAACCACTCATGAGGTCTATTGTCAAGAAAAATTGCGGTCCCGGCCGAGCATCAAAACTCTCATCAATAGGTGGGCGCAGGAACGCATCCTTTTTAGTCTTAAGATTCAGCCTCCGATAATCTACACACAGTCTTATGCTACCATCAGCCTTCTGGACCGACACTACAGGTGAGGCATACGCACTACTGCTCTCCTCGATCACACCCTTCTTCAATAACTTTGAAATGCGCTCCTTCACTTCACTGTACTGATTGGGCGGAACACGGCAGCATGGCTGTGAAACTGGCTCAATATCAATCAAGTGAACGTCATGCTTGACCTGGTCAGTGTACCCAAGGTCTTCAGCTTCAGCTGCAAAGATGTCCAGGTACTTAGCCAGCAAAGCTGTTAGCTGAGCTTGTTGTTCTTCACTGCCCCCAATGTCGAGTTTGTCTGGAGTTGACTTTAGCCTGTAGCTACTACCTTCCTCCTTTGCACCGACTGTCACTTGTTCAATGCCAGCTGAGGTCCTACAGCTCCTTGCTGATCGCTGCCTATGTATTCTATCTTTGTCAGGATACCCAGCCAGGTCCTCAGTGAGAGCCATACATCCTCTCAAGAGAGGTTTAAAACCTGTACTGGGACCTTTTGACTACGAGAGTCAACAAGTATGGGAATAACTACAAGACCTCCCGGTAGAGTGGCGTCTTATTATTAAATAATAATAAGTTAATCATGCCAAGTGGAAATAAGTCCAGGACCAGCCTATTGGCTCAGGGTGTCTGACACTCCGAGGGAGGAGTTGTAAAGTTTGATGGCCACAGGCAGGAATGACTTCCTATGAAGCTCAGTGTTACATCTCGGTGGAATGAGTCTCTGGCTGAATGTACTCCTGTGCCTAACCAGTACATTATGGAGTGGATGGGAGTCATTGTCCAAGACGGCATGCATCCTCTCAAGAGAGGTTTAAAACCTGTACTGGTACTGCTTGACTACGAGAGTCAACAAGCATGGGAATAACTACAAGACTTCCCAGTAAAGTGGCTCAGATAACATCTTACGGTCAGTACCAGCATCTCCAGTGGCCTTCCTAGCCTACAGATTCTGCAGGTATGTGCTCAATATGTTTTCCTGATATCTGGACTACGGCTTTCTTTTCAGTAGGGTGCATCTGCACTTTCTGGAAAGCACCTCTCCAATCAGAATCCAACTTTCATTCTAGGGCTTTTCATTCAAGTACTTTGCAGACAAGTTGTCTACATTGGCTTATAACGTTCGTGCCTACAATGCACGGGACGGGTTGCTCAGTGCTAACAGGATCCCTGACTACTAGAAAGGCACAATTGGGAATCTGCATGCCCATCGCTTGAACCTCTAGCTCAAAATACACAAGGTAAGGAATATCAAGACCGTTAGCAGCTGCTAACCGAAGCCAGCCAGCAGTGGACAACATAACCCCATCCTCTCCATTCAAGTGTTCTTGAAAGAACTGCACAGTCACTTGACTACCTGTGTCTAACAGACAACGGACAGAGACACCTGATATCTTAAACTCAACAACAGGACATGTCCCTGTGGCATGCTGCAGCACCTGGTCACAGGATGGCTGTACATTATCTGAGTCTGTGAGGTTCCCTCAAAATGCCCGACTCACAACCACCTGAGGGCTGGAGGGTTCAGTCTCTACATCCCTTGCACTTTGCCTCTGTGGGCAATTCTTGGCTACATGCCCTCCCACCTGACACTTGAAACATATTGGTTGCCCGTCCTCTGTGAACCTAGGCTGTAACTTAAATCTACTGCTAGATGTGCAATATCTCTGTCTACAGCAAGATCCTTCATTATTTAAATCAACTCTCTAATGGCTTTGCCCTGTTCTGCAACTACTTTGAGGGCATCGTCTAGAGTGACAGACGTATATATTCCTGAGCTTTGAGAGTTGAGCACTGTGTCTGGCTACTACTACACTTTGAATTTACAGTCTTTGCATTTCCTGAGGACTCTTCTGAAAACCACAGACAAGCCTCCTTTCACACTTCTATCATTGAGGACTTGGGTGTTCTGCACAAATCTGTAGAGTTCCCTTCTAAGGGAAGGATCTCTGATGCCCTCAATAAATTTATCTCTGAGTGCCACATTGTTATTAGAAACATAGAAAGCCCATGGCACAATACAGGCCCTTTGGCCCACAATGCTGTGCCGAACATGTACTTACTTTAGAAATTACTTAGGGTTACTCATAGCCCTCTATCTTTCTAAGCTCCATGTACCTATTGTGGTGATATCCCATGCAATGATGTGCCAGTATGATTGGACAGAGCACAGAGCATGCGCAGAATTGCTAGAATGTTCCAGGTTAAGACGTGTTTGTCTATTACTGTAATTAAAATTTCTCTAATTCTTCCAAAGTATGATTCTTCACTGTTAACCCATGGTACGTTTAAACAGAAGTAACATAACATGGTGTCAGAAGTGGTTCTGGAAGAATAATACGGAAGAATTGAAGATAATCGAAAAAAAAGAAGAAAAAAGTTTGAACTGTAAACGGTAAAATGAAGGTTTATGATCCCCATCGAAACTTCAGCTGACTGGCAATGTAGCTGAGAATTGGAGGATCTTCAAGCAACAGTTTGAACAGTACTTATTGGTGATCGATTATGAAGAAATTATGTCACAGTTTGCTAATGCAAAGTATTTTAATAAATTAGATGCATCCTCTGGATTCTGGCAACTTAAATTAGATGAACTGAGTTCAAAATTGTGCACCTTTAACACTCCTTTTGCCAGATACTGTTCCCTTAGGCTTCCGTTTGGAATTGCATCAGCTCCTGAAGTGTACCATAAACCATTCACATGTTATATGAACACATTGAGGGCGTAGATACATCCATGGATGATATCATTATTTGGGGATTGACTAAACAAGAGCATGATGACAGGCTCAGACAAGTCATTGAGGCGACATGCAAGGCTAACCTGAAATTGAACAAAGACAAATGTCAGCTAGGAGTGACTGAACTTACCTTTGTGGGCAAAGAGGGTGTGCATCCTGATCCATTGAATGTTTCTGCAATTGAAAACATGCCAAGACCACAATGTAAAAAGGAATGTTCAGAGGTTTATGGGAATGGTTAACTACATGGGAAAATTTATACCCAATCTCTCGGAACAACTTGCTCCATTGAGGCAGCTAACAGAAAAGAGAAATGAATGGAGCTGGAACCATCAACAGGAAAATCTCAAGGAAGTACTCACAAAAGAACCTGTGTTGAAATTTTATGATGCTGAGAGACCCATCAAAATCTCATGTGATGCATCTCAAGTAGGTTTAGGGGCAGTATTGCCCCAGAAATGTGATGAGGAGTGGCTACCTGTGGCGTATCATCTCGTTCTTTAGCTGGTCCAGAAACAAGGTATGCCCAAATTGAAAAAGAATTGCTCAGCATTATGTTTGCTTGTGAGAGATTTCATCAGTTTGTGTCAGGGCAATCTACTGATGTTGAAACCGATCATAAGCCTTTGATTGCATTGTTTAATAAACCTTTAAGCAACTGTCCTTTGCAAATTCAGCGAATGATGATCAAATTGCAAAGATATGCGTTGAATGTGTCACACACACCTGGAAAATTCATGACACACTTTCCAGAGCTGTGGATCCAACAACAAAAGACAGTCACAGGAACGTTATTGATGTTCAGGTATTTATTGATATGGTCACAGAAACGGTACCTGCTGCTCCCAAAAAGTTGGAACTGCTGCGTCTTGAGACAGAGGACAAAATCCTCGGTCAGGTATTACAAGAAGTGATGGATGGATGGCCAGATAATAAACATGACTGTACCTCAGAAGAACAAGAGGCCTGGAACCACAGATCAGAACTTTCTGTTGTGGATGGGATACTGTAAAAAGGTGACAGAATTGTATTTCCTAAAAGTCTCCGTAAAGAAATGCTTGATAAAATTCATGAAGGCCACCTAGGTATTGAAAAGTGTAAGAGAAGGGCACGGGAAGTGATGTTTTGGCCCAGGATGAATCAAGAAATTGTTGAATTGGTGTCTTCTTGTCAAATATGCTTTAAATACCAACCTAGCAACCCTAAGGAGCCACTGTATCCACATCCGAATCCTCAGAGACCTTATCAGAAGTTAGGCATTGATCTTTTTGTAACTGGCAATAAAGATTATCTATTAATAACAGATTACTACTCATCGTATCCTGAAGTGTGTTGTTTGGGCAGAACAACTGCAGAAAATGTAATTACATGAATGAAATCAGTTTTTTCAAGACATGGTGTACCTGATGAAGTTTTCACAATAAAGTTTTCAGTAGTGAATGCATGAAACATTTTGTTCGTGAATGGGGCTTTGTTCATACAACATCTAGTCCATTTTTCCCTCAGTCCAATGGATTAGTTGAGAAATCGGTAGCAATTGTCAAGAAATTGATGCACAAAGCAAAAGAAAGTGGAGGTTATTTTTATAAAGCCCTGTTAGCCTATCGCAGTACTCCACTTGAATGTGGATTTTCACCTGCTCAGCTCTTGATGGGACGACATTTGAGATCTAATCTGCCAATAGATGAGAGCCTTCTGAGAACAGAGGAAGGTGAACAGTTATAACGCAGCTGGTGGTTTTTAAAAATCTTTTCTGACCTCTTATATACTCTTTATTTTTCTCTGTATTCCTCTATGTAGAAACTAATAAAAATATTGGAAAAAAGAACAAATGAAAAGATGGAAAGATGAACAGAAAGCAAAGCAGAAAATACACTTTGATAGAGGTTCTTGTCCATCACCTGAACTGCACCAAGGAGATGAAGTAAGAATACAAGACAAAGTGAACACATGGTCAAAGAAAGCTACAGTACTTGAAGAAGTACAACCCAGATCATACATGGTCCAAACAGAGGAGGGAGCAGTGTTAAGAAGAAATCGCAAAGAACTCAAGAAAGAGCCAACTTCAGAGATTGATGACGAGACAAAACATGTAAATAATAACAAGGAGACACAAGAACTGTGTGTACCACTTAGAAGGTCTACCCGTGTTCATAAACCCACAGAGGAGAGACTTGTTGAATTATGTATTTGCTTTGATTAATGTTGTTAATTGTTTTTCTTTTAAGGAAAGGAAGATGTGGTGATATCACTCTCGTGCAATGATGTGCCAGTATGATTGGACACAGCACTGAGTGTGCGCAGGATTGCTAGAATGTTCCAGCACGTGGCTGGGTTAAGACGTGTTTGTTTATTACGGTAAATAAAAGTTCTCTAATTCTTCCAGAATAAGATTCTTCACTGTTAACCCATGGTACGTTTAAACAGCAGTAACATAACACCTATCCAGGAGTCTTTTAAAAGACCCTATCCTATCTGCCTCCACCACTGTCACCAGCAGCCCATCCACACACTCACCACTCACTGCATAAAAAACTTACCCCTGACATCTCCTCTGTACCTACTCCCCAGCACCTTAAAACTGTGCCCTCTTGTGTTAGCCATTTCAGCCCTGGGAAAAAGCCTCTGACTATCCACACAATCAATGCCTCTTATCATTTTATACACCTTTATCAAGTCACCTCTCATCCTCCGTCGCTCCAAGGAGAAAAGACCGAGTTTCCTCAACCTATTCTCATAAGGCATGCTCCCCAATCCAGGCAACATCCTTATAAATCTCCACTGCACCCTTTCTATAGTTTCCACATCCTTCCTGTAGTGAGGTGACCAGAACTGAGCACAGTACTCCAAGTGGGGTCTGACAGGGGTCCTATACAGCTGTAACATTACCTCTCAGCTCTTAAACTCAGTCCCATGGTTGATGAAGGCCAATACATTGTATGCCTTCTTAACCACACAGTCAACCTGCGCAGCAGCTTTGAATGTCCTATGGACTCAGACCCTGATCCTTCTGATCCTCCACACTGCCAAGAGTCTTACCATTAATGCTATATTCTGCCATCATATTTGACCTACCAAAATAAACCACCTCACACTTCTCTTTTGATCCTATCGATGTCCCGCTGTAACCTCTGACCGCCCTCCACATTATCCACAACACCCCCAATCTTTATGTCATCAACAAATTCACTAACCCATCCCTCCACTTACTTATCCGGGTCACTTATAAAAATCACGAAGATAAGGGGTCCCAGGACATATTGTTGAGGCACTCCACTGGATTCCAAGAGCATGCAGAAAATGACCCGTCTATAACCTTCAGTGGGCAAGCCAATTGTGGATCCACAAAGCAATGTCCCCTTGAAGCTCATGCCTCCTTAATTTCTCAATAAGCCTTGCATGGGGTACCTTATCAAATGCTTTGCTGAAATCCATATAAACTACATCTACTGCTCTTCCTTCATCACCGTGTTTAGTTGCATCCTCAAAAAATTCAATCAGGCTCGTAAGGCACGACCTGCCTTTGACAAAGCCATGCTGACTATTCCTAATCATATTATGCCTCTCCAAATGTTCATAAATCCTGCCTTTCAGGATCTTTTCTATCAACTTGCCAACCATTGAAGTAAGACTCACTGGTCTATAATTTTCTGGGCTATCCCTACTCCCTTTCTTGAATAAGGAATAACATCCACAACCCTCCGATCCTCCGGAACCTCTCCAGTCCACATTGATGATGCAAAGATCATCGCCACAGGCTCAGCAATCTCCTCCCTCACCTCCCACAGTAGCCTGGGGTACATCTCGCCCGATTCCGGTGACTTATCTAACTTGACTCTTTCCAAAAGCTCCAGCACATCCTCTTTCTTAATGTCTATATGCTCAGGTGTATAAGATGATGAGAGGCATTGATCATGTGGTTAGTCAGAGGCTTTTCCCCAGGGCTGAAATGGCTAACACGAGACGGCACTATTTTAAGGTGCTTGGAAGTAGGTACAGAGGAGATGTTAGGGGTAAGATTTTTACGCAGAGAGTGGTGAGTGTGTGTAATGGGCTGTCGGAGACGGTGATGGAGGCAGATATAGTAGGGTCTTTTCAGAGACTCCTGGACAGATACATGGAGCTCAGAAAAATAGAGAGCTATGGGTAACCCTATATAATTTCCTCTGTACCTACTCCCAAGCACCTTAAACCTATGCCCTCTTGTGGTAGCCATTTCAGCCCTGGGAAAAAGCCACAGACGATCCACACAATCAAGGCTGAGTTCACTCAACCTATTCTCATAAGGCATGCTCCCCAATCCAGGAAACAACCTTGTAAATCTCCTCTGCACCCTTTCTATGGCTTCCACATCCTTCCTGTAGTGAGGCAACCAGAACTGAGGACCAGTGTCCTCACTCACGCTGGTAGGCCGATTAAGGAATTTTGCAATCTCGGTATTCCAGTGTCGATCAATTTTACTCCCGAAAATCTTTCCTCAGCAAACCTGGGAAAAGCAATCAAACATCGTCCTTTCTAGAACATGGCAACTCTATTGTTCTACTCCACCCATACAAAACGACATTACCATTTTCTCTTAAAGGCTCGGCAGCTATTTCGGCATTACCAAGGCGAATACTCAAGTGCACATTAACAATAAAAAGTGATATTCAGCGGTCATCTGGTTACACGTATGTCGATAAAGTGACGCTAGACACAGGAGTAGCTGACAGGAACTGAGAAGTGATTTGAGAATTGAGTTTATTGATCATGTGTTCATTGGAACATATACTGTGTTAATAACCAACATGCCCAAGGAATGTTCTGGAGGGGGTGAGGTGGGGGCAGCCCCAAGTGTTGCCATACATTCTGGTAACAACATAGCATGTCTACAATGTCCAGTCGAACACAAAACAAAGAATAAGCCCCGTTCCTCCCTCCCTCCCTACAACCTTACCTGCTATGTGAGCACACACACACACACTCACACAGAGAAAGACACACACACACAGACACACACACACTTACACAAAGACACACACTCACAGAAACGCAGACACACACACACACACACACACACACACACACACACACACACACACACACACACACACACACACACACACACTCACTCTCTCTCTCGCAGGACCCTTTGTGGGGAATGCGCAGAGTGAGAAAACATATACCTAACCTGGTTTTGCATTTGTTTGTGAATTTTAACCAGGGTTAACTTCTCCCTTAATAGAAAACGTTATCACCTGAAAAGTGTTGAACTGGGAGGGTGATAGATTACCCTCCCTTCTCTGCTGACTCAGCATCAGTTGTCACACCTCAGTTGGTTCAGTGAAATTCCGAAATAAATGACCTCGCAAGCACCGTCCTTGGACAGGAAGGGAGCCGTGTTCCTCCCTGTCAGGCCATTCTGCTCCTCAGCTCTGTGCTAGCCCCCTACTGGAGCTGAGGGAGAAGGACGAACCAGTGTTCAGCTCACATCAGCCCTGACCCTACTCCATGGTTGTAGCCTGCAACGACCATCTCTCACCTCAGCCCTGAACTGACTCTGGCTGTACAGTTCATGTTCTGTGTACTATTCACTTACTTTTTAAAAGCTGTTTACACGATTTGTTGTTTTAATCGCACATCGGACGTTTGACGGTCTTCATGGGTTCTGGTGTGTTTCTTTATTTTGTGGAGGCCTGCAAGAAGGCGAATCTCAAGGTTGTATAAGGTTTACATAGATTGATAATAAATGCACTTTGAACTTTGGGGCAATGTCATCAGTCCCATCCCTTGCTTTACTTCCCTGAGGCATGGCATCTTAATCTCACTCAGGTTACACCCTTCCACTCAAAGTCAAAGTCAAGTTCATTGTCACATCCACAAGTATGTTTATGTACAGGGACAATGACACACTGCTCCAAAACACAAGTTTCAGAAGAAACACAAGATAAGATTCATTTGTCACGAATATCAAAACATGCAGTGAAATGTGGAGTCACAGTGTAAAAGGCTTGCTTGCATAATTTTGTATACCTCGATCAAAGCTCCCCGCGTTCTCTACAAAATAAAGTCCTACCCTATTCAACCTTTCCCTGTAACTCAGGTCCTCAAGTCCCAGCAACATCCTTGTAAATTTTCTTTGCACTCTTTCAATCTTATTGAAACAGCAATGACTTTGAATGGAACGTCCTACAAAAAGTAGTGGAAACGGCCCAGTCCATCACAGGTAAATCCCTCCCAATCCCTCCCATTGAGCACACCTATGTGGAGCATTGAAACAGTGTCTGTCACGAGGAAACCCCACGAGTCTCTTCTCACTGCTGCCATCAGGAAGAAGGTACAGGATCCTCATAATAGCACAAGGTTCAGGAACAGTTATTACCCCTCTAACACCAGGCTCTTGAACTAAAGGGGATAACTTCACTCAATAACACTTACCCTGTTATTGAAACGTTCCTACAACTGATGGACTCAGGCTTCGTCCACACTATGCTGGATAAATCCGTAACCGAAGCTTTTTCTCTTCGTTTTTACCCTCCGTCCACACTAAAACGGCATTTTCGTTCCCCGAAACTGGAGCTTTTCAGAAACGCTTTCCAGGGTGGGTATTTTTGAAAACGCTGCTCGGGCAGATCAGTGTGGACGGGGTAACCGGAGAAATCTGAAAACGCTGTCAGACGGCAGTGCACCATTTCATTGTTTTCTTGAACGCAACCTAACCATTTCAGAGCAGACGGCAACGAGACTGAAGCCAGAAGAATTAGAAATGTACTCACCAAATACTTTGACTCATAACTTACTGAATAAATAAGTACACTCACTTTGCCCTATTTTCTGTCCTTGCTCGTATGAAGGTGGTTTACCTATTTATGCAAGTACTTCTCTGACAATAGATGTGTAACAGCCTAATGTAACATTGTATGGAGATACAAGATAACACTGATGCAGACATGTTTTACACATTTAACAAGGTGCTTTATTAATGCAACAGTTAGTCAGTTTTTCAATGTTTGTCATCAGCCGGGTCATACTGTCTGTGAACTCCCTGTCGGTTGCCTCCGTATGCTCCAGTATTTGTTTTTTTTTACTTTTAAATGCTCCTGCATGAGAGCCAACAGCTGTCCATCGTTTTAAGTTTTTCTAGTCTGTAACTACACAAACGTGCACTTTTATGGCGAGATTCGACACCAAACATGTCGCTTGTTTTTGGTAGATGTGTCCTGCGCATGCCCAGTAGGAGGAGAGTCGCCAAAATCTCCGTTTCAGTGTGGATAGAGATATTTTCAAAAACACATAGTGTGGACGCCTATCGTTTTTACGCGAAACCGGCGTTTTCAAAATTAAATTATCCGGTCTAGTATGGATGTAGTCTCACTTTCAATGACTCTTCTCATGTTCTCGATATTTATTGCTTATTTAGTATTATTTCTTTCATTTTGTTTTTGCACACTGGTTGAATGCTCAGTGTGATTCTGTTACGGTTACTCTAGAGATTTATTAAGTACGCCCACAAGAAAATGAATCTCAGGGTTGTATATGGTAATATATATGTACTTTAATAATAAATTTTACTTTGAATTTTGATAAGTAAACTTGAATCTTAATGTCAAAAAAGAATCATGGCAAAAGGTAACAAATTTTTAAAAATCACCTATGCTTTGAGGCAAATAGTTCAGGTAGATAATTGAAATGGGCGTCTTCCAAATGGATAAACAACTTAAGTGTTGGTTACACCTTTGACCAAGAAATTCCTCGATGGTTTGGACGTCAGAGTTCAAAGGGAATTTATCCATCACCTATACTAGACCGTAGTTAATCAGCGATATTCAGGATGGTCAAAGGTACACTGTAAGTGACCAGCCTCATTAGACACAGTGTCCCTTTCATTAACCATCTCTCCAGAAGTCATCAGCAACCATGGGGTTCGCCGATATCTTGGAGATTGTTGGAAGTCAAGGGAAGTTCCAAGCCATCCAGATTTTCCTGATGACATTCCCGACATTATTCATGCCCTGCCTAAACCTCCTCCAGAACTTCATAGCCATTGTCCCCGACCACCGGTGCAGGGTGCAGCTAGGAGGTGAGGGCTTGAGGTATCTCAATGTGACGGAGGAGCCACTGAGGGAGGAGTTTCTCCGGGTGTTCCTGCCCATGGACCGGGAAGGGAGGCCGGACAAGTGCCGCATGTACACCTCCCCGCAGTGGCACCTCCTGGGCACCAACGAGACGCAGGGCAACGGGAGCCAACCTGAGACACAGGCATGCACCGATGGGTGGGTGTACGACAACGCCCAGTTCAGGTCAACGATCGTGACAGAGGTACGTCTGCAAATGTCCATTTTATTAATGTGTTCAATGACGTGCGACCATAACATGCAAGGTGTGAGGGACAGTAACGTATCTCTTTGTAGAGCTAGCTACCCAGGTTCGCTTCCTGCCACTGTCTGTAAGGAGTGTGTATGTTCTCCCCGTGACCATGGGGGCTTCCTCCTGGTGCTCCGGTTTCTGCCCACTTTCCAAAGACTTACAGATTAGCGTAAGCAGGGTGAGGTAACACTTCACCTATGAACCTGCTGGGGTTGTCTATTGTGTCCGGTGCACTCGATATGGCCTCCTCTACATTTCTGCAACCCGTCGTAAATTGAGGACTGTTTCATCGGGCTCCTCTGTTCCATCTGCCACAAGTGGGACTTCCCGGTGGCCAAATATTTTAATTCCGAAGCCCAAACCCGTCCCAATGTGTTGGTCCACGGCCTCCTCTTGTGCCAGGATGAGGCCACCCTCAGGGTGGAGGAGCAACACCCTATATTCCATCTGGGTAGCCTCCAACCTGATGGCATGAATATCACTTTCTCCTTCCGGTAAAAAAAAACCCTCCTCCTCCTACCCTCTTTCTCTGTTCCCCACTCTGGCCTTTAACCTCTTCTCACCTGCTTATCACCTCCCCACTGGGACCCCTCCTCCTTCCCTTTCTCCTATGGTCCACTCTCCTCTCCTATCAGATTCCTTCCTCTCCAGTCCTTTACCTTTCCCACCCACCTGGCTTCACCCATTACCTTCCAGCTATTCTCCTTCCCCCCACCCCCAGCATCTTTTTATTCAGGCTTCTTCTCCCCCTTCCTTTCCTCTCCTGATGAAACGTTGACTGTTCATCCTCTTCCATCAACGCTGCCTGACCTGTTCGAGTTCTCCCAGCGTTTTGTGTTTGGTGCTCTGAGTTAGTACGTTGCGGGCATGCACTGAGTAATAAACTAATATCAGTAATTATGGACTTCTTAAAGGAAAACGTGATGATTTCTGTTGCTTACTGGCCTGTACCTTGCTATTATTCCACTATTAATTAAAGCACAAGACTGGTTAATTGTAAATTTGACCTCATGTTGAAGATGGCGCTGCTGAGGGCGAGTGGTAACTTGCTGGCAGTTTTTAAAGCAAAAAAATACAACTAAATGCTTCATTAATAACATTTTTTCCTGTAAAAATATTATGGTAAATGATCACTGCAAACAATGAAGATTGAGTGGTTGAGGCTGAGCGGAGTGAGGAGACGTGCGGTACAAGGCGAAGTCGCAGCGAGGTCAGTGCATATTCGAGCAGAGGTCGGAGCAAAGTGGAGGCATATTTGAGACAAAGTCAGGGGAACGGAGAGGAGGAATGTTGGAGTGAAGGAGATGCAGGTTTGGGGGTTGTCCACCTAAACCGAGAGTGAGGTTTGATTGATCTCAGCACCAAGCTGATTTAGAAAGATAACGAACGGTGCGAAATGTGGCAGTGGGGTCCAGGCCAGAGCGTATCGAAGCAACAGGGCCCTGGTCTTAGAACAAGGAATGACCCGATGTTCGGATGATTTAAACTCCGGGCCGGATGGATTGAAAAGACTGGGTCCTGCTCACTGCTCCTCAGTGTTTACTCTGCCCTTCGCTGAATGAGCAAGTGCAGCAGGCAGTGAAGAAGGCTAATGGAATGTTGGCCTTTATTACAAAGGGAATTAAGTACAAGAGCAAGGAAATCCTCTTGCATTTGTACAGAGCCCTGGTGAGACCACACCTGGAGTATTGTGTACAGTTTTGGTCTCCAGGGTTAAGGAAGGACATCCTGGCTGTAGAGGAAGTGCAGCATAGATTCACGAGGTTAATTCCTGGGATGTCTGGACTGTCTTACGCAGAGAGGTTAGAGAGACTGGGCTTGTTCACGCTGGAATTAAGGAGATTGAGAGGGGATCTGATTGAAACATATAAGATTATTAAGGGATTGGACAAGATGGAGGCAGGAAATATGTTCCAGATGCTGGGAGAGTCCAGTACCAGAGGGCATGGTTTGAGAATAAGGGGTAGGTCATTTAGGACAGAGTTAAGGAAAAATTTCTTCTCCCAGAGAGTTGTGGGGGTCTGGAATGCACTGCCTCGGAAGGTAGTGGAGGCCAATTCTCTGGATGCTTTCAAGAAGGAGCTAGATAGGTATCTTATGGATAGGGGAATCAAGGGATATGGGGACAAGGCAGGAACCGGGTATTGATAGTAATTGATCAGCTATGATCTCAAAATGGCGGTGCAGGTTCGAAGGGTCGAATGGTCTACTTCTGCACCTATTGTCTATTGTCTATTGAACTGCGGCTGAGGCTGTGGCCTGCTCTGGCCAATCGGGCTTCGTGTCTGCGGGCTCCCCAACGTCTTATTCCTATGTGCTGAGCCGCGGCTGGGGCTGTGGGCCTGCTCCAGGCTTTGTGGCTAAGGACTTACTTTAGTTTGAAACGCTTGCTTTTATTGTTTGCATGAATTGTCATTTTCTCTCTCTCCCTCCCCACATTGGGTGCTTGTCCTTCCTTCTTTTAATGTTTGTTGTTTGTGGCTGTCTGTAAGAAGATGGATCTCAAGACTGTATAATGTATACATACTTTGACAACAAATGTACTTTGAACTTTGACCTTTGACTGAAGACTATTTATTGTCATTCATCGGTACACAAGTGTAAAGGAGAATAAAATGATTGTTACTCTGCATCCGATGTTTCATTAAAATACACAATACTCAATAAATATAAATACACAAGATAGCTTATAGACATAGACTGATTGTACAGCCATAAAGTGACACTATGCACAGGACTGTCAGTACATAAGGTGACTGACAGAAAATGACAGAGTAGGGGTGGTTGGGGGTGTGGAGGGGTGGACTAGGGGGTGGAGGTGTTGATCAGCCTCACTGCTTGGGAAAAGAAACTGTCTTTGGGTCTGGTGGTCCTGGCGTGGATGCTAAGTAGCTTCCTCCCTGATGGGAGTGGGGCAAACAGTCCATTAAGAGACAGATAGAAACAATGACGCATTTTAGAAAGCCTATTTGATAAATAATCAATATTAATCTTTTAAAAACTTAATTACCATCTCTCCTACCGAGACATAGGTTGCCGAAAGCTGCTCTCCAGAGTCCTCTGTCCTGGGCCAGTCTTTCGAGTTTTCCCGGGTGCAGCCTGTCTTCGAACACCCTTCCTCTCCCAGGGATGAGGTCCTCAGTGCTGCTGTTTCTGTAGCTCTGGGCTTTTATGAGATGAGGTTGCTAGTTCCCTGTCCAACTCTCCTCTTTCACAGCCGGGCTCGGGACCATCAATGGCGGAGTTAGTACTTTAAAAAGCCGTTTGAAAAATAGCGTCATTCCTAAATAGTAATATTACTATAGCCAGAATCGGGTTTAATATCACCAGCATATGTTGTGAAATTTGTTATCAGTACAACGCAATCACAATAAAATCTATAAATTACTATATATATAGCAGACGTACCCCCAATTTACCCGTTCGTCTAGGGTGAACCGCCGTCGCCCTGCCAACAGTGCAATACTTCGGTGTAAAAACGGTGTAATGCCCCCCGGTACACGCTCGCAACACAAATACCAGACAATACGCCAAAGGCGAGTAAATAATTACAACTTTATAGTTATTTCTTAGTGAAACAGATACAGGTTATCAGTCTGTGCACATAATATTTTAATACATTGGAGCTCACGCCTCCAGTTTCATCCAGAACGACTTTTGAGAGAGAGCAGAGAAAACAGTGCTCCCAGCACGTATCCCTGGAAGCAACAAAAATGCCACACCTGTCCATTCAGGGCCCCAAACAGTCCTTCCAGGTGAGGCAACACATCACCTGTGTATCTGCTGTGGTCGTCTATTGTGCTGAGTGTTCCCGATACGGCCTCCTCTACATTGGTGAGACCCGATGTAAATTGGGGGTCCGCTTCCTCGAGCACCCCCGGAAAGTGGAATTTCCTGGTGGCCAAGCATTTTAATTCTGATTCCCATTTCCATTACGGCATGTCAGTCTGTGTGCCTAGATGGGGCCACCCTCAGGGAGGAGGGAGCAAGTCCTTATATTCCATCTGTGTAGCTGCCAACCTGATGGTATGAACATCCATTTCCCTCCTTCTATTCCCTACTCTGGCCTCTTACTTCTTCTCATCAGTCTATCACCCCTCCCCCTCGGGTGCCCTCCTCTTTCCCTTTCTCCTATGGTCCACTCTCCCCTCCTATCAGCTTCCTTCATCTCCAACCATTTACCACCTAGCTTCACCTCTCATCTTCCAGCTATCCGCCAACCTCTCCCCCTCTTCTTATTCCAGCTTCTTCCCCCTTCCGTTCCAGTCCTGAAGATTCGGTGATTCTCCGGGTGCAAGTGGGGAGGAATGGGGGGGGGGGTGGGCTGATGCTTTTGCCACGACTGCTGCAAAGATGGGGGAGGGGTTTATCAGGGTGTCGATGTGCTATCATTCATTCTATGGGGTCTCTTGTTTGTTGGGTGTCTGTGAAGAGTATGAATTTCAGGCTGTATTCTGAGTACATTTTTCAACCTAAATGAAATGAATTTGAATATGCATCATCCAATGTCATGTGTTCTTGCAACCATCTCACTTCTGTCTGGTTATAAGAATTCATTCACTGCGTCACTTGGCAGTAAAGATAACTATTGTGCGTCGTATTAATATTATGTAAAGAGTCGAGGGACAGCACTGCATGAAGTGTGCTGACAGAATTATTGTGCATGCCATCTTGGGCACACAAGCTATAGGTTCACCACACCTGCTCTGGATCAACCCTGTCAGATATTAGTGTAGAAAAGACCATAAGATATAGGAGCAGAATTAGGCCACTTGGCCCATCGAATCTGCTCCACCATTTCATCATGGCTAATCCATTTTCCCTCTCAGCCCCAGTCTCCTGCCTTCTCCCCATATCCTTTCATACCCTGACCAGTTAAGAATCTATCAACCTCTGCTTTAAATATACCCAATGACTTGGCCTCCACAGCCACCTGTAGCAATGAATTCCACAGATTCACCACTCTCTGACTAAAGAAATTCCTCCTCATCTCTGTTCTAAAAGGATGCCCCTCTATTCTGAGGCTGTGTCCTCTGGTCTTAGATTCTCCCAGCTTAGGAAACTACCTCTCCACATCCTATCAAAGCTTTCAACATTTGATGTTTCTTCTGGATTCCAGTGAGTACAGGCTTAGAGCAGTCAAACACTCTTTATGTGCCAAGCTATTCAATCCTGGAATCATTTTCCTGAACCTCCTTTGAACCCTCTCCAGTATTGGGTTGGAAAAGGAGCGCAGAAAGGAGGGTGGCATGGTATTTTGGTGGTTAGCATAACTCTATTACACTGCCAATTCCCGTCGCCGTCTATAAGGAGTTTGTAACTGCGTGGGTTTCCTCTGGGTGCTCTGGTTTCCTCCCACAGTCTAAAGACATAAAACTAATCGACTCCGAGAAATGTGTATAAACTTTGTTTTTGTGCGCAAGGATGACGTGGTGGCATGATGACGTATACCATTCATGTACTTTTACATATAACCCGTTATAGATTATGGAAAAATCAAGAAATGCTTAATCGAGCAATATATTCACAATATTACTCAAATATTCCTGATACATTTTCTACATAAACAGCTCCCACATTAGTTTTAGGGTTAGTACGTTGAGGGCACGCTCTGTTGGCGCAGGAAGCATGGTGACACTTTCAGGCTGCTCCCAGCACATCCTTGGACTGTGTTGGGTCATTGATGTGAATGTCACATTTCACAAATAAAGCCGATCTGTAAATTTTTATCTTTAAATCTTCCTCTGTCTGGACTGTGCAAAGGTAGAGTCATAGAGTCAAAAAGCACTACAGCACACACGCATCCTTCAGCCCATCTAGTCCATGCAATTATTCTGCCTAGTTACATTGACCTTCACCTGTCCCATAGCCCGCCATACCCCTCCCATCCGAATTTCCCTTAAATATTGCAATAGAACCTGCATCCACAACTTCCGCTAGCAGCTCGTTCCACACCGAGTGAAGATTTCTCAAGTTTCTCTTAAACACTTCACCTTTCACCCTTAACCCATGACCTGTGGTTGTAATCTTACACAACTTTAGTAGTAAAAACCTGCTTGTATTTACCCTATCTATACCCCTCATAGTTTTGTATACCTCTATCAAATTCCTTCTATGTTCTAAGGAATAAAGTCCTGAACTACTTAGTCTTTCCTTATAACTCAGGTCCTCAATTCCCAGCAACATTCTTGTAAATTTTCTCTGTACTCTTTCAATCTTATTGATATAGTATTTTTACTGATATCTTCACATGATCTTAGATCACCTGGACGATACAAACTGTTTGTTGACTATCGCTCAGCATTCAACCCCATCGTTCCCACAACTGTTAAGTTACAGAACTTGAGCCTTTGTATTTCCCTCTGCAATTGGATCCTCAACTTCCTAATCAGAAGACCACAATCTGTGCGGATTGGTGATAACATCTCCTCCTCGCTGACAATCAACACTGGTACACCTCAGGGCTGGGTGCTAAGCCCTCTGCGCTACTCTCTCTATACCCATGGTATAGTTCACATCTATAAATTTGCTGATGCATTGTTTGTAGAATCTCAGAGGGAGATGAGAGGACGTACAGGAGTGGGATACACCAGCTAGTTGAGTGGTGTCGCAGCAACAACTTTGTACTCAATGTCAGTAAGATGAAAGAGCTGATTGTGGACTTCAAGAAGGGTAAGACAAGACAACCAATCCTCATAGAGGAATCAGAAGAGGAGAGAGTAAGCAATTTCAAGTTTCTGGATGTCAATATCTCTCAGGACCTAACCTGGCCCCAACATATTGATGCAGTTATAAAGAAGGCAAGACAGCAACTATACTTCATTAGGAGTTTGAACAGATTTGCTTTGTCAACTAAAACACTCAAAAACTTCTAGAGAAGAACCATGGAGAGCATTCTGACAGGCCACATCACCATCCGGTATGGGGTGGGGGTGGGGGGCTACTGCACAGGATCAAAAGAAGCTTCAGAAGGTTGTAAAATCAGTCGTCTCTGCTTGGGCACTAGCAGCCTCCAGAGTTTCCAAGACATCTTCAAGGAGTGATGTCTCAGGAAGGCGGCAACATCCATTATAAGGAGCACCACCACCCAGGACATGCCTTCTTCTCATTGTTACTGTCAGGAAGGAGGTACACAAACCTGATGGCACACACACTCAACGATTCAGGAACAGCTTCTTCCCTCACCTTGCTATGTGATACGGAAATTTCATGGTGACTTTCACGACCAGTGGCCCAAAATCCAACAGATCCACCCAGAAGTATTAAGGAAGCAAAATTTTTGTGTTCCAGTACTATGACTCTGATTCCGAATCTCATCTGACTTGCTGAGTTCCTCCAGCATTTTGTGTGAGTTGCTCTGGATTTCCAGCGCCTGCAGAATCTTTTGATTTTCCGCTTCTAATTTTGCCCCTTTCTCAGGGTGTCCTCAGTGACGACCACTTGTTTTTTTTTTTGGCAGTGGGACCTCGTGTGTGAGTGGAAGTCTCTGAAGAGGATGGTGCAGTCCATTTACATGATGGGACTGATGATCGGGGCCAGTGTCATGGGCAGGATGGCGGACAAGTAAGTTGAGTCGAATTGATTGTCACACAGTGCATGCGTGCGTAGATGCGATGAAAATATTACTTGCAGCAATATCAAAGGCACAGAGCATCTGCTACACAGCATGCACGCCAGGACCACCAGACTCAATTGCAGGCTGGGTCTGTGGGCTGAGGGATGGCAGACGAGACGCAGAGAGCATCCTGACAAGCTGCACCATCGTTCAGTACAGAAGCTGTGTGTGCGATGGGCAGGAAGTCTCCACAATGGGTAGTCAAAATTGCCCCACACATCACAGATGGGGTCCTTCCAGCACCTTTCTGTGTACATATTCTTGCTGGTGGGTAGGCTGGTGCCAGTGATCTGGAGCATCACACTGACCTCCACATTACCATGGTGCCTCAACAGTAAGGACTCACTAAATACTGTAGAGAACCCTTACTAGGTCCCCACCATTCTGATTGTAACTGAAAAGTAAATAAAGTGCAGATATTGAAAATGTATCAATAGAGAAAAAAGATTTAAAGACCATAAGACAGAGGAGTACAATTAGGTCATTCAGCCCATCAAGTCTGTTCCTCATTCCATCATGGCTGATGTACCAACCCTCTCAAACCCATCTCCTGCCTTCTCCCCGTAACCTTTGATGCCCTGACTAATCAACAACCTTTACTTTAAATATAGAGTCACAGAAAAGTACAGAAACAAACCCTTCAGCTCATCTACTGAGCCATTTAAACTGCCTACACTTATTGAGCTGCACTGGGACCATAGGCCTCCATATTCCTACCATCCACATTACCTAACAAAACTTCCCTTAAATATTGATATCGAGCTTGTATGCACCACTTGTGCTGTCAGCTTGTTTCACACTCTTCCCCACCTCTGAGTGAAGAAGTTTCCCCTCATGTTCCCCTTAAACTTTTCACCTTTCACCCTTAACCCATGACCTCTGGTTGTAGGCCCACCTAACCTCAGTGGGAAAAGCCTGCTTGTATTTACCCTATCTATACCCCTCATAATTTTAAATACCTCTGTCAAATTTCTATTACATTCCAAGGAATAAAGTCCTGACATGTTCAATATTTCCTAAGAACTAAGGTTGTTCAGACCCAGCAATATCATCTTATCCAATAACTTGATCTCCACAGTCTAAAGCAATGAACTCGATGAGGTCACCACTCTGTGCTGTACTAAGCACAGGAGTGTCTGTACATAAAGTAACTCTGACAGGAAATGATAAAGCAGTGGGGTGGGGGTAGGTTAGTGGGTGGAGCTGCTTGGGGTCTGTAAGGATATTGTATATTCCATCTGCGACAACGCGGGTTTCCTCCAGCCCCGGGCATTCCAAAGATGTTGGGGTCAGGGTTAGTAAATTGGGGGCGTGCTCTGTCGATGCCAGAAACATGGCGACACTTGGAAGATGCCCCCAGTCCATCCTTGAACCGGGCTGGCTGCTGACGCAAACGACGCATTTTGTTGTATGTTTTGAAGTTTTGCTATCTATGAGACAAAAAGTCATAGAAAAGTGCAGCTCAGAAAGTGGACCTTTGGCCCATCTAGTCCATGTAAACCACTTAAACTGCCTAATGCCATCGACCTGCACTGGGACCAAAGCCCTCCATACCCCTCCCATCCATGCACCTATCCAAATTTCTCTTAAACGAGCTTGCATGCACCACTTGTACTGGCAGCTCGTTCCACACTCTCACCACCCTCTGAGTGAAGAAGTTTCCCCTCATGATCCCCTTAAACTTTTCACCTTTCACCCTTAACCCATGACCTCTGGTTGTATTCCCACAAAGCTTGCTTGCACTAACCGATCTAAACCCCTCATAATTTTGAATGCCTCTATCAAATCTCCTTTCAGTCTCTTATGTTCTAAGGAATAAAGTCCAAAACTATTTAATCTTTCCTTACAACTCAGGTCCTCTGTACTCTTTCAACCTTCATATTGTTTTCTCTATTGGCAGGTATGGGCGGCGGACAATATTGCTTTGGTCGAGCTTCCAGCTGGCTGTCTGTGGGACATGTGGGATGTTGTCCCCGTCCTTAACCCTCTTCTGCTTCTGGAGATTTCTCTGTGGCACGGCAATGGCAGGCATCATAAGTAACACTTACTTCTTCAGTAAGTAAATCTTCTGGAATTTATTCGCATCATGTCAGTGCTTAGTACAGCAGCTGCTTTGCCCGTGACCCCAAGAAACTGCAGAACGTTGACCCTTGACTTTGGGAAGAGGAATGGTGCATATGGAACACTCACTCCTGAATCAACGGTGTTGAAAGGTTCAATTTAATGCCAGAATAATGTATACAATATACATCCTGAAATGCTTTTTCCTCACAACCATCCACAAAAACAGAGGCGTGCTCCAAGAATGAACGACACTTAAATGTTAGAACCCCAAAGTCCCCCCCAGCTCCCCCCTTCCGCAAGTAAGCGGCAGCGAGCAACAATCCCCCCTCCCACCGGCAAAAATAAAGCGCACCCGCTACCAGCACTCAAGCATGAGCAAAACAATAGCAAAGACAGACTTGCAGTTACCCCAAAGACTACATTGTTCACCCGATAATTCAACATGCTGCAGGTTCTCTCTCTCCTAATAAGGGAGGAAGAGGTGACTACATTTTCAATGAGCAGGGAGACATTACAAACAACTCACTGGTTTACAATGTTAAAAGTCCGTACCGTCCCTGTTGAGGTTGAAAGGGTTGAGAGCTCAACCTCCTAGGTGTGAACATCACCGACAACACTGAACAACGATTTTGATTTCCTGAATATTTTTGGGTGCGTTTGATTGATTTTGGGCTGCTGATCATGAAGATCATCATGAAATTTGCCTATCAAGCACCAATTTTTTTGAGATCGCCTCCATTTGTTATCTCAATTCATAATTCAAGTCAATTAAAATGTTGCCCATGATGTAAGCTGAAGTTTTCTATCTTGTCCAGGCATGCTTACGCATTCTTAGGCAGGGTGGATGCTGCATGGCAGGACAGGTTTTAGGAAGCTAAAAATTTCCATGAAGGATTTTGATGTTTGAGACAGAGTTTTTTTCTGAAGAATAACTGATGCCAAGATTAAATCTTTTTTGGTCCACAAACCAAACAGGTCATCAATGATGGGCAATTCGAATAACTTCTAGTGGGACCAGAGAAAATCACATGGAAGGCTTTTAGGAATGTTGCTGAAATTTTTCTTGGCAACTGCAGAGCACCAAACTACGTGCAGCTGGTTAATAAGATGCATCAAGCGTACAAATCATGAAGCACAACATGTCACTAAAGATTTATTTTCTGCATTCCCATTTAGACTTCTTCCCTGCACATCTTGGCGTTGTCAGTGACGAGCATGGTGAAAGGTTTCACCGGGACATTGCAATCATGCAGAAACGGTATCAGGGCAACTGGAATCCATCAATGCTGGCTGATTATTGTCAGACACTAGAGCGAGAAGCCCCAGACATTGAGTACAAATGAAAATCAGCAACTAAACATTATTAGCTCAGTTCAACTATTGCAAAGCATCAGCACCATTCTGCAATTCAATGCATTGTATTTAATTACAGTTAATTTCTTGTTTCTCCAAATTCCCATGTGATACAAGTGGTCTCAAATTATATTTGTGTTCAGCTTTAAACAGTCTATCAGAAACAAAACAACTTCCTGAGGAAGCAACACCTCCAAAAAACTTGTTGTCCCATGTAGCCTGCCCTGATCTAATCACATAGACAGCAGAAGGAAGCTCACTAATCCTTTAGGAGTCCAGAGAAGATTATTTTACAAGAGATCCATCAATAGCAGGGTAGAAACTGTCCTTAAGCAACACACACAAAATGTTGGAGGAACTCAGCAGGTCAGGCAAAGACTATGAAATGGAATAAACAGGCATTCCTGGCCATTACCAGAAGGAAAGGCGGAGAAGCCAGTATAGGAATAATGGAGTGTCACAGTTACAGAGAAAGTGCAGTGCAGGCAAACAATAAGGTGCAGGATTAAAATGAGGTAGATTGTGAGATGAAGAATCCAATTCATCATTGTGTGCTGTGACGTATGACATCTTCATCATGTACCTTGGGGGATCGTGGTCACATGACCATGACTGTTCTTGGTAAATTTTTCTACAGAAGTGGTTTGCCATTGCCTCCTTCTGGGCAGTGTCTTTACAAGACGGATGACCCCAGCCATTGTCAATACCCTTCAGAGATTGTCTGTCCGGCATCAGTGGTCACATAACCAGGGCTTGTGATCACACGGCTTTGCGCGACCCTGACTGGGAGCTAAGCAGGTGCTACACCTTGCCCAAGGGTGACCTGAAGTCTAGCAGAGAGAAGGAGCACCTTACACCTCCTTTGATAAAGACGTATCTCCACCCCACCACCTCATCAGTTTAATAGTCTGATAACAGCGGGGTATAACTGTTCTTGGGCCTGGTGGGATGTGCTTTCAGTTTTGTATCTCCTGCCCGATGGGAGAGGTGAGAACAGAGAATGTCTAAGGTGGGTGGGTTTTTGGTTACGCTGACTACCTTACCAAGGCAGCGGGAGGTGTAGACAGAGTCCGTGGAGGGGAGGCTGGTTTCCGTGACGTGCTGAGCTGTGTCCACAACTCCCTGCGGTTTCTCGTGGTCACGGGCAGAGCCGTACCCAGCCAGACAGGATGCTTTCTGTGGTGTGTCGATAAAGACAGGGACGCATGTTAGCCTAACGCCAGCAACCGCTGATTGGGGTTCAATTCTCGCCGCTGTCTGTACGGAATTTGTTCATTCTCCCTGTCATTGTGTGGGATTCCTCCCACATCGCAAAGATGTACAGGTTAGCGTCAGTGAGTTGTGGGCTGCTCTGTTGGTGCTGGAAGCGTGCAGACACTTGTGGATTTCCCAAAATGTTTCAATGTTTGATATACAGTACACGTGGCAAGTACAGCGAATCTGATTGGTGAGGGTCAAGCGGACAAGCTGAGGCTTTGGTGAGGGTCAAGGCAACAGGCTGAGGATTTGGTGGGGGTCACAGCAACAGGCCGAGGCTACACCTGCTCATTCACCTCCTCCTTCACCTCCGTTCAGGGCCCCAAACAGTCCTACCGGGCGAAGCCACACTTCACCTGCAAATCTGCTGGGGTCGCCTATTGTGTCCGGCGCTCCCAATGCCATCTCCTCTACACTGGTGAGACCCATCGTAAACTGGGGGACTGCTTCGTTGAGCACCTCCTCTCGATCTGCCAAAAGCAGAACTTCCCCGTGGTCAAACACTTTAATTAATTAATTTAATTTAATTAAAGCTATTATTAATGTTTTTTGAGATAGTGATTTAGATGCATATCATATTTTTACTGAGTTAAGTATTGTATGTAATTAGTTTTGCTACAACAAGTGTATGGGACATTGGAAAAAAGGTTGAATTTCCCCATGGGGATGAATAAAGTATCTATCTGTCTATCTATCTATCTATCTAATTCCAATTCCCATTCCCTTTCCAATGTTGATCCATGGCCTCCTCTTGTGCCAAGATGAAGCTACCCTCAGGGTAGAGGAACAACACCTTAAATCCCGTCTGGGTGGCCTCCAACCTGATGGCATGAATATCAACTTCTCCTTTTGATAAATAAAATTCCCTCCCCCTCCTCTCTTCTTCTAATCCCCATTCTGGCCTCTTATCTCTTCCTGTCTGCCTATCACCTCCCCCTGGATCCTCTCCTCCTTCCCTTTCTTCCATGGTCCACAGTCCTCTCCTACCGTAAGACCATATGACATAGGAGCAGAATTAGGCCATTCAGCCCATTGAGTCTGCTCCACCACTCCATCATGGCTGATCCCAGATCCCACTTAACCTCATTCACCTGCTTTCTCGTCACATCCTTTGATGCCCTGACTGATCTGGAAATGATCAGCTTCCACGTTAAATATACCCACAGACTTGGTCTCCACTGCAGTCTGTGGCAAAGCATTCCACAGATCCACTACACTCTGGATGAAAAAAAGTCCTCCTTTTCTCTGTTCTAAAAGGTTGCCCCTCAATTTTGAGGCTGTGTCCTCTAGTTCTGGATACCCCCACCATAGGAAACATTCTCTACACATCCACTCTATCTAGTTCTTTCAACATTCAATAAGTTTCAATGGGATTCCCACTCACCCCCGTATTCTTCTAAATTCCAGTGAGTACAGGCCCAAAGCGACCAAACCTTATATATTAACCCCTTCATTCGCGGAATCATCCTTGTGCACCTCCTCTGGACTCTCCAATGACAACACATCCATTCTGAGATATGAGGCCCAAAACTGTTGACAATATTCCAAGTGCAGCCTGACATCAGATTCCTTCCTCTCCTGCCCTTGGACTCACCTATCACCTCAAGCTATCCTCCTTCCCCTCTTCCCCACCTTTGTATTCTGGCATCTTCCCCCTTCCTTCCCAGTCTTGAAGAAAGGTCTCAGCCCAAAACATCAACTGCTTATTCATTTCCATAGATGCTGCCTGACCTGCTGAGGTCCTCCGGCATTTTGTGTGTGTTCCTCTGGATATCCAGCATCTGTAGAATCTCTTGTGTTTATGACTTACCAAGACATTGTCTGGACTTGGGAGCGTGAGTTACAAAGAGTGGCTGCATAGACTAAGATTTTGTTCACTTGAATGAGGAGATTGAGGAGTGACTTGACAGAGGAATAATAAGATACAAGCAGTTCCAATAGCAGAGTAGTTAGCATTGTTAACGCTGTTACAAGAATCACCTCTTGTAGTAGTGATCAGGGAGAATCTGTAATTCCCGACAAGTATCTTTATTGTCTCAACAGAAGAACATGTGAACTTACACAATGAGCTACGTTCTCCTGACCCTCCATGAACAGTCAAGAACAGAAAATATATTACCAATTAAAAAGGAGTTTCTGCCACATGTTCCTCGTAGTCCCGTTTCGAATCTCCACGTTCCATGGGACACCTCACAGCTACCATTCTTGTACTCCTACAGAGTTACCACCACCAGCACATTTGAATTTATACGCATTCCTTACCAATTGAAATATTGCATTCTTGTGTCATTGGGAGTCAGTCATGTGTCTGACCTTTAACACCTTTTTATTGGCTCTGCTCCAGGCATCCATTATTGCCCTCTTCCCAGCAGGTGATAATCGGTAATTTATGGCTCTCTGTTCTCAAAGTCAGCAACCAGCTTGAATCACACAGGGCAGATACAGACTCCAACAGTCAAAAACCTGCATGTTATATCCAACTAAAGATCACCTCACAGATAGCTTCTTATATGGAAATGATCTGTAGTCCAGCAGAATACCTGAAGCATCATTGTGTCTTCTTGAAAACACTGATTAAGCCAATCAGTTTAAGCTCACAAAATGGAGAACAGAGTGTCTTCACAAAATGGCAGCCTCCATCTCCTTCGGCCTCATGCTGAGAACAAAGACAATTGGTCTGCCTGCTTCCACGTCCTTGGTTCATTCAAATTCACTGATTTGTCAACAGCAGTTCTTTCTGGCCAACAGCAACAAAAGCAATATTTTCTTTTGTTTTAACAAGTTTACTTTCTCCATTCCTGTTCAGTAAGCGCTTTTCATTCTTTGTGTCATTCTCCATGGAGTTCAGATGGCCTTCAGTTTGTGCTTTACGTAGTCTGGAATGTTGCTCTCTCACACATGTACCTCCATGTCTCACAAATACCGCATCTCCATCCTGACCAATGACAACTCCAGGACCTCTTCATTTTGTGCAGTCTGCTCTTTTGTAATGGACTTTGTCCCCTGTGTCGTATTTATCATTGTAGGACAGACCTGTGCCCTCAGTGCTCTTCAAATTCTCTCTGAACACTCCGCTTCAGTGAGAGCCTTCCTTGACGCATGCAATGCTGAAATATGTTTCTAGTGCCCTCTAGAGAGGTGGTCCGTCGACCAGCACCGAAGGAAGGTTTGGATTCTGGCCGATCACAAGCTGATAAGGGCTATAGCCATGTACATTGTGCATGGCATTCTTCACCATAAGGGCCCAGTCAAGAGCTGTGTTCCAATCACAGCCATTGCTTTTCTTTACCTTCAACATTATTTCAGTAAGTGTTTGATTGCGTTGCTCCAGAAGTCCATTACTCCAAGGTCTGTATACCAGAGTTGTCTTTGTTTCAATGTTAAAGTTCTCTGCTGTATCTCTGAATTCATCATTATAAAATTCACCACTGGATACTTTCTGAGGTGGGCCATGCAGACTTATCCAGGAATGGATAAAGTTTTTTTACTATCTCTGGGGGTCTCTTTGTATTTACGATGCTACCAGCACTGAAACGTGTGAACTTATCAATGATGTGAAAATACCACACTCCTTGCTCCAGTTGACGTAGGTCTACAGCTACGGTTCCATTGCATTCAGATGCTAGTGGCAGACCAACCGCGGGCTTGGGCTTGGGTTTTCCAAATCTTTGGCATGTCTCACAGCTGTGAACTATCTGCTTTAGAATGGAAAAAATAATCTGCTTCTTTGTTTTCTGAACCTCTGAGCAGTCCCTGAAGTCTATCATGTCCAAACTGCTTGAGAAGTTTGAGCAACACTTTGCATTTCTCATCTGGGGTCACGTTCTCTGTGACAATTAGTACTTCATTCGCATGTTGATTCTCAGTAATGTCTTTATCGAGAATGTGCACACAGTAACGTCCAGAGCTGGTGAGCTTAAGGGTGCGTCCATACTACACTGGATAAATCCGTAACCGAAGCTTTTTCTCTTCCTTTTTACCCTTAACCATATAACCATATAACAATCACAGCACGGAAACAGACCATTCCGGCCCTCCTAGTCCGTGCCGAACTCTTAATCTCACCTAGTCCCACCTACCCGCACTCAGCCCATAACCCTCCACTCCTTTCCTGTCCATATACCTATCCAATTTTACCTTAAATGACACAACTGAACTGGCCTCTACTACTTCTACAGGAAGCTCATTCCACACAGCTATCACTCTCTGAGTAAAGAAATACCCCCTCGTGTTTCCCTTAAACTTTTGCCCCCTAACTCTCAAATCATGTCCTCTCGTTTGAATCTCCCCTACTCTCAATGGAAACAGCCTATTCACGTCAACTCTATCTATCCCTCTCAAAATTTTAAATACCTCGATCAAATCCCCCCTCAACCTTCTACGCTCCAATGAATAGAGACCTAACTTGTTCAACCTTTCTCTGTAACTTAAGTGCTGAAACCCAGGTAACACCCTAGTAAATCGTCTCTGCACTCTCTCTAATTTATTGATATCTTTCCTATAATTCGGTGACCAGAACTGTACACAATATTCCAAATTTGGCCTTACCAATGCCTTGTACAATTTTAACATTACATCCCAACTTCTGTACTCAATGCTCTGATTTATAAAGGCCAGCGTTCCAAAAGCCTTCTTCACCACCCTATCCACATGAGACTCCACCTTCAGGGAACTATGCACTGTTATTCCTAGATCTCTCTGTTCCACTGCATTCCTCAATGCCCTACCATTTACCCTGCATGCTCTATTTGGATTATTCCTGCCAAAATGTAGAACCTCACACTTCTCAACATTAAACTCCATCTGCCAACGTTCAGCCCATTCTTCTAACCGGTATAAATCTCCCTGCAAGCTTTGAAAACCCACCTCATTATCCACAACACCTCCTACCTTAGTATCATCGGCATACTTACTAATCCAATTTACCACCCCATCATCCAGATCATTTATGTATATTACAAACAACATTGGGCCCAAAACAGATCCCTGAGGCACCCCGCTAGTCACCGGCCTCCATCCCGATAAACAATTATCCACCACTACTCTCTGGCATCTCCCATCTAGCCACTGTTGAATCCATTTTATTACTCCAGCATTAATACCTAACGACTGAACCTTCTTAACTAACCTTCCATGTGGAACTTTGTCAAAGGCCTTGCTGAAGTCCATATAGACTACATCCACTGCCTTACCCTCGTCAACATTCCTCGTAACTTCTTCAAAAAATTCAATAAGGTTTGTCAAACATGACCTTCCACGCACAAATCCATGCTGGCTACTCCTAATCAGATCCTGTCTATCCAGATAATTATAAATACTATCTCTAAGAATACTTTCCATTAATTTACCCACCACTGATGTCAAACTGACAGGTCTATAATTGCTAGGCTTACTTCTGGAACCCTTTTTAAACAATGGAACCACATGAGCAATACGCCAATCCTCCGGCACAATCCCCATTTCTAATCCCCCTTAGTCCACACCAAAACAGCATTTTCATTCCCCGAAAACGGAGACTTTCAGAAACGCTCTCCAGAGTGTGCAATTTTGAAAACGCCGGATTGGCCAGAGCAATGTGGACCGGGTAACCGGAGAAATCTAAAAACACTGTCATGACGTACCAGAACAGATGGTGACAGCAGCGCACCATTTCATTGTTTTCTTGAATGCAACCTAACAATTTCAGAACAGACAGCAACGAGACTGAAGCCAGAAGAGTTAGAAATGTACTCACCAAATACTTTGACCTATAACTACTGAATAAATAAGTATACTCACTTTGCCCTGTTTTCTGTCCTTGCTCATATGAAGGTGGTTTACCTATTTATGCAAGTACTTCTCTGACAATAGATGTGTAACAGCCTAATGTATGGAAATACAAGATAATGCTGATGCAGACATGTCTTATACATTTAACAAGGGGCTTTATTAATGCAAAAGAGTTCATCAATTTTTCAATGTTCGTCGTCTGCCGGGTCAGACTGTCCATGAACTCCCTGTCGGTTGCCTCCGTACGCTCCAGCATTTGTTTTTTTTTACTTTTAAGTCTTCCTGCGTGAGAGCCAACAGCTGCCCGTTGTTTAAGTTCTTCTAGTCTGTAACTGAACCATGTCTTTCATGGCGAGATTCGACACCAAACATGTCGCTTGTTTTCAGTAGATGTGTCCTGCGCTTGCGCAGTAGGAGGAGATTTGCCGAATTATCCGTTTTAATGTGGACAGAGATATTTTTTTAAACACCTAGTGTGGACGCCTATCGTTTTTACACGAAACCAGTATTTTCAAAATTATCTGGTCTACTGTGGACGTAGCCTAAGAGACACTGGCTGTTGAAACAGCGTTGCTTGATCGTTCTCTATATCCAGTACTGCTCCTGCTTTCGTTAGGGAAGTTTTACTGGAGTAATGGAATGTTCATTGTTACCACCTCTGCTTCAATGTAACATGTTGTCTGCCCTATTTTTACAGGAATTTTTGCTCTTTTGGTAGAATGTACAATCTTTCCATCTCCAAATTTGAATGCTTTGTAACTGAGTGTATCTGCGTTCACCAGTTTCTGCACTTCAGACTTGTTACTTTCTTCAGTTCGCCTAATTTGTTCGGTTCTGTAAGGACAGTTTCTTATTCAGTGGTAAATGCTTTGACATATCGCACATTTTGATCTCCTACTGTACTTGCTTATTGGATTTGTACCAGGTAATGGTGCCCTTGTCTGGTCCCTCTGGGATCTACGCTTGCTATACTCATGTTTTGGCTCAGTGAAGTATGCAGTTTCCTGACTCAAACTAATTCCAAATGTTATCTTGGTGGCCTTTTTTCCCAAAAAATCCTCTTCGGTGCCAATTTTATATATACAAATCACAAACAAGTGAAAATCTGCAGACGCTGGAAATCTGAGCCACACACACAGAATGCTGGAAGAACTCAGCAGGCCAGGCAGAGTCTATGGCAAAAAAAATACAATCGACGTTCCAGCCTGAAACTGCCTGGCCTGCTGAGTTCCTCCAGCATTTTATGCTTGTTGCTCATATATACAAATGTAAATTCTGCACATGCAGTTAACTCTAGCTGTCTGTCCCTTATGTTTGATACGCAGTATCCAACTCTTTTAATGGGTCAGGAATCTCCATTTTGTATTTACGCATACAACTGTACTTTTGTTCAAAATCAGTAATATAATCAGCCAAATTTGTAGAACTGTTTCTGGAAATGTTGTCAAAGTCTGAATATGCTTTATAAATCTGAGCCTTTTCTTCCTTCAGAAAAAAGGAATCAAATGCATTTATTTGCATAGTCATGCCGTCAAGTCTTCCACCGAAATTCCCATGCCGGTCTCTCTCACTGTTCCCGAAAGAAACACCTCTACTACTTCTCCTTCTCAAGCTCTGTATCACGAGTCCATATTTCAGTTTCACTTTTCCAGCTTTCATTTGGCTTGCGCTCATCGAAAGCCGGCAGGATCCTATAATTGGAGCCATCCTCTGCTACCACTGATAACACATCAACAACAAAGACAAGGGTTTTATTTGTTTAAATAACCTTACTTTCTGCGTTCACGTTCAGTACACAAGGGCTGCCATTTTCTCACGCACAATCCCCCTCCAGCCCAACCAACCGCTGCAATGAACAATGAACTGAACAAGCACTACGCCTTACAGCAGCAGTGACCCAGGTTCAATTCCCGCTGCTGTCGTGCGTTCTCTCCGGGATCATGCAGGATTTCTTTGGGCACTCTGATTTCCTCTCACATTCCAAAGATGTCGCATAAGGCCCAAGTCATTCGGTCATCAAGTCTGCCCGCCATTCTACTGCAGCTGATTTATCATTCCTCGTACAGGCTAAGGTCAGTAAGTCGTGGGCACCGGAAGCATGGCCACACTTACAGGCTGACCCCGACGCAGCCCCAGATAGTGCAGTCTACTGACGCAAGTCATTACAAATTACAAAACATTACATCAATGATGCAATGTTGAGACTATATAAATCACTGGTGAGGCTTCACTTGGAGTGTTATGTGCAGTTTTCGCCCTTTATCTTAGAAAGGATGTGCTGAAACTGGAGAGGGTTCAAAGGAGGTTCATGAAAATGGTTTCAAGATTGAATGGTGTGTAGTACGAAGAGCATTTGATGGCTCTGGATCTGTATTCGCTGGAATTCAGAAGGATAAAGGGTGACCTCATTGAAACCTCTCGAATGGTGAAAGGTCCCAAAAGAGTAGATATAGAGAGGACATTTCCTATGGTGGGAGAGTCCAAGACCAGAAGACACAGCATTAGAATAGAGAGGCGTCCTTTTAGAACAGCAAAGAGAAGGAATTTCTTTAACCGGAGAGTGGTGAATCTGTGGAACTTATTGCTACAGACAGCTGTGGAGGCCAAGTCTTTATGTATATTTAAGGCAAAGGTTGATAGATTCTTGATTGGTCAGGGCATGAAGAGATGCAAGGAGATAGGAGATCGGAGCTGAGAGGAAAGTTGGATCAGGTTGATGGGACTATGCAGAATACTAGCTTGGCACAGACTAGAAGGGCTGAAGGGCCTGTTTCTTTACTGTTGTGTTTCATGACACTATGGCTCTAAGCCCAGCAACATCCGTTTGAAAGTTCAATGCTGGAGTTCTTTGGAAGTTCTGATTGCTGTTTCTTTTCTCCTGCAGCCATTGAATGGATCCCGAAGCGGATCAACACAGTGGTCGTCACAACCTTGAATTACGTGTATTCGCTGGGCATGATGTTACTGGCCGGCACAGCCTTCTGGATCCAAGACTGGCGCCGGCTTCAGTTGGTTGTTTCCATCCCGTTCATTGTCATCTTCCTCTACTCATGGTAACAGACCTCCTTTCCCAGACATCGCGCAGTTCAATCCTGGCTTCCGCCACTCGCTCGTTCGCTATGTTCCATGTCGTATGACGTGGGCAATCACGGTTCTTTGCAATTTTTTTTCTACAGAAATACTTTGCCCTTGCCTTCTTCTGGGCAGTGTATTTACAAGATGGCTGACACCCAGCCATTATCGATACTCTTCAGAGATTGTCTGCTTGGTGTCAGTGGTCGCATGACCAGGACATGTGATATGTACCGGCTGCTCCCGTGACCATCCACCACCTGCCCCCATGGCTTCACGTGACCTTGATCGGTGGCGGGGGCTAAGTGGGTGCTACATCTTGCCCAAGGGTGACCTGCAGGCTAGCGGAGGGAAGAAGAGCCTCATCCATCCTTTGATAGAGATGCATCTCCACCCCACCACCCACTCAGACATCAGAAATACAGAAGGGTATAGAACACTGGAGCAGAATCAGGCCATTCAGTCCATCGAGCTTGCTCTGTCATTCCAACATGACAGATTTATTATCCCTTTCAACCCCAATCTGACGTCCCTGCTAACCATCGACCTATCAACCTCTGCTTTAAATACACCCAATGAGTTGGCCTCCACGGCCATCTACGGCAATGAATTCCACAGATGAGATCGATTTGTTACATGTACATCGAAACTCTTTCCAGCTCAATACCACCTTTCCACATAGCAGGGTGACCAGAACTGAACACCATACTCAGAAAGTGGCCTTGCCAACTGTAAGGGTCACAAGCAAACTCAGGTGCCGGAATCACGGGGACTTCAGCAATTCAAACAGAACTAAAGATTTATTACAGAAATTAACCAGAGAAACTAACAAGATCTCAGGCAAACCATACAGAATCCTGACAAAGTGAAATCACTCACATTACACATTTCACTCGACAAGGAAACACAGTGACCCAGCAAAGAAGGGTTGGAATAACCTCTGGAAATCCACCCTGGAGCACGTAGGAGCTCAGGACCATACAGTAGCTGTCCAGATGAAGCAATAATCCCCAAAGACGACAGCTACAATACAAAATCCTGAAAATACTGCGCTAATTAAATGATCCCAAATTGAATTAAAGTGACAAATACAAAGAAGTTTAACAAATTAGACAAATGCAAAACTAAGTGAAAACCCAGAGCTAGCCCAAAGATAAATAAAGCTAAACAGTCCAAAAAACACTACACATCCAAGGGACGCTGAGAAAATACAGTCCACACACTAACAGAAAAACGTATCTTTCTTTTTATAAATGACTCCTGGTTGTGACACCAACGTCTTGTACAACTGCAATGTAATACCCCAACAGCAGGATTGCTGATGTAGGCCAGCCAGCGTGCCAAACGGCTTCTTCACCACCCTGTCTATGTGTGACACCGCTTTCAGAGGACCATTTACCTCTACTCCACGTCACCAGTCCCCAGGACTCTGCCGTTCACTGTGAAGGTCTGACCCTGATTTGACTTCCCAAACTGCAACACCTCACACTAACCTGAATTGCAGGTAAGCTCGAGCCAAGAACTGCAACATAATGTCACAACTCCTGCACTGATTGCCCTGACTGATGGAGGCAAGTGCCAAAAATCCTCTTCACCACCCTGTCTACCACGCTCAGGGAACCATGTACCTGTATCCTTACGTCCCTCAGTTCTACACTAATGAGTCCACTTTAAGGAAACCATGTTCTTGTATCCCCACAGCTCAACATCTCCATGTCGGATATCAAGAATCCATGCACACTGACCCCTTTACTCAACTGAGGAACCACCCTCAGATAAAGAAGATAACCCTCAGGGTGAAGGAATTACCCCTAGGTGGTATTTCATAGGAAAACTATAGGGCAACTTACTTCACCCAGAAGGTGGAACGATGTTGCAGAGGAAGTGGTTGGGGCAGGTACATTAACAACATTTAAAAGACATTTGGACAGGCACATCCATGCCCTCTTCTCACTGCTACCACCAGGAAGGAGGTACAGGGGCCTTCAGTAGCACACCACCAGGTTCAGAAACAGTTACTACCCCTCAACCATCAGGCTCCTGAACCAGTGAGCATAACCTCAACTCTGAACTGATTCCATCGGGAAGGAGGTACAGGAGCCTCAGGTCCCACACCACCAGGTTCAGGAACAGTTATTACCCCTCAACCATCAGGCTCCTGAACCAGTGAGGATAACCTCAACTCTGAACTGATTCCATCGGGAAGGAGGTACAGGAGCCTCAGGTCCCACACCACCAGGTTCAGAAATAGTTACTACCCCTCAACCATCAGGCTCCTGAACCAGTGAGGATAACCTCAACTCTGAACTGATTCCATCGGGAAGGAGGTACAGGAGCCTCAGGTCCCACACCACCAGGTTCAGGAACAGTTATTACCCCTCAACCATCAGGCCCCTGAACCAGTGAGGATAACTTCAACTCTGAACTGATTCCATCAGGAAGGAGGTACAGGAGCCTCAGGTCCCACACCACCAGGTTCAGAAACAGTTACTACCCCTCAACCATCAGGCCCCTGAACCAGTGAGGATAACCTCAACTCTGAACTGATTCCATCAGGAAGGAGGTACAAGAGCCTCAGGTCCCACACCACCAGGTTCAGAAACAGTTACTACCCCTCAACCATCAGGCCCCTGAACCAGTGAAGATAACCTCAACTCTGAACTGATTCCATCGGGAAGGAGGTACAGGAGCCTCAGGTCCCACACCACCAGGTTCAGGAACAGTTACTACCCCTCAACCATCAGGCCCCTGAACCAGTGAGGATAACCTCAACTCTGAGCTGATTCCATCGGGAAGGAGGTACAGAAGCCTCAGGTCCCACACCACCAGGTTCAGGAACAGTTATTACCCCTCAACCATCAGGCCCCTGAACCAGTGAGGATAACCTCAACTCTGAGCTGATTCCATCGGGAAGGAGGTACAGGAGCCTCAGGTCCCACTCCACCAGGTTCAGGAACAGTTATTACCCCTCAACCATCAGGCTCCTGAACCAGTGAGGATAACCTCAACTCTGAACTGATTCCATCGGGAAGGAGGTACAGGAGCCTCAGGTCCCACTCCACCAGGTTCAGGAACAGTTACTACCCCTCAACTATCAGGCCCTGGAACCATAAGGGATAACATAACTCAACTTCACTTGCCCCATCACCAAACTGTTCCCACAAACCACAGACAACCCATGGACTTGCTTTTAAAGACTCTACAACTCATGTTCTTGAGATTTATTGGTTATATATCATTTCTTTTATCTCAGGTTTGTATTTGAAGAGTTTCTTGTCTTTTGCACACTGGTTGTTTGAACATCCTGTTAGGCGCGGTCTTCCATTGCGTTTCTTAATGCAAATGCCTGCAAGAAAATGAATTTCTGGGTTGTATATGGTGGCGTCTATGTAGGTTGATAATACTTGAACGATTTTAAACTTTCACGTGGACAGTAAAGGTTTAGATTAGTGGGATGTGCGAGAAGTCAGACTAGTCTGGATGAAAATCTTGGGTCGGCAAGGTCTGGCTGGGTCGAGGGCCTGTTTCCGTGCTGTGTAATACCTTGGGAAGCCCCGATAGCGTAGCGGATAGTGCAGTGCCTTCCAGCTCCAGAAATCAGGGGTTGATACCCTGCTGTCTGTAAGGAGTTTGTACATTTCCTCCAGGTGCTCCGGTTTCCTCCCACAGTCAAAAGTCATTCGGGTCGGGGTCAGTAAGTTGCGGAGGTGCTATGCTGGTGCCAGAAGCATGGGATCACTTGCAGGCTGCCCCCAGCACATCCTCGATGGTGTTGGTCGTTGATGCAAACGATGCATTTAACTGTATATTGTGATTTTTCATTTTTTATAAACATGGAAGAGTACAGTACTCAAACAAGCCCTTTGGCCTACAATATACAGTCAATTAAATTAATAATTGACTGTCAATTAAATTAATAATCAAATGGCCAACTAAACTAATTCCTTCTGCCTACACGTCTATATCCTTCCATTTTCCTCACATTCACGTGTCAATTTAAACGTCTCTTAAAAGTCTCTGAGATTTCTGCTTCTACCACCCCCTCACCTTAACTGCATGCTCTCTGGTACGAGACATTTCAGCCCTGGGAAAAATATACTGCCTGTCTCCTCTATATGTGCCTCTCATGATCTTATAAACCTCTGTCAGATTTTCCCGCAGCCTCTTGTTACAGCACATGCTCTCTAATCCAGACAGCATCCTGATGAACCTCACTTAATTGAATTGAATTGACTTTATTAATTACATCCTTCATAGAAATGAGGAGTAAAAATCTTTTTGTTACGTCAACTGCTCCCTGTTGGTTCTCAGTAATTTTCAATCCTCAGGTTCCTGCAGGAGTTCAATGAGAGAGAAACTTTGATTCTACACCATTGTTTATTTTAAAGTTTACACAAAGGAACAGATACTAAGTAAACAAAAGAACCGCGATATAACGCAGATGAAACACACGAAAGAAGTGTTAATAAGGATTGCGCTTTTGAAAAATCTATGACCTTTATAGTTCAGGTAACAGAAATTCCTTTGGTAAGAAAATCCAATCAAAAGGCTACACAATTATAACACATGCATAATGTGCTAACACTTAGCTGACTAAAAATGAAAAGGTGACATACCATTCTGTAACTGCTATATTGCATTCTCACCAGCAAATAGGGACAAATCACCACATACCATGAAAAATACATGAGTTTGTTAAAGATACAAATCGGTAAAAATACAAATCATGTCAGCAAGAAATAAAGTACAATTAAAACTACAATTTTAGCCTTGCATTAATTCCAACAACCCTTCAACCCTTCCTGTAATGGGGCGACCAGAACCGTAGACTGTGACTGATGAAGCTAATCTCATCCAAGTGAATCCGAATCGATGAATTATCACACTTCTCCACGCAGGTGGCTCCCCGAGTCTGCTCGATGGCTCCTCATGAACAACAAGACCAACGCTGCCGCAAAACAGCTGCGCAAGGTGGCAAAACTAAACGGCAAGGAGGCAGACGGGGAAAAGATCACCACTGAGGTAAGTGCACCCACGGACGTGTCCCGCCACCTGCCCGCCCCGCTTGGCACATAATGGGTGCAACTCCTCCCTTCGCAATTTCAAGCTCAAGTTTATCGCCAGCTGGCTGTATGCCTACAACCTCCGGACCACGGTGCACTCACAATATATACAGTACTTCACACACAGCACATCAGACAAAAAAGTTAAGAAGTATAATTCAAAGTGCTTGCAGTGCACAGCACAGGTAAACAGTAAACAGCTCGCTGTCCTAGTGACGAGATCTCGGTGGTAGCAGGGTACTCAACCCTGCAGCGGATAGTGAGGTCAGCTGAGAAGATCATCAGGGTCTCTCTTCCCGCCATTACGGACATTTACACCACACGCTGCATCCACAAAGCAAACAGTATTATAAAGGACCCCGCGCACCCCTCATACAAACTCTTCTCCCTCCTGCCATCTGGGAAAAGGCACCGAAGCATTCGGGCTCTCACGACCAGACTATATAACAGTTTCTTCCCCCAAGATATCAGATTCCTCAACACCCAGAGTCTGGACTGACACCAACTTACTGCCTTCTACTGTGCTTATTGTCTTGTTTATTATTTATTGTAATGCCTGCACTGTTTTGTGCACTTTCTGCAGTCCTGGGCAGGTCTGTAGTCTAGTGTAGTTTTTTGTGTTGGTTTACGTAGTTCAGTGTAGTTTTTGTATTGTTTCATGTAGCACCATGGTCCTGAAAAACGTCTCATTTCTACTGTGTACTGTACCAGCAGTTATGGTCCAAATGACAATAAAAAGTAACTTGAACCTGAACTTGAATAGTCTCACAGTCTGGGCAAAGAAGCTGTTACCCAATCTGACAGTGCCAGTCCTGATGCTCCTGTACCTCCTCCCTGATGGTAGTGGGTCAGAGAGATTGTGGGATGGGTGGTAGGGATCCTGAACAATGCTTTGGGCCCTTCGTGTACAACACTCCCGGTGAATGTCACAAACAGACAGGTGGGAGACCCCAGTTGCTACTTATTCACTGTAGGGTCTTGCGTCCGATGCCTTGCAGCTTTTCTGCACCACACAGTGATGCAGCCAGCCAGGACACTCAACAGTGCTTCTGTAGACAGAATGGGTATAGGAAGCCATGCACAGATCAATCTCCTCAAAGTGTAGACACTGCTGTGCCTTCTTGACTAAGCAGGCAGTGTTGTGGGTCCAGGTTTGATTGTCCTTCATGTGCACACCAAGCAACTTCGTGCTCTTCACTCTCTCCACGGCAGAGCCATTGACATGCGATGGCGAGTGGTCGACACAAACTCTGCCCTCCTGTGCAGCACGGAGTTATCTGTCACTTGGTATGTCAGCAAATTTATACAGATGTACCATGGAGAGCTTCCCTACTGGCTACATCATCGTCTGGTCTGGACGGGCCACTGCACAGGATCAGAATAAACTGCAGAGAATTGTAAACGCAACCAACTCCATCATGGACATCTCCACCATCGAAGACATCTCCAAACAGCAATGTCTCAAAAAGGGCGGCATTCATCATTAAGGACCCCCATCAACCAATAATTACTTCACTTTATTGTCACCAAACAATTGATACTAGAGCGTACAATCATCACAGTGATATTTGATTCTGCGCTTCGCGCTCCCTGGAGTACAATTCGAAGTAAATATAATAAAAATTTAAATTATAAATCATAATTAGAAAATAGAAAAGGGAAAGTAAGGTAGTGCAAAAACAAAACCGAGAGTCAGGTCCGGATATTCGGAAGCTATTTGGAAGATCCGGGTTAGGATCTGTTCAGCAGTCGTATTACAGTTGGAAAGAAGCTGTTCCCAAATCTGGCTGTACGAGTCTTCAAGCTCCTGAACCTTCTCCTGGAGGGAAGAGGGACAAAAAGTGTGTTGGTTGGGTGGGTCGTGTCCTTGATTATCCTGGCAGCACTGCTCCGACAGCGTGCGGTGTAAAGTGAGTCCAAGGATGGAAGATTGGTTTTGTGTGATGTGCTGGGCTATGTTCACAATCTTCTGCAGCTTCTTCCGGTCTTGGACAGGACAACTTCCATACCAGGTTGTGATGCACCCTAGAAGAATGCTTTCTATGGTGCACCTATAAAAATTAGTGAGGGTTTTAGGGGACAGGCCAAATTTCTTCTTCTCAAGGAGGAGGTACAGGAGCTCGAAGACAAACACTCAAATGTAAGTTCCTCTAACCTCCATGTGATTTAGCTCACTGGCTACTTTATCACAGATGATATATGGAACTTGGGTGGCAGGGTGAAGATACCTCTCTACCAAAGGAGGTGTAAAGTGCTCCTTCCCTCTGCTAGCCTGCAAGTCACCCTTGGGCAAGGTGTGGCATCTGCTTAGCCCTCGATCAGGGTCATAAGAAGCCATGGGAGCAGGTGGCAGATGGACGTATGAGCAGCTGGTGCATATCTGAAGTCCTGGTTATGCGACCACTGATGTCAAGCAATGGCTGAAGAAGGCAATGGCAAGCCATTTCTGCAGAGAATAACTTCCAAGAACAGACATGGCCACGGAAAGAGTATGATTGCACATAATGAACAAAGGGCTAGCTTGGTAAAACTTGGGCCTGGCATTTTCATTTAACACTAGTTTACCCTTGATATGTTTGAGTTTTCCAATGCCATCCTTGAACACAGCTGTGGCATCATCCAGTACCTTCCTTAATTCACTTTCAGTTGATTCTATTTCAGGGGATGTGGTGTGCAAATGGTGGATGGATCACCAAGCAAGTTGTAGTTGTCCCAGTCAATCATTTCCCCACATGCCAACCCTCCCGTTTTTATACCACCTACAAGCCCAATATGGCCTGTTGGTTGTTGTATTTCACTGTTAATACTGTCACTCCTACAGGAGTTACCTTTTCCCCAGTATAAGTTGTCAGTTGGATATCTGCAGGCTTCAGACAGTATCTTTGAAAAGCCATTCAACCTCATTTTGTGGAATGACTGAAACAGCTAAGCCAGTGTCCAATTCCATTTGAATTAATTTGACGTTTATTTCTGGTGTAAGCCATATAGTTTGTCCATTGTTAGTTTTCACATGTAAATCCCAAGGCTATCCAGTCTTGTGTCACTCAGAATCAGGTTTATTATCACCGGCACACGTCGTGACGCCTCACATCTTAATAAGCTGGTAAGGAAGGCGGGCTCTGTTGTGGGCAAAGTACTGGAGAGTTTAACATCGGTAGCTGAGCGAAGGGCGCTGAGTAGGCTACGGTCAATTATGGATAACTCTGAACATCTTCTACATAGCACCATCCAGAGACAGAGAAGCAGTTTCAGTGACAGGTTACTATCGATGCAATGCTCCTCAGACAGGATGAAGAGGTCAATACTCCCCAATGCCATTAGGCTTTACAATTCTACCGCCAGGACTTAAGAACTTTTTAAAAGCTATTATTAATGCTTTTTGAGATAGTGATTTAGATGCATATCATATTCTTTACTGAGTTAAGTATTGTATGTAATTAGTTTTGCTACAACAAGTGTATGGGACATTGGAAAAAAGTTGAATTTCCCCATGGGGATGAATAAATTATCTATCTATCTATCTATCTATCTATCTATCTATCAGTTCAATGCAATACATAATCTCATCATTATCAGATTTTTCATCATCAGCATGACTTGACTTTCTATCTGTTTCTCTTCTCTGTGCAGTCCATTTATTTTTGTCTGACCAACATGCTCTTTGCATATGTCCTATTTTGTTGCATTTTCTGCAAGCTTCGCCTTTAAACCTGCATTGGTCCGGTGTATGTGAGCCCCTGCCACAATGGTAACACAATCTGTTCAACCAGGCAGGTTTCTGTTCCAGCTCAATTTTGTTTCTGTCGACTGTTTCCATTGACACAGCAATTTCAACTGCTCTTTAAAATGTGAGTTGTGCTTCAGTTAAGAGCCATTTTTGAACGCTTTCTTGTAAGATTCCACAGAATAAACAATCTCTTAGTATATTATGACGGCCATCACCGAACTGACAATGCTCAATCAATTCAGTCACATACACTGAAATGGACTCCCCTTCCTTTAGATTCTTCTTATGAAACCGAAAGCATTCTGAAATCAGCGATGGTTTTGGTTCTAAATGTTCCTGCATTTCTTTCACGATATCATCAAAACATATTTTGTATGATTTGGTTGCAGCAGTTTAAACTTCTAAACAAACTGTATGCTCTTCCACTCACTTACTCAGCAACACTGATTCATTGGCTATTTCATTTTCTTCAAAATACTGTTCAATTTGCTCAGAATGCAATAACCAGTTATCTTTTGTAACAAGCAATAAATACCAAGAACATGATAATGAAGAGTCCTTGAAAGTGAGTCCACAGGTTGTAGGAACAGTTCAGTAATGGGGTGAATGAAGTTATCCATGCTGGTTGAGGGGTAATAACTGTTCCTGAACCTGCTGGTGTGGGTCCCGAGGCTCCTGATCGCAACACCATGAACAGAGCATGGCCTGGTTGGTGGGAGTCCCTGATGATGGATGCTGCTTTCCTGAGACAGTGCTCTGTGTAGATGTGATTGGTGGTGGGGCTTTACCCGTGATGGATAAAACTAATCTTTTGACACTATAACTGAATATTCAGTTCAGTTGTCTCTAAGAACCATTCATTTCCCTCTTCATAGACAACAGCAAACACAGTCATCCTACCCGGATATCAAAGCCTCCACCCCATCAACGATATTCTTTGTTCCCTCTACGTTTCCCCAACTTGGGAATATGATGAGTACCTTGATCTCATTCTGAAGAAAGGCCAGGTGATCTGTAAGACTTCACTTAAAAGCCAGGACCAGGACTTGGTGGTTCAAAGTACACAAATGTCACCACTTATAACACTGAGATTCTTTTCCCTTCAGGAATTCTCAGCAAATCTACACATAAGAAATAGGAGCAGGAATAGACCATATGGCCCATCAAGCCTGCTCCGCCATTCAATAAGATCATGGACTCATCTCCATCCACCTGTCTTTTCCCTGTAAACCTTAATTCCCCTACTATGCAAAAATCTATCCAACCTTGTCTTAAATATATTTATTGAGGTAGCCTCCAATGCTTCATTGGGCAGAGAATTCAACAGATTCACTACTCTTTAGGAAAAGTAGTTCCTCTTCATCTCCATCCTAAATTTATTACCCTGAATCTTGAAGCTACGTCCCCTAGTTCTACTCTCACCAACCAGTGGAAACAACTTTCCTGCCTCTAATTTTACATTTCTATAAAATCTCCTCTTATTCGTCTGAATTCCAGTGAGTACAGTCCTAGGTGACTCAATCTCTTCTCATTGTCTAACCCCCTCATCTCTGGAATCAACCTGGTGAACCTCTTCTACACTGCCTCCAAAGCCAGTATATTATTCCTCAAATAAGGAGACCAGAACTGCACACGGTACTCTAGATGTGGCCAGTACTCTGTACATTTACAGCATACCTCCCTACTGTTAAATTCAATCCCTCTAGCAATGAAGGCCAACATTCCATTTGCCTTCTTGATAGCCTGCTGCACCTGCAAACCAACGTTTTGCGATTCATGCACAAGCACTCCCAAGTCCCTCTGCACAGCAGCATGCTGCAATTTTTTACTATTTAAATAATAATCTGATCTTCCATTTTCCTTCCAAAGTGGATGACCTCGCATTTACTAACATCGTACTTCATCTGCCAGACCCTTGCCCACTCACTTAACCTATCTATATCTTGCAGCCTCTGCACAATTTGGTTTTCCACTCAATTTTGTGACATCAGCAAACTGAGGTACACTACACTAGGCCCCGTCTTCCAGATCGTTAGTGTATATCGTCAATAGTTGCGGGCCCAACACCGACCCCTATGGCACACCGCTCACCACTGATTGCCAATCAGAGAACTACCCATGTATCCCAAATCTCTGCTTTCTATTGGTTAACCAATCCTCTATCTATGCTGATACATCACCCCCGACTCTATACATCCTTATCTTATGGATAAGTCTTTTATGTGGCACCTTATCAAATGCCTACCAGAAATCCAAGTATATAATGTCCATCTGTTCCCCTCTATCCACTGCACTCATTATATCCTCAAAGAACTCCAGTAAGTTTGTCAAACAGGACCTGCCTTTGCTGCATCTGCCTGATGGATCCATTTCTTTCCAGATGCCTTGCCATTTCTTCTTTGATGATAGCTTCAAGCATTTTCCCAAATACAGATGCTAAATTAACTGGCCTATAGCTACCTGCCTTTTGCCTACATCCTTTTTTGAAAAGTGGCATGACATTGGCCTTCTTCCAATCTGCCGGGACCTGTGCAGAATCCAGAGAATTTTGGTAAATGTTTACTAAAGCCTCTACTATAACTTTTGACATTTATTTCAGTTCCCTGGGATGCATTCCATCAGGACTAGGGAGACTTGTCTATCTGTAGGCCCACAAGTTTGCTCAGCACCACCTCATTAGTGATGGCTATTGTATCAAGGTCCTCACCTCCCATCGTATCCATAACATCTCTTTTTGGCATGTTAGATGTGTCCTCCACTACAAAGACCATAACAACATGGTTATTCAAAGCCTCATTACCCAATATCAATGTCCCCCTTCTTGTCCTACATTCACTTTATCCACCCTTTTCCACTTTATATAATTATAAAAACTTTGCTATCCGTTTTTACATTTTGCGCCCGTTTATTTTCATAATCTATCTTCCCTTTTTAATTGCTTGCTTAGTGGCTCTTTGTTTTCCCAATCTCCCAGTTTCCAGAATAATAACTATAAACAGGATCAATGATAGAACAAGTCGAGCACAGAAAACAATAAACTGTGCAAATGCAAATATGAATAAATAGCACTAAATAAAGAGAACAAGATAAACAGCCCTTAAAGTGAGATCATTGGTTGTGGGAACATCTCAATAGATGACAACAGCATCCACGATCCACACACCCAGCCACGCTCCTTTCTCACTGCTGCCATTGGGACTCGCACCTTCTACATGATGGCAAAAGTGCTTGGCTGGGTGGTGTGGATTGTGGATGGTGGATGCTGTTGTCAGAGGTTATTTGAGATGCACTCCATTGGGAACATTTAATAGGTTGTGGGAGCTTGTCCCCACTACCCCCACTCGGCTATGACAAGCTTAAGGTTTATTGACATCCAGCTAAGTGACAGGTCCATTTCGCACGATGTCTCTTTCCCGGGAGTGCAAAACGTTAATCCTTCTTCATTACGAGTGAAGATAGGGTGAACGGTCGCAGTCTTTTCCGCACGTTAGGGGAGTCCAAAACTAAAGGGCGCAGGCTTAAGGTGAGAGGGGAACGACTGAAAGGGGACCCAAGGAGCTGGCTTTCCACACAGAGGGTGGTGAGCTTATGGAACGAGCTGCCAGAGGAAGTGTGTACATTTACAACCTTTCGAAAGACACTTGGACAGGGGTTCCCAATTTTTTTTATGCCATGGAGCCTCACAATTAACCGAGGAGCTGTGGACCCTAATTTAGGGTTCATAACTCTGAGCAGGTTATGAACCCCAATACATGGGCCACATACAGACAAAATCTTTGGAAGGATACTTGTATGGATAAGAAAAGTTTATTTAGAGAGAGTTCAAGTTCAATTGTCCTCCAACAGCCAAACATAAAGCATCCCTCCGGGGGCAAAGTGCAAAACACAGAACCAAGAGTCACACACTGTTACAAGAGCAGATAAACATAGTCACAAAAAATATATAGCCCAGTACCTTGAGCATCCTGGCCTGTAGATTGATGCCTTGTGGGATGATGTCCTGGAGCCACATTTCTGCAAGAGCAAAGCTGTGGCAGTACCTCATCTCCCGCTGGGTCAGCCACAGGTGTACACAATCCAGCTTGTCTTCCTCGGACTGGACACTGGAGGGCAGCACTGACAGGAGACCACACCACCCCTCCCCCCCCCCCCCCCCCCCCCCCAACCATCCCAATCCTCCAGTACAGAATTCAGCGACACAGACAGCTCCGGTGTCTCCTTCGCCAGAAGCCGCAACAGGCAATCCTGAGGCTTGATGGGCCTGGTCCTGATGAGGAGTATCTCAGCATTTTCTGTTATCCTTCCACACCTCTGGCACCCACAGTTTCAAAATTAATTTTTCATACGCTACAGAGTCATACAGGCATACAGAGCAGAAAAAGACTCTTCGGCCCAACAGGCTCGTGCTCATCAATTCCCATCTCAGTCAGCCCCATTTGCCCATGTTCGTCTGGTATCCCCATAAACATTTTCTATCTGTGTAGCTGTTAAATGTTGCTAATGGGCCTGCCTTAACCACTCCCTCTGGCGCCTGCTCCATATACAGAGGATGAAGACGTTGCCTCTCCTACTTCTTTGGGGTGGCATCATTGCATACCAGCTAGCTCCAATGCACGGTGACCCTTGTGGGCTGCCCCTTGCACGTCTCTGGACTGTGTTGGCTACGGATGTAAACGATGCATTTCACTGTATGTTTTGATGGTCCGATGGTTAAATGGTTTGGTCTAATATTGAGAATGTATACAGTACAGCACCTGAAATTCTTATTCTTCACAGACATCCACAAAACAAGAAACTTCAAAGAAAGAATGATAGAAACACCAGAACCCAACTGCCCCCACCGTCCCCCTCCTGTGCACAAGCAGTGGCAGAAACATTAACCCTCCCTTCCCCCTTCCCCACACCACCTGCAATGACAAAAGCATCACCCCCCACATTGCAAGCAATAGCAAAAGCCTCCCCCGAGGAGATCTCAGTCAAGAGCCCATCATGAACTATGGTTCATAGTCCAGCACTTCCGTACCTCAGTAATGTACAAGTGATATTTAAAGCTAATCTTAATTCTTAAAATCTCCAGGTGTTGACAGTTTATTCCCCAACCAACACGCACGGCCCTCCACCATAAGCTCCCTGCCCACAGAGGCTGCCCTGAACCGCTGCATTACTTAGAAACATAAAAACAAAGAAATCTACAGCCCCTCAGCCCACAATATTGTGCTGACCATGTAACTTACTCTAGAACCTCCCGACCGCATAGCTCTCTATTTTTCTAAGCTCCATGTACCTATCTAAGAGTCTACTGTATCCAACTCTACCACTGCTGGCACCCACCACTGACATCCCCTGACATCCCCCTTGTACCTACTTCCAAGCACCTTCTGGAGATCCTGCTGCACTTTGATTTTTGCTCCTGGATGTTATTGAGGGCACGTCAGTAAAAGGCCCGTGAAGCTCAGATGTATGAACTCACTGTAATTTGCAGCTTCTCATATCAACTATGGAAGAAGACCTGACAAACAGCAAAGATTCCTACAGCGTGCTTGATCTATTCCGGACTCCTGGACTGTGTAAGATATCCTGCTGTATCATGTTTGTCTGGTAAGCTGCTAGTTATTGAAACTTTATTAAGTGCCCAGTTTTCTGCCGCGTTCCGAAGACGTACAGGTTAGGGCTGGTGAGTTGCGGGCTGCCCTCAGCACACTGTGTCAGTCATTGCACTTAACTCTATGGTATACTTTAATGTTTCCATATGCATGTGAATCAGAACCAGGTTTAACATCGCCGGCATATTTCGTGATGACATTCGTCGTCTTTGAGGCAGCAACACAATGCAGTACATAATAATAGAGAAAAAAAAGTGAATTACTGTCAAGTATATTAAATAGTTAAATAAGTAATGCAGAAATAGAAAAAGTAGTAAGGAGGTGTTCGTGGGTTCAATGTCCATTCAGAAATCGGATGGCAGAGGTGAATGAGCTGTTCCTGAATCGGTGTATCTTATGGATTTTGGGCTGTCGATACTGAAAATCGCCATGGAAGTTCCCTATCACACACCATTTTTTAAAAATTGCCTACATTGGTTATTTGAATTCACAATTCAAGTCAGAATAACCATGCCAAGATTAAGGAAGGCATTTTTGATGGTCCACAAATCAAACAGGTCATCAATGACGGGCAATTTGAAGAACGTCTGGTGGGACCGGAGAAAATCACATGGGAGGCATTCAAGGATGTTGTTGAAATTTTTCTTGGCAACTACAGAGCACCAAACTACATGCAGCTGTTGACAACATGCTTCAAGCATACAAAACCATGAAGCCCAACATGTCACTAAAGATTCATTTTCTGCATTCCCATTTAGACTCCTTCCCTGCAAATCTTGGCACTGTCAGTGACGAGCATGGTGAAAGGTTTCACCGGGACATTATCAGGGCAACTGGAATCCATCAACGATGGCTGAATATTGCTGGTCACATAAGCGAGAAGCCACAGACACTGAGTACAAATGAAAATCATCAACAAAACATTTTTAGTCTAGTTAACTATTGTAAAGTGTCAGCACCATGATCTATTTCAAAGCATTATAGTCAATAAGTTAATTTCTTGTTTCTCCAAATTCCTATGTGATACAAATAGTCTGAAAGTATTTTTGCATTCAGTTTCAAGCAGTCTATCATAAACAAAAAAAAAATTCTGAGGAAACAACAACTAAACTCGGAATTGAACTTCTTTTCTCGGCAGGTTTTCAATTAGCTTCTCGTACTACGGCTTGGCAGTTGACCTGCAACGGTATGGGATGAACATCTACCTCATCCAGGTCATCTTTTCAGCCATTGACATCCCCGCAATCTCCATCACTTACATCCTCATGAGATATGTTGGCCGATGCTTCACAGAATGCGTCTCCCTCATCCTGGCCGGGAGCATTATATTCATAAATATCTTCATCCCCACAGGTAAGGAATAAAACTTACACTTGTTTTTAACTTGTCCAATACGATAGTGTTGCGGTTAGCATGATGCTATTGCAGCTCAGAGTGTCAGAATTCAATTCTGTAAGAAAGTCTGTAAAAACTTACACCTGTCATCTCCTCTATACCTACTTCCAAGCACCTTACAACTGTGCCCTCTTCTTTTAGCCATTTCAACCCTGGGAAAAAGCCTCTGACTAACCACATGATCAACGCCTCTCATCATCTTATGCACCTCTATCAGGTCACCTTTCATCCTCTGTTGCTCCAAGGAGAAAAGGCCGAGTTCACTCAACCAATTCTCATAAGGCATGCTCCCCAATCCAGGCAACATCCTTGTAAATCTCCTCTGCACCCTTTCTATGGTTTCCACATCCTTCCTATAGTGAGGTAACCAGAACTGAGCACAGTACTCCAAGTGGGGTCTGACCAGGGTCCTATGTAACTGTAGCATTACCTCTCAGCTCTTGAACTCAAACCCACGGTTGATGAAGGCCAAAGGACAGTATGCCTTAACACAGAACATAGAATAGTTCAGCACAGTACAGGCCCTTTGGCCCACAATGTTGTGTCGACCCTTAAACCCTGTCTCCCATATAACCCCTCACCCTAAATTCCTCCATATACCTATATAGTAGTCTATTAAATTTCTCTAGTGTATCTGCCTCCACCACTGACTCAGGCAGTGCATTCCACACACCAACCACTCTCTGAGTAAAAAACTTTCCTCTAACTTCCTCTACTCTGTTTTTGGGACCTCCTCCTTTTCCAACCTAAGTCATTGGTACCAATATGTACCAAGACCTCTGGCTGTTAACCTTCCCACTTTAGGATATCGTGGACGCAATCAGAAACATCCCAGACCCTGGTACCCGGGAGGCAAACTGCCATCCATATGTCTTTCTTGTGTTCACAGAATTGCCTGTCTGACCCTCTAACTATAGTCCCCTATTACTGCTGCCTTCTTCCTTTCCCTACCCTTCTGAGCCACAGGGCCAGACTCTGTGTCACAGGTGCAGCCACTGTTGCTTCCCCCAGGTAGGCCGTCACCCCCAACAGTACTCAAACAGGAGTACTTATTGTTAAGGGGGACAGCTACAGGGTACTCTGCAGTATCTGACTCCTGCCCTTCCCACCTGACTCCTACCTACTTACCTGTCTGCCGAGGCCCCAGTGTAACTACTAGCTTCTAGCTCCTCTCTATCACCTCCTCACTCTCCCTGACCAGATGAAGGTTATCAAGCTGCGTTCCCTTACACGGTCCCTAAGAAGCTGCAGCTCGACGCACCTGGCGCAGATGTTGCTGTCCAGGAGGCTGGGAGTCCCCTGGACTTCCCACATCTGACAGCCAGTACAGAACACTGGCCTCATACACATACTTCCTGTTTCTATTCCTCACAAGTAACTTACCTCGCCTCGACCCGTTTTCGTTGAAGCCCGAATGAGCCTAAGCCCTACACTCTGCCTCAGATCGCTCCTTTGATGACCACACCACTCGGCAGTGTCTCCCTTTTATGCCTGAATCTTCCCTGCTATTTAAGTCACAACTGGTGCTCTGGTTATGGCCACTGTTAGGCCACGTACAATGGACTAACACTCTCAAAGCTTCCTTTTTAAATAACCGCCACCGACCTGCGAGGGATTCTTGTTGGTGAGACACGCTTGATGCCGCTGATACAACATACAACATACAACATACAACATACAATGGACTAAGGCTCTTGAAGCTTCCTGTTCTAATAAGAGTAATGTCTACAGCGCGGCCTCTGTTACAGAGATGCAGACCTTACGCTCTCTACTCACTGCAGTTGGTACGGGCAGCATCTCGGCAGCGTTCTGCTGTTTGTTCCTCCACACGCCTGAACTCTTTCCAACGGTCATCAGGTAGGTACCCGTTACATTCTATAAACGAGTCCCGGTGACATAACTCGGAATGTCCCCTTCCTCAGCATGCTTAATGCAATAGGAAGAGTGGCAGATAAGGTTCAAAGAATTTATTCTCAAAGTACACTTATGTCGCCATATATACAGTAACCCTGAGATTCATTTTCTTGCTGGCATTCACAGTAAATAAGTCCAAAGAAGCACAATGGACTCAATGAAAAACTGCACAGCAGAGATTGGCAAACAGCCAAGGTACAAAAGACAACAAACTTTGCCGTTTTGTACGACGTGGGCGATCACAGTCTTTATATGACCAATTAAGTTCTTGGCAAATTCTACAGAACTGGTTTGCCATTGCCTTCTTCTGGGCAATGTCTTTACCCCAGCCATTATCAACACTCTTCCGAGACTGTCTGCCTGGTGTCACTGGTCACATAACCAGGACTTGCGATCTGCACCGGCTGCTCATACAGACAGACAGACATACGGTACTTTATTGATCCTGAGGGAAATCAGATTTTCTTACAGCCGCACCAACCAAGAATAGTGAAGAAATAAAGCAATATAAAACCATAAATAATGTTAATCATGCCAAGTGGAAATAAGTCCAGGACCAGCCTATTGGCACAGGGTGTCTGACACTCCAAGGGAGGAGTTGTAAAGTTTGATGGCCTATGGCATAACTTCCTATGATGCTCAGTGTTACATCTCAGTGGAATGAGTCTCTGGCTGAACGTACTCCTGTGCCTAACCAGTACATTATGGAGTGGATGGGAGTCATTGTCCAAGATGGCATGCAACTTGGACAGCATCCTCTTTTCAGACACCACCGTCAGAGAGTCCAATTCCACCCCCACAACATCACTGGCCTTACGAATAAGTTTGTTGATTCTGTTGGTGTCTGCTACCCTCAGCCTGCTACCCCAGCACATAACAGCAAACATGATAGCACTGGCCACCACAGCCTCGTAGAACATCCTCAGCATCATCCGGCAGATGTTAAAGGACCTCAATCTCCTCAGGAAATAGAGACGGCTCTGACCCTTCTTGTAGACAGCCTCAGTTTTCTTTGACCAGTCCAGTTTATTGTCCATTCGTATCCCCAGGTATTTGTAATCCTCCACCATGTCCACACTGACCCCTTGGATGGAAACAGGGGTCACCGGTGCCTTAGCCCTCCTCAGGTCCACCACCAGCTCCTTAGTCTTTTTCACAGTAAGCTGCAGATGATTCTGCTCGCACCATGTGACATACGACCATCCACTACCTGTTTCCATGGTTTCACATGACCCTGATCAGGGGGCTAACCGTACCCAAGAATGACCTGCAGGCCAGCAGAGGGAAGGGGCGTCTTTCAGAGTAAACAAATAAGCAACAAGTATCGAGAACACGAGTTGTAGAAACCTTTAAAGTGAGTCCACAGGTTGTGGAATCAAATCAGTTGTTGGTGTGAGTGAAGCTATCCCCATCAGTTCAAGAGCCTGAAGGCTGAGAGGTAATAATACTAAACGCAACAGTTTCTGCAGATGCTGGAAATCCGATGCTACTCACACAAAATGCGAGAAGAACTCTGCTGGTCAGGTAGTTGATGTTTCATCAAAGATCAAAGCTCAAAGTAAATTTTATTATCAGAGTACATATACGTCACCCAAATGTAACTCCGAGATAAATTTTCCTGCGGGCGTACTCAATGAATACGTAATAGAATAGTAACTATAACAGAATTGATGCAGGATCAACCAGAGTGCAGAAGACAACAAACTGCAAATCCAAATATCAATAAATAGCAATAAGTAACAAGAACATGAGATAATGAGATAAAGTGAGGCCACTGGTTGTGGGAACATCTCAATGGATGGGCAAGTGAGTGTAGTTATCCCTTTTGTTCAAGAGCCTGATGGTTGAAGGGTAGTAACTGTTCTTGAACCTGGTGGTGCAAGTCCTGAGGTACTCGTACCTTCTACCTGATGAAGAGCATATCCTGGGTAGTGAGGATTTTTGATGATGGTTGCTGCTTTCCAACATCAGGTGTGTAGATATACAGAATAAAGTAGCCACTGTATATGGTAAATAAAGTTGATCACTGGATTAACGTGGAAGGGTTAGCATGAATGAGTAGGGCTGAATGGCCTGTTTCCTTGCCGTACAGTTCAATGAATTCTTTAAATATCTGCTGGTAAATTTACTTTGTCTCACCCTTGCAGGCAGACAGGAATGGGATTAGCGCTCACAATGGCACGGGTAGGAGCTATCATTTCACCCATTGTAAGGCTGATCGATGACTACATACCATTCTTTACAATGACCCTGTATGGTGGAATGGCAATAATGTCTGGGATCGTGGCCTTTACCCTGCTGGAGACACGGAACGTTCCTTTACCGGACACCATTGAGGAAGTGGAACGCAGGTTGGTATTGGGAACGTATCGCCATGAGAGCAGCTGTGGATTGAGAGTGGGAAGGGGGCAGAGAGAGGGGAATCATGGTTGGGAAAAGGGGAAGGGAGAGGGGAGGGAGCGGGAAGCACCAGAGAGACAGTCTGCAATGATCAATTGTTTGGAATCGAATGACCTTGGTGTCTCAGGACTGGGCAAGACTGCACCAGCGCCAGTCCTTACTCCTGGCATTCCTCCCCTTCCCTGCCCGATCCCTCACACCTCCTGTAGCACACCACCCTCACTATTCCCAACATCCTTTGCTCCCGCCAAATTTACAAACCCGCTGCCCGCTCCATGTTGACCTGTACAGTGCTGTGCAGAAATCTTAGGCACCCTGGCTATGTCTATACTGTATGTGACTAAGACTTGCACACAATACTGCATGTGGTGAAATCTGTTGTTTTGCTGCAGCAGTGCAGTAAGACATTCTATAAATTATGTGCTTTTAAAGATTAGAAGCTGCAATCAGAAATAGTGAAAAATAAATAGGGAAAAACGATACCAAAATAGTGAGATAGAGTTCATGGGCCTTTCAGAAAGTAGTGAGATAATGTTCATAAACCCTTCAAGAAAGTAGTGAGGTAATGTTCATAGACTCTTCAGAAAACTGATAGCGGTGGGGAGGAAGCTATTCCCAAATCATTGAGTGTGTGTCTTCAGGCTCCTGTACCTCCTCCCTGATGGTGGTAATGAGAAGAGGGCGTGTTTCTTCATGATGGACACCACCCTTCTTGAGGCATTGGGTTGGGATTCATGTTGAAACAAGGGAACAGACTTCCACATATTCTAAACCAGTGGTCAACAGTCCAGCACGGTAGGCTGGCCTGGAAGGTGAGGTCCCATGGAGTCCAAAGAGAGCTGGTAACGTGGATTCAAAATTGGCTCGGAGGTAGAAGGGAAATGGCTCTTTGGGTGTCTGGAGAGAAAGGGACTTTGCTTTGGTAGATCCTTTCTCAGGGCTCTCACCTGAAGGACGGTCACTGTGTTAGAGAAGGTGAAGACGCGACAAACAAGCAGTTTCTAATCACTGAATAACAAGTGTTTTGTTTTTCTCCAGGGTAAAGAAAAGAGCAAATAAAATCAAAAGGTCCAATAAAGAAGAAATTCAGCTCCGAGAGGCATAAATATCACTGCAGAAACAGGGTGTTAAACTCACCTCAGGCTGAATACACCTTTGGAATTGGAACTGGAATTGGTTGATTATTGTCACATGTACAGAGATACAGTGAAAAGGTTGTCTTGCATGCTGTTCAGACAGATAAAATCATTACACAGTGCATTGAGGTAGAAAAGTTCAAAGTACAGATACATATATCAACTCTGAGATTCGTCCTCCTGCGGGCAGCCACAAAACAAAGGAACACCATGAAACACTCAGCACGCGAGAAAAAGAACAGAAGGCGCAAACAGCAAAAAGCAAGCAAACAAGACACGGAATGTCAAACCTGGGGTCCAGGAGGACTCCGTTTCGTTCAGTTCAGTGCTGTGCCGCTAGCTGGCTGCAGGCTACTGAGCCAGTCTTCACCGAAGCACCCCAGTCCTCACCAATCACCCTGGTCAAACTGCTCAAAAATAGCAAAAAAAAAGGCAAACAGAATCCAGTAACACATGCACCATTCACCTCAAAGCCCCCAAAACCTCGAGTCTCGCCAATCAATCCTTGCAATGTGGAACCCTCAGCAGCTAGCGAGAGGTAGTGGAAGATCGGTCAAACGCTGGCAGAACACTAGCCCATGCTCTGCCCTGCTGTTTCTCATTAACTTGTGTTTATTACATACGTGAGGTCACTACGCCGTCTGCGGTGTGCAGAGATCTGCGCATTGCCTGGGAGCCTTCCCAGTGCCGCGTGGTATTTTCCATTTGTGACACTACGTTTGTGCTAAAAAGAAAGCTCCGATTGCAGAGGCCTTTGGACAAGGGGTTCTCAGACTGTATGGAGCAGGTAAAACAATAACAGAATGTAGAATAGAGCGTTACAGAGAAAATGCACAGCAGGCAGACTAATAAGGTGCAAGGTCATGGAGTCACGGAAAAGTACAGCACAAAAACAAACCCTTAGGCCCATCTAGTCCCTGATGAGCCATTCAAACTGCCTACTCCCATTGACTTGTGCCGGGACCACAGCCCTCCATACCCCTACCATCCATATACCTATCAAAACTTCTGTTAAATTTTGAGACCCAAGCTCATTCCATACTTGCACGGCCATCAAAAGCTTCCCCTCTCATTTCCCCTTAAACTTTTCACCTTTCACCCTTAACCCGTGACCTCTAGTTGTCCTCCCACCCAACCTCAGTGGAAAAAGTCTGCTTGCATTCACCGTCTATACCCCTCAGAGTTTTGTATATCTAACAAAGTAGATTGTGAGGTCAAGAGTTGATCTTATCATGTCAAGGTTCAATATTCTTATAACAGTGGGGTAGAAGCTGTCCTTGAGCCTGGCAGGACGAGCTTTCAGGCTTTTGTATCTTCTGCCCGACGGGAGAGGGGAGAAGAGAGAATATCCAGGGCAGGTAGTTTCCGGCTGCTTTACTGAGAGAGTGAGAAGCATAGACAGAGTCCATGCAGGGCAGGCTGGTTTCCGTGATATGCTGAGCTGCGCCCATGACTCTATGCAGTTTCTCACAGTCATGGGCAGAGCAGTTGTTGCACCCAGCTGTATGAATGGATGAGGTGTCACGGTAGCCACAATGCTATTACAGCTCGGGGCATTCCAGGGTTCCGAGTTCAATTCCAGCACTGTCTGTAAGGAGTTTGCATGTGCTCCCCATGACCGCGTGGGTTCCCTCCCACAGTGCAAAGACGTACCAGTCAGCAGGTTAACTGGTCATTGTAAATCGTCTTGTTAAATAGGTGTGTTGCTGAGCAGTGCGGGTTGTTGGGAAGGAAAGGCCAGTTCCATATTGTGCCTCTAAAAAAATAACTGACAGATAAAAATTGGGTCAACAGGGACACGCCTCAAAGTTGACTATACTCGTTTCCATCAATGCTGCCTGGCCTGCTGAGTTCCTCTAGCATTTAGTGTGTGTTGCTTCAATTTCAGGGGGAAGGCCTTTTAAAAGAACTATAATATGAAAGAATAGTCATATCACATGCATTTTTCACCTGAAATCTTTCCAAGAGCTTATGACGTTTAAGAAAAAGTATTTTCAATTTCCATAGTTCTGTTCACAGAACTTGAACAGCTGAAGAGTTTTACTTCTGAAGGGAAGACAAGAAGTTGAAAAGTTGGACAGGTTGTTGAATACAAAGGCTGTTTTACCACGTAGAGTTCGTTGCCGACATAGTCACGGTCCCTCAAACTGTTGCATGATGAATACTTGAAACAATTACCTTCGATTTTCAGTTCGCCATGACAGATCTTTGCTTGCTTCATGATCAGTCTACCACTAGGCAGCAAATGTTCTGGCCAACACATCCACTCTTTCAATCCACAATCGGGAACTTCATTTTTCACATTTATCAGTGTTTTTCATTCACTTCTATTCATTACATATCAGGTCACTACACTGTCTGTGGTGCACAGAGACCTGTGCATCGTTCGGTAACATTCCCAGTGTCTTCTGGAATTTTCCATTTATGACATCACGCCGGTGCTAAAATATTTCAGATTTCGGATTTTGGAATTTCGGCTCAACCTGTTTGTAAATATATATATATATATTTTGCTGACAAATAGTACTGCAGTTGTAAAAGTTAAAAGAGTCAGACATTTAGACAGAAATAAAAACACAAAATGCTGGCAGAACTCAGGAGGCCAGACAGTATCTATGAGAGGAGGTAGTGATGACGTTTCAGGCCGAAACCCTTCATCAGGAGTGAAATAACATGGGATGGTCGAGGAGGGATAAGAAGTGGGGGGAGGGATGAAGTAGAGAGCTGGGAAGTGATAGGCTGAATGGAAATGGGCTAGGGGGAAGGTGGAGAATTATGGGAAATAAAAGAGAAAGAAAGGTAGGGCTGGGGGGAGATTATAGTGAGGGGGGAAAAAGAGAGAGAAAGAGAACCAGACTAAAATTATAGATAGGGATGGGGTAAGGGGGGGGGGGCAGGGGTATCAACGGATACACCAGGGACATTTAAGAGACTCTTAGACAGGCATGTGGACGATAAAAAAAATGGAGGGCTAGGAGAGGGAAGGCTTAGGTTGATCTTAGAGTAGGTTAACAGGTTGCCACGATATCGTGGGCTGAAAGGCCTGTACTGTGCTGAATTGAGGTGATATTCAAGTCTCAATAAGCCACTGCCCCAATTAGCCAAAGCTTCATGGAAATAGTTTAATATGTATAAATAAGACAAACTATTTAACTGAGTGACCAATTATGTATTTAAATGAAACACAGAACAAATTAGAGCACTACCAATACAGAACTATAAAACTACCCATTATTTCCTAATAGTTATTGATGGAGGAATTTGTCCAGCGTACACTGCCGTGTTCTTTTGATTGACTGTAAATAACAAAATCAGCTCAGACTCCAAGCACAGATAACGGACCGACTTTATACAACATGCTCAATAACTGCATCCTCCATATCTTTATTCTCATTAGAATATTCAAGATGATCATCAATACCTTCAAATTCATTGTAGTTCCTAATTTGTAGAAGTAGTGAAACCCTTTCATTTCCACTTCTGGCCGTTTCTGACATCTCCAAGTCTGAATGCTTGAAACTGCAGTGAGCAAAACGGTTCCAAGTTGTCTTTTTAAAAATGCAAACTCGAGGAAATCTGCAAATGCTGGAAATTCAAGCAACACACACAAAATGCTGGTGGAATGCAGCAGGCCAGGCAGCATCAGCATATAAGTCAAACTCAAGGCCCGCAGGCCAAATCCGGCCCGTGGTGGAATTATCTTTGGCCCGCGAGATAATATCTAATTACTACTAAAGCTGGCCCCAGTAATCGAAGCGCCTATGGCGTATGATATGGCTAATGCTGAGTTTATTCAGGTACCAGGTTTTCAGGGTTTTTAGTGTTTATTCGGCAGTCTTCTTCATAAGAAACGGAATTTGTAAAGTGAAACACTTTGTAGTTATAGCAGAGACTGAGACACATGAGAGCAGGCTGAAAAAACGGAGGCAACGAAAGCTGCGTTCGCACGCGTCCGACTGATCCGGCCCGCATGAAGCTGCATTTTGCTCAATCCGGCCCGTGACCTAAAATGAGTTTGACGCCCCTGAAGGGAGAAGAACAGTCGACGCTGTCTTACTGCTTATTTAGACACACAGAAACAGAGAAAACCTACAGCACATTACAGACCTTTCAGCCCACAAAGCTGTGCTGAAAATGTCCTTTCCTTAGAAATTACCTAGGGTTACCCATAGCCCTCCATTTTTCTAAGCTCCATGTACCGATCCAGGAGTCTCTATCGAATCTGCCTCCACCACCATGGCTGGCAGTCCATTCCACGCATTCACCACTTTCTGAATAAAAGGCTTAGCCCTGACCTCTCCTCTGTACCTACTCCCCAGCACCTTAAACTTGTGCCCTCTCATGCTAGCCACTTCAGCCCCAGGGCAAAGCCTCTGACTGTCCACATGATCAATGCCTCTCATCATCTTATACATCTCCATCAGGTCACCGCTCATCCTTCGTCACTCCAAGGAGAAAAGGCTGAGTTCACTCAACCTATTCTCATAAGACATGCTCCCCGATCCAGGAAACATCTTTGTAAATCTCCTCTGCACCCTTTCTATGGTTTCCACAGCCTTCCTGTAGTGAGGCGACCAGAACTGAGCGCAGTTCTCCAAGTGGGGTCTGACCAGGATCTTATATAGCTGCAACATTATCTCTTGGCTCTTAAACTCAATCCCATGATTGATGATGGCCAATGCACCTTATGCCTTCTTAACCACAGAGACAACCTGCACAGCAGCTTTGAATGTCCTATGGACTCACACCCCAAGATCCCTCTGATCCTCCACACTGCCAAGAGTCTTACCATTAATACTGCCATCATACTTGACCTACCAAAATGAACCACCTCACACTTAAGTGGGTTGAACACCATCTGCCACTTTTCAGCCCAGTTTTCCATCCAATCAATGTCCCACTTTAACCTCTGACAGCCCTCCACACTATCCACAACACCTCCAACCTTTGTGTCATCAGCAAATTTACCTACCCATCGCTCCACTTCCTCATCCGGGTCATTTATAAAAATCACGAAGAGCAAGGGTCCCAGACCAGATCTCTGAGGCACCCCACTGGTGAACGACCTCCATGCAGAATATGACCCATCTACAACCACTCTTTGCCTTCTGTAGGCAAGCCAGTTCTGGATCCACAAAGCAATATCCCCTTGGATCCCATGCCTCCTTACTTTCTCAATAAGCCTTGCATGGGGTACCTTATCAAATGCCTTGCTGAAATCCATACACACTACATCTACTGCTCTTCCTTCATCGGTGTGTTTAGTCACATCCTCAAAAAATTCAAACAGGCTCGTAAGGTATGACCTGCCCTTGACAAAGCCATTTCAAGCAGAGATGCAGAGAAATTCGTTTAGCCAGAGGGTGGTGAATTTGTGGAATTTCTTACTACAGGCAGTTGTGGAAGCCAGGCCATTGGGCGTATTTAAGGCAGAGAGTGATAGGTTCTTGATTGGACATGGCATCAAAGGGTATGGAGAGAAGACCAGGGAGTGGGGCTAAGGAGGGAACAAAAGGATTCAGCCATGATTAAATGGTGGAGCAGATTCAATGGCCAAATCTTGTTCAGCTCCTGTCTTATGGTCTTAAGTTGATCCTCCCAAGAGCTTGTTGTTGGGTTTGAAGGCTTGTGTGCCTCAATGACCTGGAGGGCTATAATGGCTGGACCCTAAATGGACTTTAACTCCACAGACAAGTCACACCACACTCTTCAGCACAACTCTCCATGCCCAGCGACACATCCATCCAAGCTTTTCATTTGCCCCCATTTGCCCCACGTCCTTCTAAACTTTACCTATCCACATACCTGATTAAGTGTTTTAAAAATGTTGTTAATGTACCTGCCTCAGCCACTTCCTCTGGCAGCTCGTTCCACATATGCACCAGCCTCTGGGTGAAGAAGATGTCCCTCAGGTTCCGATTAAATCTCTCCCCCCTTTCACATTAAGCCTGTGCCCTCTTGTCACTAAGTCCCCAACCCTGGGGAACAGACTGAATGTATTCACCCTATCTGTGCCCCTCGTGATTTTATACACCTCTGTAAGATCACTCCTCAGTCTCCTACGTTCCAGTGAATAAAGTCCCAACCTCTCTCCATGACTCAGTCCCTCGAATCTTGGTAGCATCCTTGTCAGCCTCCTTTGAATGACCTGCCAGCTTGTGCTCCTTCCCCCTGCCGTTGTCTATTTCATGTATTTCAGAGATACAGTGCAGAACAGGCCCTTCTGGCCCAACGAGCCACACCGCCCAGTCACAGGACAATTCACAATGACCAATTAACCTACCAACTGGTACTGTACGTACTTGGAAACTGGACCATCCGGAGGAAATGCACGCTCTCACGGGAAGAACGTACAAACTCTCTTATAGAGCCCTCCGTATTTTAACTGATGAGCATAGCGCTCATCGCTACGTGGCACCCTGAACAAACAGTTGGTGATGAAGATGGCATGGTCTAGGTTAAAAGATGGAGTAGGTTAAACGATGGTCACCATACTATAATGGTACTGTGAGGCAGGGGTGGGGGAAGGGGAATAGATCGTACAGTCTCTCCCTCACTCCAACTGTGACAATTGGCATTTTGAGATGTAATATTGTCACACTAAACCCTCCCCCATTCCCTCCAGGAGGGCCACAACCGTGTCAGGGGCGTTGGAAGCTTGCGTGCCTCAATGACCCGGAGAGCTATAATGGCTGGAGTCAGGACTTTATGCTTTGGCTCTTGGTAGGGTCACCCACACCAGACAGGTCAAAGGGTAGAGGACAGAGTAAGAGTGGTCCACCGGTCCTCCAGGTTCAGGGGCTCAGCTCGGGGCTAACAACCCTGACTGGGAGAACAAAATTGTTACGGAAACAGCAATGAAGAATCCTTCTACATCTGAATCCTATGGTATTCCTGAGTCTCCACCCGGGACTTGCATGGCTGACAGTGGTGAAAATCGAGCTATTGACACGATGGAGGAAGCCCTGAGCACCACCAGAGATGGAGGACCTTCATTGCTGCCCTAAACGGAAGCTGCGAAACAAACAGTAGAGACAGAACTCCTTCCCCTCCTTTTCCAGTTCTGATGAAGGGTCTCAGCCTGAAACGTTGACTGTTTATTCCCCTCCATAGACGCTGCCTGACCTGCTGAGTTCCTCCGGCATTGTGTGCGTTTGCTCCTTCGAACTCCTTCCAGCTTAACGACATCTCTTCTGTAACATGGTGACCACAATTACAAAATAACAAAAATAAAAATGACATGCTGGACAGGAAACCAGAGCAAGTTGTCGGTTTAATGGAGGCCCAAAAGATGTTGGAATCAGAAGAAAAATCATGATGGATGATCTAAGAGAGACAAGAGCAGATCAAGATACTGTCCAAGCTGATGAGTTGCTCCGCTGTTTACACTGACCTCTTACTTTACTGGGCTGGTGTGTATTTTGGGAAGTTTCACAAGAGATATGTTTCTTATAACGTGAAAACTGGAGATTTTCTACCATAGATTTGTGTTTTAATCAAACAATCTCAGCACGCCGTTTAACATCCATTCACAAAACTCAGAACCCCTTCTCCAACAGCCATGATTTCAGCTCTTTGTCGAAGTAACCTTTCACCCGCAGACTCATTGTCACCTCATTGACCTGCGTGAGCGGCGTCTTGCCCGTCAGCTGCGCGAGGTATTCCTTCACGTCCTTGTCAAGTGTCTGAGGAAGGCAAGAGGGCACCAGAGGGGTTAAAACATGCAGAACGACAACACTCGTGCACAGGACAGAGCAACAGGGAGCTCAAATACCATATAAATTTGCTGACGATAGAACCATTGTTGGTAGAATCTCAGATGGTGACAAGAGGGCGTACAGGAGTGAGATATGCCAACTAGTGGAGTGGTGTCACAGCAACAATCTGGCATTCAATGGCAGTAAGACAAAAGAGCTGATTGTGGACTTCAGGAAGGGTAAGATGATGGAACACATACCAATTCTCATAGAGGGATCAGAAGTAGAGAGAGTGAGCAGCTTCAAGTTTCTGGGTGTAAAGATCTCTGAGGATTTAACCTGGTCCCAACATATTGATGCAGTTATAAAGAAGGCAAGACAGCGGCTATACTTCATTAGGAGCTTGAAGAGATTTGGCATGTCAACAAATACACTCAAAAACTTCTATAGATGTACCGTGGAGGGCATTCTGACAGGCTGCATCACTGTCTGGTATGGGGGGTGGGGGGGGGCTACTGCACAGGACTGAAAGAAGCTGCAGAGGGTTATAAATCTAGTCAGCTTCATCTTGGGTATGAGCCTACAAAGAACCCAGGACACCTTCAGGGAGCAGTGTCTCAGAAAGACAGCGTCCATTATTAAGGACCCCCAGCACCTAGGGCATGCCCTTTTCTCACTGTTACCATCAGGTAGAAGGTACTGAAGACTGAAGGCACAGACTCAGCAATTCAGGAACAGCTTCTTACTGCCATCCGATTCCTAAATGGACATTGAACCCTTAGACACTACCTCACTTTTCTTAATATACAGCATTTCTGTTATTTTAATCTATTCAATATAGGTATACAGTAACTGATTTACTTATTTATTAATTTTTTCCTCTTTTATATTATGTTTTGCATTGAACTTCTGCTGCTAAGTTAACAATTTTCACATCACATGCTGGTGATAATAAACCTGATTCTAATTCTGGTGTGTACGCAGAAGGGATTAGTTCAGTTCAGACCCTCCGTTGGTCGCAGTTGACCATGAATATTAGGTCTCAGCGAGCCAGGGCAGTACGATATGGAGAGCAGGCTCTTGCCCTTGTAGCAGGCTGCCCCTCTCCACACATCTGATGAATCCAAAGGCAGAGGCTGATACAGTAGGTACCAGGATCATTGCAGGAGTTACCAGTTGACATCAAACTCAGCACAGGACTGCCTCAGGAACTTCAGCTCCAGATTGTGCAGTTAGGCCTTACGTGGGGAAAAGGGCCTGTTCTTACGCAGTACTGTTTTACGTTGTATGCTGCATGGTTTGTACAATTCTACTCTTCATTCTGGAGCACCTAGACAACCAGCCCACATACGTCAGGCTTCTGTTTATTGATTACAGCTCAGCGGTAATCACCATCATCCCTCAGTGTTAATCGGTAAGTATTAAAACCTGGGCCTCTGTACCTCCCTCTGCAACTGGATCCACGACCTCCTCATCAAAAAAACACATAATACTGTTACATCTGAATTTAGCTTCTCTTCCTCAAATTCTATCATATTATGATCACTGCCTCCTAAGGGTTCGTTTACCTTAAGTTCCCTAAAGAAATCCATTTCATTAAACAACACCCTATCCAGAATAGACTTTCCCCTAGTGGGCTCAACCATCAGCTGCTCTAAAAAGCCATCTTGTAGGCATTCTACAAATTCCCCCTCTTGGGATCCAGGATCAACCGGATTTTCAAAATCTACGAGCATATTGAAATCCCCCATGACTATTGTAACCTTGCTCTCTTGACATGCATTTTCTATCTCCCATTGCAATTTGTAGCCCACGTCCTGGATACCGTTCAGAGGCCTGTATATGACCCCCATCAGGGTCTTTTTAGCCTCGCAGTTTCTTAAGTCAACTCACAATGATTCTACATCTTCCTTATGTCACCTCTTTCTAAGGATTTGATTTCACTTGTTTACCAACAGAGCCACACCACCCCCTCTGCCTACCTGCCTGTCCTTTTGATAAATTGTGTACCCTTGCATGTTAAGCTCCCAACTATGATCTTTCAGCCACGACTTAGTGATGCCCACAATGTCATACCTACCGATTGCTAACTACACTACATGATCATCTACCTTGTTTTGTATATTGGGTATTCAAATATAACACCTTCAGTCCTGTACTCACCACCCTTTTTGATTTTGTCCCCATATTACACTGAAACTCATCCTGCTGACTGCAATTTTGCCCGGTCATCTGCCTGTCCTTCCTGACAGTCTCACTGAATACCAAGACCGTCTCTCTCCACAGAGCACTGCAGAAAAAAATTGCAGTCATAGAAAGATACAGTATAGAAACAGGCCCTTTGGCCCATCTAAATGGTGACGTACCATTTAAAGTGTCTACTCCCATCAACCTGTACTGAGACCATAGCCCTCCATACCCCTCCCATCCGTGTACCTATCCAAACTTCTCTTAAGCATTGAAATCGAGTTTGCATGCACCGCTTGCGCTGGTAGTTTGTTCCACACTCTCACCACCCTCTGAATGGAATAGTTTGCCGTCATGTTCTCCTTAAACTTTTCCCCTTTCACCCTTAACCCATGACTATATACCTATATAGGACCCTGGTCAGACACCACTTGGAGTACTGTGCTCAGTTCCAGTCACCTCACTACAGGAAGGACGTGGAAACTATAGAAATGATGCAGAAGAGATTTACAAGGATGTTGCCTGGATTGGGGAGCATGCCTTATGAGAACAGGTTGAGTAAACTCGGTCTTTTCTCCTTGGAGTGAAGGTGGATGAGAGGTGACCTGATAGAGGTGTACAAAATAATGACAGGCATTGATCGTATGGATAGTCAGAGGCTTTTTCCCAGGGCTGAAATGGTTGCCACAAGAGGACACAGTTTTAAGGTGCTGGGGAGGTGGTACAGAAGAGATGTGAGTGGTGAGTGCGTGGAATGGGCTGCCGGCGACGATGGTGGAGGCAGATACGTTAGGGTCTCTTATGAGACTCCTGGACAGGTACATGAAGCTTAGAAAGATAGAGGGCTATGGGTAACCTTAGGTAATTTCTATGGTAAGGACATGTTTGGCACAGTTTTGTGGGCCAAAGGGCCTGTATTGTGCTGCAGGTTTTCTATGTTTCTATGACCTCTAGTTGTAGTCCCACCCAACCTCAGTGGAAAAAGCTTGCTTGCATTTACCCCACCTAAACCTCTCCTAATTTTAGGAAGATGTTGTCATGACTCGAGGGACTGAATTATGGAGAGATTGAACTGGCAGAGACTTTATTCCCTGGAGACTGAGGGGTGATTTTAGAGTCATGAGGGGCACAGACAGGCATCGGTTTAAGGTGAGAGAAAAGGATTTTATCAAAGCTTGCGGGCTAACTTTGAGTATATTTGCATGGAACACTATCACACGAAAGTAATGTCCATCATCAAAGATCCCCAGTGTCCAGGCCATGCTCTCTTCTCTCTACCACCATCAGGAAGGAGGTACAGAAGCCTGAGGTCCCACACCACCATGTTCAGTTATTACTGTCTGCAGTTCTGGTCACCTACCTACAGGAGAGATATCAATAAATCTGAAAGAGTGCAGAGATTTGCCGGGACGTGAGGACCTGAGTTATAGGGAAAGGGTGAATAGATTAGGACTTTATTCCCTGGAGTGTAGAAGATTGAGAGGAGATTTGATCACAAAAGTATGAGGGGGAAAAGACGGGATAAATGTAAGCAGGCTTTTTCCACGAAGGTTGGGTGGGACTAGAACCAGAGGTCATGGGCTAAGGGTGAAAGGTGAAAAGTTTAAGGGGGAACATGAAGAGGAAATTCTTCGCTCAGAAGGTGGTGAGAGTGTGGAACGAGCTGCCAGTGGGAGCGGTGGACGCGAGTTTAAGAGAACGTTGCATAGGTACCTGGATGTGAGGGGTAAGGAGGGTCATAGTCCATGGGAACCCTTCATACACACCCCATCCATGTACCTATCCAAACTTCTCTTACAGATGAAAGCTGCAGGGCGATGGGACTAGGCAGAATAATAGACTAGGTGAGCCAAAAGCCTGTTTCTATGATTAAGTACATATATCTATGTCATCTTCTGATTCATTTTCTTGATGGCATTTACAGGAAAATAAAGAAATATAATCGAATTTATGAAAAAATATAAAACAACAAAGACTGACAAATCACCACAAAATGCCAGAGGAACTCAGCAGGACAGGCAGCATCTATGGAGGGGAATAAACAGTCAATGTTTCGGGCTGAGACCTTTCATCAGGACGTGACTGTTTATTCCTCTCTATGGATTCTGCCTGACCTGCTGAGTACCTCCAGCTTTCTCGGTGTGTTGCTCTGGATTTTGAGTACCTGCAGAATCTCGTGTTTCTGACACACAACCAATGTGCAAAAGAAGACAATTCATGGAAATAAAATAATTTTTTAAAATTACAATACTAACAACATGAGTTGCAGAGAACTTGAAGTGAGTCTATAACATTGGGTGTAGAAATGGAGAGAACGTTTCGTTTAAACAGTTTTAAGACAACGCAAGGAAACAATAACGTACCCAAATGTCACCCTCTATCTTCCGGATGACCGTCATCTTTCTGTTGCCGTGGGTGATGTCGGTATAAACTGGGAGGTTGTGCATGCGGGAGCGCCGGATCACATACGGCAGGTCAGGGGGCGGATCTGGAGAAGATTAAACACTGATTACACACCGTAGAGCCGGCAAACACCAGCTCCTTACTGACTTAATGAGCTCACTGGTCACTCGTCTGGGCTGAAGTTAACCTGAGCTGGGCTAATTGGATCTGAGAGGGACTGAGGGCAGCTTTGTCACACACAGGGTGGTGGGTGCATGGAATGAGCTGCCCGAGGAGATGTCTGAGTCAGGTAGTTCAACCTCATTGAGGGGTGACCTCATTTAAACCTATCAAATGCTGAAAGGCCTCAATAGAGTGGATGTGGAGAGGATGTTTCCTATAGTGGGGGAGTCTAGGACCAGAGGACACAGATAGAGTGGATGTGGAGAGGATGTTTCCTATAGTGGGGGAGTCTAGGACCAGAGGACACAGATAGAGTGGATGTGGAGAGGATGTTTCCTATAGTGGGGGAGTCTAGGACCAGAGGACACAGATAGAGTGGATGTGGAGAGGATGTTTCCTATAGTGGGGGAGACTAGGACCAGAGGACACAGATAGAGTGGATGTGGAGAGGATGTTTCCTATAGTGGGGGAGTCTAGGACCAGAGGACACAGATAGAGTGGATGTGGAGAGGATGTTTCCTATAGTGGGGGAGTCTAGGACCAGAGGACACAGATAGAGTGGATGTGGAGAGGATGTTTCCTATAGTGGGGGAGTCTAGGACCAGAGGACACAGATAGAGTGGATGTGGAGAGGATGTTTCCTATAGTGGGGGAGTCTAGGACCAGAGGACACAGATAGAGTGGATGTGGAGAGGATGTTTCCTATAGTGGGGGAGTCTAGGACCAGAGGACACAGACAGAGTGGATGTGGGGAGGATGTTTCCTATAGTGGGGGAGTCTAGGACCAGAGGACACAGATAGAGTGGATGTGGAGAGGATGTTTCCTATAGTGGGGGAGTCTAGGACCAGAGGACACAGATAGAGTGGATGTGGAGAGGATGTTTCCTATAGTGGGGGAGTCTAGGACCAGAGGACACAGATAGAGAGGATGTGGAGAGGATGTTTCCTATAGTGGGGGAGTCTAGGGCCAGAGGACACAGATAGAGTGGATGTGGAGAGGATGTTTCCTATAGTGGGGGAGTCTAGGACCAGAGGACACAGACAGAGTGGATGTGGAGAGGATGTTTCCTATAGTGGGGGAGTCCATGACCAGAGGGCACAGCCTCAGAACACAGGGACATCAATTTAGAACAGTGATGGTGAGGAATTTCTTCAGCCAGAAGGTGATGATTCTGTAGGACTCAACACCAAAGATGGCCGTGGAGACCAAGTCATTGGATACATTTAGAGCGGAGGTTGATAGGTTCTTGATCAGTCAGGGCATCAAAGGTTACAGGGAGAAGGCAGGAGATTGGGGTTGAGAGGGATAATAAATGGAATGGTGCAGTAGACTCCATGGGCTGATGGCCTATTTTTGTCTTATGTTGATTGTGGACTGAGTCAGGGTGAAGGAGAATGAGGAGGCTGTGCCAGGCAGGGGAGGGGTGTGTGGGTGCAGTTTGGAGAGAGGGGCAGGTGGATTTTGATTTGGTGAGGCAGGAGCCAGGGGTGTTTGGCAGAGTGACACTGGGCTGAAAGGTAAGGGGGAGATTGAAGCCCTCATGCAGGGTATCGACCCGAAACATCGACAATTCCCCGTCCCACGTGCTGCTCGATCCTCCAGCGGACCGTGCATTGCATCAGACGACACAGACCTCGAGGTGGACACCATCCCGACGGGGTGGGGTAACGGTCGTGTTTCAGAGGAACTGGCACAGTGCTGGGTGGAATCAATCTCTCCACAAAATGGAATTCCTCCGTCGACTCAACAATCCCCGGATATGTGGAACCAGAACCTGGAGCAGTGCAGTAACTCTAGGACAAACAGAAACATCATTGCAAACCTTCGCAACTGTGTGATCAAACCACCCAAAGCTGCCTGACAGCTGGTTCCTTCCCTTCCCTTTCTTTATTGCTTGCTCAGTGGTTCTTTGTTGTTTTTCAAGGCTCCACCAATCTTCCAGTTTCCCACTACTCGTGGTGACTTTGTACACACGAGCTTTTAGTTTGATGCCTTCCTTTATTTCCTTAGTTATCCAAGGCTGCCTCTCCCCACCCTTACTGTCCACGACTCTCTAACCCTAACCCGTACGTCTTTTGGAATGAAACTGGAGCACCCGGAGGAGACCCAGGCGGTTACGGGGAGCACGTACAAACCCCTTACTGACAGTAGCGGGAGCTGAACACAGATCACTGGTGCTGTAAAGCATTACGTTAGCCATGACACTATCGTTCACTGTTATTGTGTCTGTAACCTCCTCTGGCAGAACGTTCCTGGCACCCCCACTCTTTGTGTTTAAAAAAACTTGACCAACACATCGTCAAACTTCCCTCCTCCTCACCTTCAACCTATGCCCTGTAGTGGGACATTTCCACCAGGGGTAAAAGACTCTATAACTATCTGCCTATCTAACCTATTGGTGCACAAACCAAGACCAGATCACAGGCACCACGCTAAACCCCTCGAAATGGAAACAGAGACTGCCAGAGGTTACAATGGGCAATGGGCGCCACAGTGTGTGGTGACACCTTCAGCCTACCCCCAGCACACCCTTGGGTACATTGGCTGTTGGTGCAAAAACACATTTCACTGTGTGTCTTGATGTACACGTGACAAATACATTTAAATCTGAATCGGGTCATCGACAGGATGCAGAAATACACTGAGAATTGCCCGATGGAATTCAAGCCAGAAGAATCAAGCTTGAAGGCAGGACACAGGGTTAATGACAGGATTCCTAGCGGCGAGGAGGAACAGAGGGATTTTGGGGTCCACGTCCATCGATTCATCAAAGTTGCTGCACAAGTTGAATTGGCTGTTAAGAAGAAGTTCAGTGCGTTGGCCTTCATTAGTCGGGGGATTGAGTTCAAGAAACATGAGGTAATGTTATAGCTCTATAAAACTCTGGTTAGAGTTTACCGCATCAGTGATCAGTGACCTGTTACAGTTCTATAAAATGCTGTTTAGAGTTTACCGCATCAGTGATCGGTGACCTGTTCGTTGTTTGGAACAGCTGGCTGGAGTTTTGAAGGGGCCAGTGCTCAGGCTGGGAGAAGGAGAAACTCGGCACTCGGGCTGGGAGAAGCAGTAGCCAGCGTTCAGGCCAGGAGAGGGTTTGGAGGGGCTGACCTGGGTACAGACCTTGCAGCTGCCTGCGACTCGAAGTCACAGCAGTTGGGGCGCGAAAGCAGCGTGCAGTGTAACCATGAGCGACTGTCTTGGACATTCTCTTGCGATCACAAGTCCCAGTTGGACATTGATAACGTGAGATTCCGCCGGTCTGTTTCCCTCGTTTGGTGGGGAGACAAGTGATGAGGCAGCAGCGTGGCCTTGGCTGTAGGGACAACAAGGACTCGAGCCGCGGACTTGCCTGCTGCTGCAGCCCAGGTGAGAAGATGCCAGAGGCGGTGTAACCTGGCGTCTGTGCTCATTTGGGGGTTGGTCTCTCCCATCAGTGCTGTCCTCCAGTGTCTGACCAGCGGAGGACAGGCAGGATTGACAGGAGCTGTCCCATCGATTTGCATGTCGCTCAGAGATTCGGACTATATGTGTGTTTTCTTGCATAACGAAGTGTGTGTGTTTTGTCTCTCACTATTTTGAATGTATGATCTGCACCTGGGCCCCGGAGGAACGCTGTCTCATTCCACTGTATGGTCTGAATGATAATGAAACTTCCCTTGATTAGACCACACTTGGAGTATTGAACTGAAGAGGTCGGCACAACAGCGTGGACCGAAGGGCCTGTACTGTTCAATGTAGAAGCAGAGTTGAGCCCCATGATCTAAGCCCAAGACCCGACATGAAACTGCAAACTTTCAACTTTACGACCCGGGAGCGCGAGGTGAGCTGGCCCCGCCCACACAATCTGGCCCCGCCCCTCCCAGACTCCGCCCGCCCGTTCAGGCCCCGCCTCGTTGTGGCTCCGCCCATCCGTTCTGGCCACGCCCCCCAACGGTGTCCAGGCAGCCGACTCTCAGCAGCCTGCCCAATGACTCCGGACTAGTACCTCTCCCCGCCGCCGGGACCACATTCAACCCCGCCCCCAAGTTACTGCCCCAGCCTTCCCGGTGAGTTCCGCTCCCGGTCGGATCGCCGCCCTGCCCGCTACCTGAGGCCGAGGGACAGCGAGGCGTGCAGCCCGCAACAGACGGTTCAAAGCGACCGTCGCCATCTTCTGCCGGCGACTGATAGTCCGCGCGTGCGCAATTAGCGAGAGTGGGCGGATACACATGCGTAGAGACGGCATGGTGCCGGCATTCATCCTTCACGACCGGCCTCTCCGAACAACAATACGCATGCGCGACCTCTGCCGTGGCGACGTCGCTCAGAATCAGGTTTATTTGTCAGCCGCATGGGTCATGAAATTAGTTAATTTAGCAGCAGTAGTTCAATGCAATACATCATATAGAATAAGAAAATAATAATAATAAATACGTATATTGAATAGATTAAAAATCGTGCAGAAACAGAAATAATATACAGTACTTTTAGTCCCAACGCACGTAATAATTGCAGCAGTTCTGTCCACAGCTGATACTGTTCCTGCTTGGTTTCAGCCTGCGGGAGTAGATCATCAACATATTGGACCAAGCACTCGGGCTTTGAAAAGGGGTTTAACTCTTCCCCTAAGCTCTGGTGAAATAGAGATGGGGAATTATGTGGTGGGGCAGTCCCATGTATACTGCTGTCTCTGAAAGGTAAATGCAAACTTGTATTGACACTCTCTTTCCGGTGCAACAGACCAAAATCCGTTACTTATGTCGACAACTGTGAACCACTGAACTCTGTCATTCTGGTTGACGACCGTCTCTGGGTTAGTTGCTACAGTCGGGCCTGTTAATGGAGTTATTCAGCTCTCTCCATTGTCTGTTGTCAACCTCCAACTACCATCTGGTTTCCTCATTGGCCATATGGGTGGGTTATTAGTGGAGGCTGCCTGCCTCAGAACACGTTGTTGTACCGAACTCTCTATTACCTTACCTACATTTTGCTCTTTTGGGAAACAGATATGGGGAGAAGGCAAGGGCAGTGGGGATGACTGGGAGAATTGGATGAACCAGTGATTGAATGGCAGAGCAGACTTGATGGGACGAATGGCCTACTTTTGCTCCTATATCTTATGGTCTTACGTAGCTTCTGTAATTTGGGGTCTGGACCCTGCATGCACACCGTGGCAGTCATGCTCGCAAATGTCCCAGAGTTCAGTGAGATGATTTGCTGCACCATGTGATCGTTGCTCATTTCCCCCGGTTCTATCCACATTTCACCCATGCTCTCCTGCTAGGACCTGTACGTGGTGTACATTATTCATGCCAGTGGGTTCAAAAAGAGCAAACATTTCCAATGCCTTTTTAGACTCTGCAGTACAATGAGACACCAGGGTCCACAACTGTTCATTTGAGGCCCCTGGTTCTAAATAGTCCCGCTGTAATGCTGGTCCTTAAACCCCCGGAACACAGTCCATAAACAGAATACAAATTCACCTCTCCTTTGGTAACATTTGGCTAGAGCATCTACTGGGTCCCCTCTATTAACAACCATTATTGCTTTTTTCAGATCCTCACTTGTTCCCCCGCCACGTCGTTGTATATCTGGCAAAGCTGAGTGTATATTTAGATGCAAACAGATTATTATCAAAATCCTGTCCTCAGAATCGTCTAGGGCACGTGTTACTCTGATGACTAGTTGCTTGGAAAGCTTTCGTGGATCGTTTCCGAGCACACGTGTCCCAATATCCTTAGCAAGGTCTCTGCACTGCTGTACCCCGGACAGTGTGGTGTATGTTATATTCTGATTTTGATTTGTTCCCGCCTCTCTGATAGTAACTAGGAGTGCCAATTGTGCAGACGGTAGAACCTGCTCTTGCTGGTAGGGTGTCGGTGGGAATTCCTCGGGAAATGGTGCTTCGTAATGATCGTAACCGTATCTAGAAGCTTCATCTGCTAAATCATGCCAATCGATATCTCCATATTCACCTTCCTCCCCTTGTTCAGATCCAAAAACTTGCACCGAGTGTAAGAGTTGGAATGTTATGGTGAGGTTGTATAAGGCATTGGTGAGGCCGAATTTTCCTGCTCGGTCAGGGCATCAAAAGATGTGGCGAGAAGGCAGGTGTATGGGGTTGAGTGGGATCCGGGATCAGCCATGATGGAATAGCAGAGAAGACTCAATGGGCTGAATGGCCTAATTCTGATCCTATGTCTTATGGTCTTACTCTAACCGCTTCTCTGGCTGTTTTATGCGCTTCAATGCCTCAAGTGAGCCTCTTGCCGTTTGAAAGTTGATTCCATTGCATTCAATATTTAGACAATAACTATACTCAAATTAAAATATGGTTACTACTGTCTATAAAACAGTCAATAACCCGGGGTCCCCGCTCCTGAAAGTCCCTCAATGTGCCCAATGTGACTGCGTGCTCCCTCTCCAAGGACAGCCAGGCACAAGCGTATCCTCGGAAAAAGGGCAGGTAGTTGGCCCAGGCAGCATTTATTTCAAAAATATAAAAGTAGGGATGTGATGCTGAGGGTTTATAAGGCACTGGTGAGGCCTCACCTTGAGTATTGTGAACAGTTTTGGGCTCCTCATTTAAGAAAAGATGTGCTGGCATTTGAGAGGGATGATTCTGGGAGTGACAGGGCTATCATTCGAGGGACATTTGAGAGGGATGATTCTGGGAGTGATAGGGCTATCATTCAAGAAACATTTGAGAGGGATGATTCTGGGAGTGATAGGGCTATCATTTGAGGGACATTTGAGAGGGATGATTCTGGGAGTGACAGGGCTATCATTCGAGGAACATTTGATGGCTCCGAGCCTGCATTTGCTGGAATTCAGAAGGATGAGGGATCTCATTGAAACCTTTCAAATGTTGAAAGGCCCACACAGAGTAGATGTGGAAAGGATGTTTCCCATGGTGGGAGAGTCTAGGACAAGAAGGCACAACTTCAGGGTAGAGGGGTGTCTATTTAAAAAGGAGATGCAGAGAAATTTCTTTAGCTGTGGTGTGGTGCATTTGTGCAATTTATTACCACAGGCAGCTGTAGTGCCCAGGCTGTTGGGTGTATTTAAGGCAGAGATTGATAGGTTCTTGATTGGCCATGGCTTCAAAGGTTACGGGGAGAAGGCTGGGAGTGGGACTGAAGAGGGGAAAAAAGAATCAGACGTGATTGAGACTCGATGGGCCGAATGGGATTATATTGCTATGTCTTGTGGGAATCTTTGACCTGCAGACTGGTTGTTTCGCAATCTTTGTTATTGTATTGCTTTACATAAATCCCATTGTATTTCTGTGCTCTACTGTGAATGCCCACAGGAAAATGAATCTCAGGGTGGTATATGTTGCCATATTGATAATAAATTTACTTGGAACTTTACAGCCATCAGGCTCCTGAACCATCGTGGAAAACGTCAGTCACCTCAGCTCTGAACTGATTCCACAATCTCTGGACTCATTTCCAAAGACTCTCCAACTCGAGTTCGCAATATTATTGTTTAATTTTTAATTTGCACCATGTGCCTTTTGTACGCCGGTTATTTTCCTCTGAATGCCTGCGAGAAAACAAATCTCATGGTTGTTCCTGGTGACATATATGCATGTGTGTGTGGAACACCCTATCAGAGGTGGGGATAGAGGCAGATACACCAGGGACACTTAAGAGACTCTTAGACAGGCACAGGGATGATAGAAAAATGGAGGGCTATGAGGGAGGGAAGGGTCAGATTGATATTGGAGTAGGTGAAAGGGTTTGCACAGCATTGTGGGCTGAATGGCCTGGACTGGTCAAAGAACACTGAGGCTGTCTACAAGAAGGGTCAGAGCCGTCTCTATTTCCTGAGGAGACTGAGGTCCTTTAACATCTGCCGAACGATGCTGAGGATGTTCTATGAGTCTGTGGTGGCCAGTGCTATCATGTTTGCTGTTGTGTGCCGGAGCAGCAGGCTGAGGGTAGCAGACACCAACAGAATCAACAAACTCATTCGTAAGGCCAGTGATGTTGTGGGGGTGGAACTGGACTCTCTGATGGTGGTATCTGAAGAGGATGCTGTCCAAGTTGCATGCCATCTTGGACAATGACTCCCATCCACTCCATAACGTACTGGTTAGGCACAGGAGTACATTCAGCCAGAGACTCATTCCACCGAGATGTAACACTGAGCGTCATAGGAAGTCATTCCTGCCTGTGGCCATCAAACTTTACAACTCCTCCCTCCGAGTGTCAGACACCCTGCGCCAATAGGCTGGTCCTGGACTTATTTCCACTTGGCATGATTAACCTATTATTATTTAATTATTTATGGTTTTATATTGCTATATTTCTACACTATTCTTGGTTGGTGCAACTGTAACAAAACCCAATTTCCCTCGGGATCAATAAAGCATGTCTGTCTGTGCTGTAATTTTCTACCTTCTCTGTTCTACTTACAGGGAAGGACAAACACAGCCCAACACACACCGGTAACAATGGGGAGAGGCACGTGACAGGAGAGATTCACTGAGGTTCTGCTTCGAACCCCTGGACGGTAGTGGGGATACCACTCCCTCATACCTGGACATCTGCCCAAGAGGATTCATCGCATACCTGCAGCCCCACGGTGTTTTCTCCCAGGGGAATCCTTCGTGGATGACTCCCTGCGCCATCCGGTCTTTGGGAACATCCTGGGTTAGTGGAACACAATTCAGCTTATTGTCACTTTGCCCACTCCAGGCAGAGTCAGTGAATCCATAAGATATAGGAGCAGAAGTAGGCCATTTGGCCCATCGAGTCTGCTCCACCATTCAATCACGGGCTAATCCAATTCTTCCACTCATCCCCACTCCCCTGCTTTCACCTCCATACCCTTTGATGCCCTGGTTAATCAAGAACCTATCTATCTCTGCCTTAAATGCACCCAATGACTTGGCCTCCACAGTTGCTCGTGGCAACAAATTCCACAGATTCACCACCCTCTGACTGAAGTAATTTCTCCACATCTCTGTTCTAAAAGGACGTCCTTCGATCCTGAAGTTGTGCCCTCTTGTCCCAGACTCCCCTACCATGGGAAATAATCTTGCCATATCTAATCCATCCTCTTTTCCTGCCTAATTTTCCCAGGGTTTGACAAAAGATTCCTGCCCCGGTGCTGACCTGATTCATCCCTGCAATCCAGCAGATCCCACCCAGCCCCGCTGTCTGCACACATTCAGGTCCCTTCCACCTGCCGTTGGCCGACAAATCACATCTCTGTACCCCCACCCACCCTAATTCTCATCCTTCAACAGACTCTGTGTGCTGTGGCGCCTCCCAAACCCTGGGTTCGACTCCCACCTCTGCCGCTGTCTGTGTAAAGTTTACACGTTCCCCCCGTGACTGTGTGGGACAACTCCCCCCCCCCCCCAGGAGCTCCAGTACCCTCCCACCACAACGATGGGGTTAATTGTTTCCCCCAGTGTGCGGGTGAGGGGTAGTGGGGATCAGTTTGAATGTGTGGCTGAGGGTCAGCACGGACTCAGTGGGACGATGTGTCCCGTTCCGTGACGTATCCCTCTGAGAGTTGAAGAGGAATCAGCTGACTTTCCTCCCTGTGTGGCTGGAGACAGGAGGAGGGAGGGTTTGAAAGTTCGGGAGGTAAGGGGGTTGTTACGGGGTGAAGGTGATTAAGAGGGGCCACCCTTACTCCAGCCTTCCCGGCACTGGGCCTTGGGAGGCTTGGACTCCCTCCGGTCGCGGTCCTGGGGCTGAGGGGGCAGCCAGGCCAGGCCGGGGCGCTGGGTGGGGGCAGCCGTCACTACCCCATCCACTCCAGACCAACCACGGCCCTGCCACTGCGGCTCCTGCACGTCCGCCTCCCCGTCTCCGTCGTCCGCTGGTTGTTCACCCACCCACTGCTGGGCCCGGCGCATGGCCCGGCCCGTCTTCCCGCTCTGCCAGGCTGTGACGCGGTCCCCTGGTAGTGAGGGGAGGCCAGGCTCAGCTCTGCTCCCACCTTGGGCCCAGCGGCCAACAGCAGCCTCAGGTCTCACCCATGGATCGCGTACTGAAGCCCACAGCCTCGGGCTGGGGCATCGCTGCCGCCCGTCACTGGTGGCCTCCCACCGGCCCTTACCGCCCGCCACCGTCGGCTCTCCCTCGGGGACCAGGGGCCCGAACGGGTCGTCAGGAGTCAGCTCCAGGCTGCCAGGCACGCTCGGGCCCTGCTCCTGGGTGGTGGAAGGCCAGTCGGGGGCCTCAGTGTACAGGCCCCAGTCAGGCCGTGGGGCCTCAGACACCAATGGCCCCTCATCCTCCTCTTCCTCCTCCTGTTGTTGGCGATTGGCCCAGATTTCTGGGGCTGTGGGGCCAAATTCCGCGGGGCCTACAGTCTCCCACTCGGCCACCGACTGGTTGGAGTTATCGATGTCCAGGAAGGCTGTGGGCTGCGGTCTAGCCTCACCGCAGCAGAGCCTCGGCCTCAGCACCCGCTCCTACAACAGAGAATGGCGGGAGGTTAGGGAGCCGTTCGGTGCAGAAAATGGCCCCTCAGCCCATCACCTCCTGCTGGCTATGGACCCCCATCCCAGCTGGTCCCATCTGCCTGACTTTGACCCATGTCCCATCAAGCTGTCCCGCCACACTGGGCATGTTGGAGGGGTTTTGGGCACTTTGACTACAGAAGGACATGACAGCTGGGGAGATGGTCCGGACAAAGATCGCAAGATCATGGGAATGAACAGCTCAACGTACAAAGAATGTTTGACGCCTCTGGGCCTGTACTTAATGGAGTTCAGAAGAATGGTGAAATTTTACTGGCATTGGAGAGAGAGTGGGACAGTGGGATTAGTTTGGGGACTGACACAGGACTGTGGGGAGAGAATGGGACAGTGGGATTAGTTTGGAGACTGACAGGTGGCTGTGGGGAGAGAGTGGGGCAGTGGGATTAGTTTGGGGACTGACACAGGACTGTGGGAAGAGAATGGGACAGTGGGATTAGTTTAGGGACTGACACAGGACTGTAGGGAGAGAGTGGGACAGTGGGATTAGTTTGGGGACTGACACAGGACTGTGGAGAGAGAGTGGGGCAGTGGGATTAGTTTAGGGACTGACGCGGGGCTTTGGGGAGAGAGTGGGACAGTGGGATTAGTTTGGGACTGACACAGGGCTGTGGGGAGAGAGTGGGACAGTGGGATTAGTTTGGGGACTGACAGGACAGTGGGGAGAGAGTGGGACAGTGGGATTAGTTTGGGGACTGACACAGGACTGTGGAGAGAGAGTGGGGCAGTGGGATTAGTTTGGGGACTGACACAGGACTGTGGAGAGAGAGTGGGGCAGTGGGATTAGTTTGGGGACTGACAGGACTGTGGGGAGAGAGTGGGACAGTGGGAATAGTTTGGGGACTGACACAGGGCTGTGGGGAGAGAGTGGGACAGTGGCATTAGTTTGGGGACTGACACAGGACTGTGGAGAGAGAGTGGGGCAGTGGGATTAGTTTGGGAACCGGTGACCCCCGTTTCCATTCAAGGGGTCAGTGTGGACATGGTGGAGGATTACAAATACCTGGGGATACGAATTGACAATAAACTGGACTGGTCAAAGAACACTGAGGCTGTCTACAAGAAGGGGCAGGGCTGTCTCTATTTCCTGAGGGGACTGAGGTCCTTTAACATCTGCCGGATGATGCTGAGGATGTTCTACGAGGCTATCATGTATGAGGATGATATGAGGATGTTGACCAGTGCTATCATGTTTGCTGTTGTGTGCTGGGGCAGCAGGCTGAGGGTAGCAGACACCAACAGAATCAACAAACTCATTCGTAAGGCCAGTGATGTTGTGGGGGTGGAACTGGACTCTCTGACGGTGGTAACTGAAAAGGGGATGCTGTCCAAGTTGCACGCCATCTTGGACAATGTCTCCCATCCACTCCATAATGTACTGGTTAGGCACAGGAGTACATTCAGCCAGAGACTCATTCCACTGAGATGCAACACTGAGCGTCATAGGAAGTCATTCCTGCCTGTGGCCATCAAACTTTACAACTCCTCCCTCGGAGTGTCAGACACCCTGAGCTAATAGGCTGGTTCTGGACTTATTTCCACTTGGCATGATTAACTTATTATTATTGAATTATTTATGGTTTTATATTGCTATATTTCTTCACTATTCTTGGTGCGGCTGTAATGAAACCCAATTTCCCTCGGGATCAATAAAGTATGTCTGTCTGGAACTGACATTGGGCTGTGGGGAGATAGTGGGACAGGGGGATTAATTTAGGAAGGTCTCTGCTCTTGAACAGTTCAGCGGGTTAAAAGCACTTTCCATCCTATTGTCTGCCCCGCCTCCCCAGCTGCTAACTGAGGAGACTCACGGTTACTCTCTGCAGCCCACAGATGGTTTTCTCCGTGCTGGACAGTCTGTGAGTGAGATCACTGATCCTCTTATTGAAACTCGTCCTCTCCTCTTCCATGTCTGAGACCTAGAACGACAACAGGCCGAAGGTTGAAGATTCAAGATGGTTTCATGTCATTTCCAGTACAGGAGCATAAACGAGAGCAAGCAATTGTTACTCCGGATCTGACGCAGCACTAAAAACACACACAATAAATATAAATACATAAGATAACTGAAATACATAAACTCTTCCCATCTCTCTTCAGATTTTGCAATGGATGATGAACCCATGAACACTACCTCAGTATTTTTTTCTCTCTTTTTGCACGACTTACTAACGTTACGTATATTTCTAATAGTAATATATAGTTTTGTTAAGTTATTATGTATTGCAAGGTACTGCTGCAACAGAACAAAATAATTCATGTCAAATGCCAGCGATGTGTATCTGATTGTAAATCAATGAAAGTGACGCCAGGCAGAGGGACTGCCTCTGCAGTGGGCAGTCAAAACCGCCCAGCGCAGCTTTATTACAGAACAAAGCTCAGTGCAGGCCTAACTCACTCACGATCGGCCTAACCCATCCCTTCCGCATGGCCCTCCATGTTTCCATCATCCATGTGCCTATCGAAGGGTTTCTTAAATGTCCCTGATGTGTCTGCCTCCACCACCACCCCATCGAGGAGAAAGGTAGAGTGAGAGGGAGTGCGCAGGAGGGAACGAGAGACAGAGAGTATGAGAGAGAGAGAGAGAGAGAATGAGAGGGAGAGTATGAGAGGGAGAGAGTATGAGAGAGAATGAGAGAAAGAGAGAGAGAATGGGAGAAAGAGTATGAGAGAGAGAATGGGAGAGAGTATGAGAGAGAGAATGGGAGAGAGTATGAGAGAGAGAATGAGAGGGAGAGTATGAGAGAGAGGAGAGAGAGTAAGAGAGAGAGAGTATGAGAGGGAGAGAGTATGGGAGAGAGAATGAGAGAAAGAGAATGGGAGAAAGAGTATGAGAGAGAGAATGGGAGAGAGAATGAGAGGGAGAGTATGAGAGAGGAGAGAGAGTAAGAGAGAGAGAGTATGAGAGGGAGAGAGTATGGGAGAGAGAATGAGAGAAAGAGAGAATGGGAGAAAGAGTATGAGAGAGAGAATAAGAAAGAGAGAGTATGAGAGGGAGAGTATGAGAGAGAGAATGGGAGAAAGAGTATGAGAGAGAGAATGGGAGAGAGTATGAGAGAGAGAATGAGAGGGAGAGTATGAGAGAGAGGAGAGAGTATGAGAAAGAGAGCATGGGAGAGAGTATGAGAGGGAGAGAGTATGAGAGAGAGAATGGGAGAAAGAGTATGAGAGAGAATGGGAGAGAGTATGAGAGAGAATAAGAAAGAGTATAAGAGGGAGAGAGTATGGGAGAGAGAATGAGACACAAAGAGAGAGAGAATGGGAGAAAGAGTATGAGACAGAGAGGGGGAGAGGGAGAGGTTCATCAGTAAGAGGGTTAAGGGTTACAGAGAAGATGGGGTTGAGGAATAAAGTTCGTATAATGGACACGATGGCTGAATGGCCAAATTCTGCTCTAATGTCCTTTTGAAGGGAATCTCCAAGCAAAACTAATCCTTACCTGAGGTCCAAGAGAAAAGGACAGGGATCACGAGGTCCATTTGGACGGTGCTGGGTGCTTCTCCACCTTTTGGTATCTGAGAGCAAGAAGTCCCCCCCTCCCCGCCCCCTCTAACACTCACCATCTGCTTGAGTTGCTTCTCCATGGCCCGGTTGCCCTGCTGTGCACGAGACAGGTGATGCTGTAACCTGCAGGATGGAGATCGAGGTACAGGTCAGACCTAAGCCGTCCCTCTGCAGGGCGAGGCAGCATTGCCACGGCAGCGACCCCAGTGCGATGCCACTCCTGTCTGTAAGGAGTTTGCACGCTCCCCACCACCACCGTTACCAGATGCTTAAGATACAAAAGTCGTTTATTTGTTACAGTGAGATGTGCCGTTTCTGTCCATGATCAACGCGATCAGAGGATGTGTTGGGGGCAGCCACGCCATCTGGAGCCAACAGAACGTACCCACAATGACACAGAATACAACAAGCAACAAAGAACACCCTCGCACCCACCATCTCTGAGTAAATACCTAACTCTGACATCCCCCCTCGACTTCCCTCCAATCATCTTAAACTAATGCCCCCCCCCTTTTCCACCCTTGGTAAAAGTGTCTGGCCGTCCAAAGACGAGATCCTCCTTTGCACTAAGTACTGGGACAGTACAGGCCCTTCAGCCCACAATGCCGTTCTGACCCTTTAACCTACTCCAAGATCAATCTAACCCTTCCTTTCCAATTAGCCCTCCATTTTTCCATCATCCACGTTTCTATCTGAGAGTCTCTGAAATGTCCCTGATGTATCTGCCCCTACTACGCCCCTCAGTGGGACGTTCCACACCCCCACCCCTCTCTGACACCCCCGCCCCCAATACTTACTTCCAAACACCTTAAAATTAGCCCCATGGTATTAACTATTTCCACCCTGGGAGAAAGTCCCTGGCTGTCCACTCGATCTATGCATCTTATCATCTCATACACCTCCATCAAGTCACCTCTCATCCTCCTTCACTCCAGAGAGAAAAGGCCGAGCTCACTCAAACTATCTACATAAGACACACTCTCTAACCCAGGCACCCTCTCTAAAGCTTCCTCATCCTTCCTGTAATGAAGCAAGCAGAACTGAACACAATACTCCCAACTGTGGTCTAACCAGGGTTTTATGGATCTGCAACGTTACCTCACGGCTTTTGAACTCAATCCCCCGACTAACGAAGGCCAACACACCAAACACCTTCTCAACCGCCCAAACAACTTGTGCAAAAAAGAGAAAGTCTGCAGATGCTGGAAATCCGAGCAACACACACAATCTGCTGAGGAACTCGGGCAGAGTCTATGGAAGAGAGCAGACAGGCGATGTTTCGGGCCGAGGCCCTTCAGCAGGGCCTTCCCGACTTTCCCGGTATGGTTACCTGCAGAACATCTCCCCGAGGTCGTCATGTTCCACCTGGGCTCGAGACAGCTCAGAGTCCTGGTATCCGTCACCAGACCCGAATTCCCAGTCCTTCTCTTCCACCCGACTCGAGGCGCAGGCCGGACAGGGGTGTCTGTCCTTGTTCTCTTCTCGTAGGACCCTGGGGTGGGCACAGGTCCAAGGTCAGTGTAAAATTTAGAAACATAGAAACCCTACAGCACAATACAGGCCCTTCGACCCACAATGCTGTGTCGAACATGTACTTTAGAAATTACCTAGACTTTACCCATAGCCCTCTATTTTTCTAAGCTCTATGTGCCTATCCAGGAGCCTCTTAAAAGACCCTATCGTATACACCTCCACCACCATCGCCGGCAGCCCATTCCACGCACTCACCACTCTCTGCGTGAAAAACTTACCCCTGACATCTCCTCTGTACCTACTCCCCAGCACCTTAATCCTGTGTCCTCTTGTGGCAACCATTTCAGCCCTGGGAAAAAGCCTCTGACTATCCACACGATCAATGCCTCTCATCATCTTATGCACCTCTATCAGGTCACCTCTCATCCTCCGTTGCTCCAAGGAGAAAAGGCCAAGTTCACTCAACCTGTTCTCATAATGCATGCTCCCCATACCCGGCAACATCCTTGTAAATCTCCTCTGCACCCTTTCATAGTTTCCACATCCTTCCTGCAGTGAGGTGACCATAACTGAGCACAGTACTCCAAGTGGCTGATCATCCACACTGCCTAGAGCCTTACCATTAATGCTATATTCTGCCATCATATTTGCCCTACCAAAATGAACAGCTTCACACTTATCTGGGTTGAACTCCATCTGCCACTTCTCAGCCCAGTTTTGTATCCTATCAATGTCCCGCTGTAACCTCTGACAGCCCTCCACACTATCCACAACACCTCCAACCTTTGTGTCATCAACAAACTTAGTAACCCATCCCTCCACTTCCTCATCCGGGTCATTTATAAAAATCACAAACAGAAGGGGTCAGAGAACAGATCCCTGAGGCACACCACTGGTCACCGACCTCCATGCAGAATATGACCTGTCTACAACCACACTTTGCCTTCAGTGGGCAAGCCAGTTCTGGATCCACAAAGCAATGTCCCCTTGGATCCCATGTCTCCTTACTTTCTCAATAAGCCTTGCATGAGGTACCTTATCAAATGCCTTGCTGAAATCCATATACACTACATCTACTGCTCTACCTTCATCAATGTGTTTAGTCACATCCTCAAGAAATTCAATCAGGCTTGTAAGGCACGACCTGCCCTTTACAAAGCCTTGCTGACTACTCCTAATCATATTATACCTCTCCAAATATTCATAAATCCTGCCTCTCAGGATCTTCTCCATCAACTTACCAACCACTGAGGTAAGACTCACTGGTCTATAGTTTCCTGGACTATCTCTACTCCCTTTCTTGAATAATGGAACAACATCTGTAACCCTCCAATCCTCCGGAACCTCTCCCGTCCCCATTGATGATGCAAAGATCATCACCAGAGGCTCAGCAATCTTCTCCTTCGCCCCCTACAGTAGCCTGGGGTACATCCCATCCAGCCCTGGTGACTTATTCAACTTGATGCTTTCCAAAATCTCCATCACATCCTCTTCCTTAATATCTACATCCTCAAGCTTTTCAGTCCGCTGTAAGTCATCCCTACAATCGCCAAGATCCTTTTCCGTAGTGAATACTGAAGCAAAGTATTCATTGAGTACCTCTGCTATCTCCTCCGGTTCCATACACACTTTTCCATTGTCACACTTGATTGGACCTGTTTAAAATCAAAGTACGCATTTGCTCATTACAGGAAGGATGTGGAAGAGGGTGCAGAGGAGATTCACTAGGATGCTGCCTGGATTAGAGAGGGTGCAGAGGAGATTCACCAGGATGCTGCCTGGATTAGAGAGGGTGCAGAGGAGATTGACCAGGATGCTGCCTGGATTAGAGAGGGTGCAGAGGAGATTCACCAGGATGTTGCCTGGATTAGAGAGGGTGCAGAGGAGATTGACCAGGATGGTGCCTGGATTAGAGAGGGTGCAGAGGAGATTGACCAGGACGCTGCCTGGATTAGAGCGTGCAGAGGAGATTGACCAGGATTCAGCCTGGATTAGAGAGGGTGCAGAGAAGGTTCACCAGGATTCAGCCTGGATTAGAGAGGGTGGAGAGGAGATTCACCGGGATTCAGCCTGGATTAGAGAGGGTGCAGAGGAGATTCACCAGGATGCTGCCTGGATTAGAGAGGGTGCAGAGGAGATTCACCAGGACGCTGCCTGGAATAGAGAGCATGTCTTGTGAGGAGAGGCTGAGCAAGCTGGGGATTTTCTCTCTGGAGTGAAGGAGGATGAGAGGTGACTTGATAGAGGTCTACAAGATGAGAAGAGGCCTACATCGGGTGGACAACCATAAAGTTTTTCCTGGGTGGAAATGGCTAATACGAGGGGGTGGAATTTTAAGGCAATTGAAACAAATTATGGGGGGGAGGGGATGTCGGAGGTAAGTTTTTTACACAGAGAGTGGTGGGTGTGTGTGGAACACCCTGCCGGGGGTGGGGGTAGAGGCAGATACATTGGGGACATTTAAGAGACTCTTAGATAGACACATGAATGGTGGAAAAATGGAGGGGTATGTGGGAGGGAAGTGTTAAGATTTGGAGAGGGTTACGATTTCAGCACCGCATTGTCGACTGAGGGGCCTGTATTGTCCCTGTATTAGTGTAAAGGAGGATCAAGTTCTTGAGTTCCTTAACCCATGGAATTCAGTACCTAAAGCTATAAGTGATGCAGACTGGGTTAACACCTTCAAACGGCAGCTCAGAGCCTGGAGCAACGCACTCTGAATGCTGGTGGGGCTCAGCGGGTCAGGCAGCATCTCTGGAGAGGAATAAATGGTCGATGTTTCGGGCCGAGACCAGGATCGGAAAAGAAGGGCAAAGGAGTGAGAGTAAAAAGGTGGAGTGGGGGAGGGAGGAGTACGAGGTGAAACCGGGGGAAGGGGAGAGGGTGACATTAAGAGCTGGGAAGTCGATCAGTGAAAGGGATACAGGGCTGGAGAAGGGGGAGGGCAGAAGACAGCGGAAGAAAGAAAGGGGGGAAGAATACCAGAGGGAGCTGATGGACAGGTAAGGGGATAAGCTGAGAGGGGGAAATTGGAATGGTGAAGGAAATGAGCGTTGGCCATTAGCCGAACTTAAGACATCGACGTTCATACCATCAGGTTAGAGGCTATCCAGACGGAATATGAGGTGTTGCTCCTCCAACCTGAGTGTGGCCTCATCGTGGCAGTAGAGGAGGCCATGGACTGACATGTTGGAATGGGAATGGGAGGTGGAATTGAAATGGGTGTCCACTGGGAAATCCTGCTTTCTGTGGCGGACGGAGTGAAGGTGCTCAACACTGAGCTCAAAGCCTATTTATTTAACCTTAGATTCAACTAAAATAGTAATGATTTGCATTTACTAATGTCTTTTATACATTATGTCTGTATTTTTGCATTGTAAAGCACTTTGAGCCGCATCGTTTGTGCGTTAAATACTTTGTGTATATGTTATTCAGTCTGAAAGACGCTTAAACGTGTGAACAGAAAACAGGCTTCCAGCGCAGGCAGTCAGAGAGGAAAGGGCAGGAGTAAAGTGGAAACACAAGAGAGTCTGCAGATGATGGAAATCCGAAGCAACACACACATAAAATGCTGGAGGGACTCAGCAGGGTGGGGGGGGGGGGGGGAGGAAGATGGACAGTCAATGTTTCCGGTTGAGAATCTCCAGCAGGACTGAAAGGTTGACTGTCCATTCCCCCTCCATCACTGACATTGACGGTTCCTCCTGCACATTTGTGCTGCTGGAGGTTCTGCAGAAACTAATTTTCCCAGAGAGCAGAGAAAATCCAGGCAGGATGAGGGAACGGAAAGAGAGTGCTGGATGTGTGGAGTAGGCTGCCTGGGATGGAGTGGAGTCCGATACATTACACAGAGACATGAAGAGCACTGGGTGTGTGGAGAACGCTGCCTGGGGTGGGGGTAGAGGCCGATACAGTCGGGGCTTTTAAGAGACATTTGTATAGGCACAGGGATGTGGGGGAAATGGAGGGACATGGGCATCCTGTTGACCGAAGAGACTCGTTCAGGTGATCATTTGATTACTAATTTAATTGGTTCAGTACAACATTGTGGGCCGAAGGGCCTGGTCTTGTGCTGTACTGGTCTGTGTTTGGGGGGGCTGAAAGTGCACACAGGAGGGGGAGCGAGAGATACAGGGAGAAGCCAGAAAAGACAGTTTGGGGCCGAGGGGCCGAATGGCAGATTGATTTCTCAAGGGGAGGGACTGGATTGAGTCAGGCATTAGATACATCATCGTTCTACCTCCTGACAAGCCTACCAACACGAGGAGGGTCCTTACTTTGGCTGCAGAGGGTCTGTCAACAGCTCCTGTAGAAAGACAGAGAAACTGGTTATCAGCCCTGTAACCTCGCCAGTAAACTCTTCCCATTACCCCGGTTTTACAATCCTTCCTCCTCTGTTGCTGGGTGCTCTGATCCCACCCCCACCTCTCCAGGCCCCTTTCCTCTTGCTGGGCACATCCTGGGACATCAGTAAACTCGCCACACAGCCAGAGGTGCAGAACCATCTTTGAAACATCCCCATTAACCCACTGGTGGCCTGGTATCACAGGTATTCCCTTTCTCCTATCCACCTGTTCCCCATAACTTCCGACCAACTCTTTATTCCTTTCCCACTTCTGGCAGAGGGTGTCTGACCTGCTGTCCTCTCCACAGATGCTGCCTGACCTGCCGAGTGTTTTCACTACCGTCTGCACTCCGACCGGCCAATCTCTGCCGTCCGGTGCTGAGCCTGCCTCAAACTTCAGCAGGTCCTTCCCTGAACCTGAAAATGCTCCTTAAGCTCTTCCACTTTGACAGTGGTTTAAGCCTTCATACCTCCTTCTGCTAGTTAGTGCAGAGTTTAAATTAAACTTATTATCCAAGTACATATATGTCACCATTGACAGGTGCCAGGATGGAGATAAGTCTCTACCAAAGGAGGTGTAAGGCGCTCCCTCCCTCCGCTGGCCTGCAGGTCACCCTTGGGCAAGGGGTAGCCCCTGATTAGCCTCTTGATCAGGGTCACATGGACCCACGGGGGCAGGTGGTGGATGGTCGTACAAGCAGCCGGTCCATGTCACAAGTTCAGGTGATGCAACCACTGACGCCAGGCGGACGAATCTCTGAAGAGTATTGATAATGGCTGGGGTCACCTGTCTTGTAAAGACATTGCCCAGAAGGAGGCAATGGTAAACCAGTTTGGTAGAAATATTTGCCAAGAGCAATCATGGTCCTGGGAAGACCATGGTCGCCCTGGTCATACAGCATGGCACATAATGATGATATCATATGACATGGCACATAATGATTATGTCATATCACGGCACATAATGAATCAATAATTCTCAATAAATACAAAGAAGCGAAAAGAAATAACAATACTAAATAAATAAGCAATAAATATTGAGAATGTGAGATGAAGAGTCCTTGAAAGGGAGTCCGCAGGTTGTGGGAACAGTTCAGTGTTGGGGTGAGAGATGTCATCCACACTGGTTCAGGAACCTGATGGTAGAGAGGTAGTAACTGTTTCTGAAACTGGTGGTGTGGGTCCTGAAGCTCCTGTACCTTCTTCCTGATGGCAGCAATGGAAGAGAGCACGGCCTGGGTGGTGGGGGTCCCTGATGTTGGAGGCTCCCCTCCCGTGACTACGCTCCGGACAGATGTGCACAGTGGTGGGGAGCGTTTTGATTCGATGGACTTTCCCGTTCAAAGCCGTGACACAGCCAGTCAATTTTTGTAAACGAAAATCACAGTCAGGTATTTTGTTACGTGACTTTAAAAGTGTTGTCACATCGTTAAACCAACACCACAAAAAACACAAAAGGCCCTGGGGAGTGTCGGAGAACGGAGGAACCCACAAGTGCGGGAAAGCTCCCTGAAAGTGGCGTCACAGGTAGACAGGGCGGTGATGAAGGTCTTTAACACCTTAGTCTTCATCGGTCGGGGCACTGAGCACAGGAGCTAGGATGTTATGTTGCAGTTGTACAAAACTTGGGTCTCCTGCATTGAGTTTTGGTTGCCCAGTTATAGAAAAGATGTTATGAAGCTAGAACGAGCGCAGAGGAGATTTGTAAGGATGTTACCAGTACTTGAAGGACTTTATTCCACAGGAGACTGAGAAGTGACTGTATGGAGGTTTATAGATCCATGAGGGACACAGATAGGGTGTAGGAGGCTGAGGGGTGACCTTATAGAGGTGTTTAGAATCATGAGGGACACAGATTGGGTGTAGGAGACTGAGGGGTGACCTTATAGAGGTGTGTAGAACCATGAGGGACACAGATAGGGTGTAGGAGGCTGAGGGGTGATCTTACAGAGGTGTGTAGAACCATGAGGGACACAGATAGGGTGTAGGAGGCTGAGGGGTGACCTTATAGAGGTGTGTAGAACCATGAGGGACACAGATAGGGTGTAGGAGGCTGAGGGGTGACCTTATAGAGGTGTGTAGAACCATGAGGGACACAGATAGGGTGTAGGAGGCTGAGGGGTGACCTTACAGAGGTGTGTAGAACCATGAGGGACACAGATAGGGTGCAGGAGACTGACCCAGCTGTAACCCTTTCCTGAGACTAAATTAGACAGGAATCTTTGTGCTATGGATTGACCAGAAGACATTGGAGCAGAATTAGGCCTTTCAGCCCATCGAGTCTGCTCTGCCATTCCATCATGGCTGATATATTATCCCTCTGAACCGCATTCTCCTGCCTTCTCCCCATAACTAATCAAGAACATATCAACCTCTGCTTGGCCTTCACAATGCCCATGTAATAAATTCCAGATTCACTACCTTCTGGCTGAAGAAATTCCTCTAAAAGAAACTCTTTTCCAAATGGCTGTCCCTTTATTCTGAGACCGTGTCCCCTGGCCCTAGACTCCCCCACTATAGGAAACATCCTCTCCACATCCACTCTATCTGTGTCCTCTGGTCCTAGACTCCCCCACTATAGGAAACATCCTCTCCACATCCACTCTATCTGTGTCCTCTGGTCCTAGACTCCCCCACTATAGGAAACATCCTCTCCACATCCACTCTATCTGTGTCCTCTGGTCCTAGACTCTCCCCCACTATAGGAAACATCCTCTCCACATCCACTCTATCTGTGTCCTCTGGTCCTAGACTCCCCACTATAGGAAACATCCTCTCCACATCCACTCTATCTGTGTCCTCTGGTCCTAGACTCCCCACTATAGGAAACATCCTCTCCACATCCACTCTATCTGTGTCCTCTGGTCCTAGACTCCCCCACTATAGGAAACATCCTCTCCACATCCACTCTATCTGTGCCCTCTGGTCTTAGACTCCCCCACTATAGGAAACATCCTCTCCACATCCACTCTATCTGTGTCCCTCTGGTCCTAGACTCCCCCACTATAGGAAACATCCTCTCCACATCCACTCTATCTGTGTCCTCTGGTCCTAGACTCCCCCACTATAGGAAACATCCTCTCCACATCCACTCTATCTGTGCCCTCTGGTCTTAGACTCCCCCACTATAGGAAACATCCTTTCCACATCCACTCTATCTGTGTCCTCTGGTCCTAGACTCCCCCACTATAGGAAACACCCTCTCGAATGGGGTAGTTCAGGCTAGATGGGCTGAACAGTCACCAAAGGCCACAAACACTTCAAGTCATTGGGGGGGGGGCAGAGAAGTTGCCAGCATCCTCAGCCCTCCCTTCCTTACCTGGGACATGTGCTGGCTGTCAGAGCGTGGAGTTGCTTCTCCCTCCAGCATGAGTGAGGCCTCGGGGCTGGAGTCGGAGTCAATGAGCAGCCTGGAGTCGGGGCCTCTCGGGTTGCGATGTGGGTGGCACCGGTGGGGTTCCGGCTGCTCCCCCTGCTGTTCCACAGGCTTGTTCGGCCCGGTTCCGGGCTCTGGCGCCACAGTCCTTGGCCTCCCGGCGTAGGCCTCGTCCACCTGCTGCTGCCGTCCGTCCGGCTTGTCCGTGGGCACCGGCCGCTGGGAGAGGGCACTGAGCGTGGCCGGGCTCAACACCCGGGTGGTTATCTCGTCCAGGAAGCGGGAAAACTTCACCCTCTGCCGTACCATCTGCTCCCTCGCCTCTGTCAGCCCTGCCGCCTGAGGGCCGAAGCCTCCCCTCGGCTCTGCCGGCACTGCCTGGGGGACCGGGCCCCACCTCACCGACATCACCTCCATCGATTTTGCCTTCCTGAGCCGCTCGGAGCCAGGGCGTGCCCCATGGCAGGCGGCTGGCATACCCTCCTCCTCCTCCTCCTCCTCCAGAGCGGAGGACCCGGTCTCGGCCTCGGCCTCGCCCAGGCTCCGCACGTCGGCCCAGGATCGCGATTGCCGCCGGCCCCTGGCTCCCAGGCACCGGGCTTCCCGGCCACCGTCCGAGGAGGAGGAGGAGGAGGAGGAGAAGCCGAACTCCTCGCCCCTGCCCTGGGGCCGGCCGCCTAGCCTCTTGGCCTCCGAGTCCTGCCTGGGTCGCCTCTCCATTGGCTTCTGCTGGCTGGACCCCTCACCCTCCTCACGGCCCCTTTATAAAGCCCTCGCCTGGACCGTCCCCCCACATACCCAGTCCTCCCTCCCTCTCACAGCCTCCAGAGCTGGCAACACTCCATGGGCAGTGAGCCGTGGAATGTCCTGCCAATACCCATCAGTGCAGCATGAAGGAATCCAAGCGTGAACTGGCCATGGCTCCCGGGGGGAAGGTCTCTCTCCGAGTCCCAAACTCTGATATTGTGTGTGTGTGTCTCTCTCTGTGTCTGTATGTGTCACTGTGTGTATGTGTGTGAGAGAGCATGTATGTGTGTGTATACGTGTGTCTGTGTGTGTCAGTATTTGTGTGTGTGTGTGAGAGCGTGTATGTGTGTGTAGGTATTTGTGTGTATACGTGTCTGTGTGTCAGTATTTGTGTGTATACGTGTCTGTGTGTGTCATTGTGTCAGTATTTGTGTGTGTGTGAGAGCGTGTGTGTGTCAGTATTTGTGTGTGTGTGTGTGAGAGCATGTGTGTGTGTGTCAGTATTTGCGTGTGTGAGTGTGTATGTGTGTGCGTGTGTCTCAGTATTTGTGTGTGAGTGTGTGTGTATTGTCAGTATTTCTGTGTGTTTGTGTGTGTGTGTCTGTATTGGAAAATGTGAGGTTCACTGAGCAGCCACAAAGCCATTCAGCCCATCGAGTCCTTGCCAGCCCTCACTCCCACAGTGTGCTGTACGGTGCACGGCGATGTCCAACATTCCACAGCAGATATTCCAGACCACCGCTGCCTTAGAGATTTGAAGATTTAAACTTTTGGTTTCAGATGGCGTGGCTGAAGGTAGGTGACAGACGACCGTCGGTTCACAAAGCAAGGTACAACTGAACACATCATTCGTAACACCTTTCCCATGGAAAATTGCGGTCAACGATCATCAGCATCGACGAAGAGGCGGGCGAGGATGAGGCCGACTCGAGGATCCAGGCGCGCATCTGTGCGCGAGGCCGAGGAGGAGTTGGGCCGCGGGAGGCAGACGAAAGCGGGAGCAGGGGAGCCCCGGAGCCCGTCCACCTAAATCAGGAGCGAGGCTGGATCGATGTTAGCACCAGGCCCATTTGGAAAGTTTGGATGCCGGCCGGAACTTGGCTGCAGGGCCCAGGCCTGAGAGCGAGGAACCGCCTGACGCTTGGACGATTTAAACGCCGGGCCAGATGGACTGAAAAGGCCGGGTGATGGGTCCAGAGGGGAGGGGGTCAGGCCAGTTCTGCTCGCTTCTCTGCCACGTTTACTCTGCTGTGGCCTGTTCTGAGCTGCGAGCTCCGCGATGTTTTGCTCCACTATCTGAGGCTGTGGGCCTGCCCCCGGGGCTGCGTGTCTACGGACTCGCACCCGTTCTGAATGCTGTCACTTGCTTTTATTGTTCGATCATTTGTGTTTTTCTCTCTCTGCACACATTGGGCGGTTTTGGTCTTTTCTAAAAGTGGGTTCTTGCAGGTTTCATGTCTAGAGGATATGAATCTCAAGCCTGTATAATTTATGACACTAAGTGGTGGAGGAACTCAGCAGGTAGCATCTATGGAAAAGGCCACCTCCACCAACCTGAGTGCACCCCTCATCGTGGCAGTAGAGGCCACATGACAGTCCACGGCCTCCTATATTCGGCCCTGACAAGAAACGTCGAGTTTATTCCCCTCCACAGATGCTGCCTGGCCTCAGTTCCTCCAGCGTTTTGTGTGTGTGTTGCTCCAGATTTCCAGCATCCGCAGACTCTCTCGTGTTTGTAATTTATACATAACCTGATAATGAATGTATTCTGAAGTATTCTACTGTATGTGACTGCGTGGCAGATGATCATCCCCCACCCCGTGAGGAGCCGCTGACTGCTGGAGGCTCTCTGCTGACCTGTTAGCCCTGTATCGGGCAGCCAGCGTGAAAGGACGCTCGGGGCCAGGGTCAATCGATCGCCGTGGCCCCATTCAGTCAAAAGCCGGCAGGGTCCGCTGCGCAGCCAGACGCGACTTCGAGCCATTAGGAGCCCTGATGCCGGTGGCTGCGGGACGGGAGGTGCGTGAAATGGTGCGGGTGGGACACAGCTGCGTGTCAACTCTCCAAACGCAACAATATTCTAAAAAAATCAGCAGGGAAAACTAAACCTCAGAAAATACCCGGAATTCAAGATTGCTTGATGCCATTTCCAGTACAGAAGTGTAAAAGAGAGCATTACTCTCTTTCTAATTGTTACTCTGGATCTGAAGCAGCACAAAAATAGTAAAAATACACAAGATAGCTTATTTACACAGTGCTGTGCAAAAGCCTTAGGCGCATATACAAACATATATCGCTAGGGTGCCTAAGACTTTTTACACAGCACTGTAGTAATTTTATGTATTGCAAAAAAAAAACAAATTTCATGCCATAAGTGAGTGACGATGAACCGGATTTTGATACCGCGGTGTCTCTATTGTGGACTGAGATGGGAAAACCAGAAAACATGGGAGCAGAATTAGGCCATTCAGCCCATCGAGTGTGCCCCACCATTTCATCATGGCTGATCCTAGACCCCATTCAATCCCATAATACCTGCCTTCTCCCTCGATGCTCCGACCCATCAGGAAACTATCAACTTCTGCTTTAAATATACGCACGGACTTGGCCTCCATGACAGTCTGTGGTTTGCGTTCCACAGATTCACCACTCTCTGGCAAGAGAAGAAAATTATCCTTACTTCTGTTCTAAAGGGTCGCCCCCCTCAATTTTGAGGCCGTGGGAAGTGGACAGGGAGAGGGGATTCATGGTTGGGGAGAGGGGAGGGAGCGAGAAGCACCAGAGACATCCTGTAATGATCAATAAACCAATTGTTTTGAATCAAATGACCTTGCCCGATGTCTTGGGGCTCGGGGTGTGTCTGCATTCACGCCACCATCCCCTGCCACCTGTCCCACACCCCTCCCACGGTGCTCCACCCTCACCGTTTCCAACACCCTTTTGCTCCCCCCCCCCCCCCCCCCCCGCCAGATTACAAACCTGCTCTCCGATCCACATTGACAACCAGTATTGTGCAAAGGTCTTGGGCACCCTAGTTACATGCATGTGCCCAAGACTTTGCATGCTATTGCAGATTGGTTGTATGTCCATACAGTGACACAAGGGGACTCTGACAGGAAATGATAAAGCAGTGGTGGAGCTGGTAGGTGGAGGCGTTGATCAGCCTCACTGCTTGGGGAAAGGAACTGTTCTCAAGTCTGGTGGTCCTGTGTGGATGCTCCTGTTGGGAGTGAGCAGAGCGAGTAGGATCCTTCATGATGTTACTGGCCCCTTTTCTGTACAAATATCCCTGATGGCAGATAGGCTACTGCTTGGCACAGATCAGGGGGTATCAGTGAGTGCCAACGCAGACTGGGGGGGACTGCTTCGTCAAGCTTCTTTGATCCTCTATTTTGCGGTGACTGCCCATTGCAGTTTGATTTCCCATTCTGACACGTTGGTCAACGGCCTGCTCCTCTACTGCCACAAGGAGGCCACTTTCAGGATGCAGGAGCTACAAACTCATATTCCACCTGGAAAGTCCCCTTCTCAATGGCACTAACATCCATTTCTCCAAGTGATTTGGATGAGGAAGGTTGGGGGGGGGGGGGGGGGGGGGGGGAGGCTTAGTAAGTTTGCAGATGACACAAAGGTTGGTGGAGTTGTGGACAGGGCAGAAGGTTATCGTGGGTTACAACGGGACATTCACAGGATGTAGAGCCTGGGCTGAGAGGTGACAGATGCAGTTTAATCTGGAAAAGTGAGAAGTAATTGACTTTGGAAGGTCAAACTAGAGGGTAGAGTACAAGGTTAATGACAGGATTCTCAGCAGTGTGGAGGGACAGCGATACCTCAGCATCCAAGTCCACAGAGCCCTCAAAGTTGATCGGGTGGTTAGGTGGTGTTTGGTGTGTGGGCCTTCAGCAGTCGGGGGATTGAGTTCAAGAGGCATGAGGTAATGTTACAGCCATATAAAAACCAGGTCAGACCACACTTGAGAGCATTGTGTTCAGTTCTGGTCACCTCTGGTGTGGAAGCTTTAGAGTCCGTGCATAATTTACCAGGATGCTGCCTGGGTTAGAGAGCAGGTCTTATGAGGCTGAGGGTAGGTTGAGTGAGCTGGGGTTTTTCTCTTTGGAGAAAAAGAGGATTTTACGTACACACACGTTATGCGTCTGGAGTGCCCATGGAGGCAGATACATTAGGGACATTTAATGGGGCAGCTCTATAGCATAGCAGTAAGCACAACACTTTACAGTGCCAACAACCCAGGTTCAATTCCTGCCACGTTCTGTGAGGAGTTTGTACGTTCTCCCCGTGACCGTGGTGGGTTTCCTCCCACAGTCCAGGCCACACCGGTCAGGTCAGTTGCCCCAAGAATAGGCTAGGGTGAAATTGGGGGACTGCACTGCATCTCTAAATAAATGAATAGGAGACTTGTAGGCAAATGGATGAAAGAAAAATGAACGGTTGTGAGCTGTGTAGGAGGGAAGGGTTAGATTATTTATAGGACAAGTTAAAAAGGTTGGCACAACAGAGGGCCTGTATTGGTTTGTGCTTTCTATGTAACCCCAACACGAGTGAAGTGTCACACACACGAAGTGCAGGAGGTCAGACAGCATCAATGGAGGGGAATAAACAGTGGGCGAGCGTTGAGGTACAGTATTTATTGGGCCCAGGTTTGCAAAGCACTGTCTGCAAGGTTATTTTTAAACCATTTATTGGTTACTTAATAAACAAATCAGAAATACAAATACAATCATTATCAAACATAAAAACGGCCTTGCGTGGCATTGCTCGGAGATGGTACTGTGCCCGCGAGACCAGAGAGCCAGACAGACAACAAGCTATTTCTATTCGTACTGAGTGCAGAGGACTTTCCCCAAACCAGTAGGGTTGTCTCAGAAAATGTGGCATCTATTTATAACACCACACCACCCCTTCAGTACCAGGCAGGTGGGTGTAAATTGTTCACTTGGTCTGTTCCAAATTAAACCTGTAGCTCTGTCTTTGAATAATCGAGGTTAGTAATCATCTGGGAGATTTCAGTTCAATTAAAGCAGGCAATAGATGGATTTGTTTTATAGGACATCTTGATAACTGGAGGAACGGGCCCACCCCTCACACTGTTGAGCGGGAAGTGAGGAACTTTTAACGCTCAGCCACGGTGGCCCCTGCTACGGACAGTGACGAGAACGAAGAGCCCACATCTCATCCAGAGTACCCAGGAATTGAACACACACACACACAGAGCTGCCAACAACCCGGCTGTTTCCCTAAAAGACCATTGGTACCACCAGAGGCGTTTTTCACTGTTCACTTGCCAGCAAACTCTCGTAAAATGCAAATTCACACAAACACACAGCTGACACTGACTCACACACCAGGACACACAGACCCGACTTAAACTGACACACTTGCAGACACACACCTGACTCACACCGACACTGATTCAGACAGACACACACACACCTGACACCCAAGGCGAGTTTTGTGACACTGATATTATGTCCCGCAGTTGAAAGCCACCTTGAACTGAGCGTTAACGTCACCACCTGGCCATACTGTAGGGGGGGCTGCCGTCGACAGGCAGGGGCAGAGCCGACTGCATTGGACAGCGAGTACGAGTCAGACTGAGTGAATCTGCTCTGGATCAACTGTAAAACGCAATTACAGCCTCAGCAAGCTCAACAACTAGAGTGGGAGCAACACCGTCTGGAATAACACCAGCAAAATAATGACCTACTTTAGCAATTACCCACTCATCTCACCACAGAGTTCTCTCACTTCGATTTTTTTAATATATATATATATAAAAATGTGGCGCTGCACACTGATGTTTTCTAATATACTGAGGTCACAATTACAATCAATTCTCTTGCCCCCATGATTGAGCAAAAGGAATAAAAAACTTCTGAGAATGCATCAGAAAGAGGCAAGAAGGAAACAAGGAAGGGAAGATCATCTGTGATTAAATCGTCAGTGGGGGAATGCTGCCAGTGATCGCTCAGGGAGTGTGGGAAGCCAGCAAAAGCAGTAGCTGATCGGGAACTGGAGAGAGAGATCTGGCTGCAGATCCTGACCAGCCTGCCTAGTAGGATGGGTTTCAGGAGGTGAAAGGCCCTAACAGAATTGGAGAACACATGGACAACTGAACTGGGAGCCTGGAAGACAGAGAGGTGTTTAATCAGTCACACTGGCTGCAATCACATGGCCAGTTGGCCCACAGAACAGAAATCCCTGGCAAAAGCCCCCACAAGAATCTCCCCAGTCCTCTACACTACTACTCTACAGGGCAAAGGGTTCTGTGCAGCTTGGAGCCAGGTTCACGAGCGATTCACTACGAAACCCAGGTGTCTGCTCGGCTCATAGCGACCATCGCGCAGTTTGGGAAAGGACATTGGAATCCACTTCACTCCACCACTAGGTCAAAGCGTTCAGCCTCTTCGAAGGTGGCATTCATCTGCGCGGCCCACTCATCCAACACCGACTTCTGTAAGGCAGGGCAAGGAATCGTATTAGCGACAAATGGTGGCACAGCAGGGCACGCGCCGTTAACACAGGAAGGGTGCGGGGGGCTTCGAGAAGGCAGAGAGGGTTCACCCGAGGATGAGGGGATTTCGGATAGGGGTTTATGAGATTATGAGGGGCGTAGATAGAGCAGAAAGTTCAGGGTCCTTTCCCAAAAGGTTGAATGCTGGAGGTTCACCAAGATGCTGCCTGGTTTAGAGAGCACGTGCTATACCAAGAGCTTGGACAAACTTGAGTTGTTTTTCTGGAGTGACTGAAGCCGAGGGAAACCTGATGAGATTTAAGATTATGAGAGGCATAGATAGAGTAGACAGGTAGTGTCTTTTCCCCCCCAGGGTAAAATATTTAATGCCACAGATATTGCATATGAGAGGGGTAGATAGTCTTTTCCCCCCCAACACAAGAGGGCGTACATTAAAGGTAAGATGGTGAAAGTTTAAGAAAATGTGCCAGGAAAGTTTCTGTTTATGTAAGGAGAGAGGTAGGAGCCGGGACAGGCGGTAGGGCAGGGATAGTGGCGGATACTGCACAATAGATGCGTTTAAGAGGCCGTCTGAGAGGCCCATGGACAAACCAGGAATGGAAGCACACACTTAACGTTTCACCAGACCCAGGGCATCAGTCAGACCACCGTCGGGAGTATTGAGAACAGTTTTGGGGTCCCTTGTCTGAGAAGGGATGTGCTGGCATTTGAGGGAACCTAGAGGGGGTTCACACAAATGATTCAGGGAATGAAAAGGGAGCATTTGAAGTCCGTGGGCCTGTACTCACTGGAGTTTAAAGGAACGAGGGTGGATTTGCCGAATGGTGAATTCTGAACCCACTGAATTGAGGGGTGGAGGGGGTGAGACAGCACGGGAGCGTAGTGGTTAGTACAACACTCTTCACATCTTCGGGCTGCGCTGATCACTGACGCAAACGACAAATATCATCGCATGTTTCGAAGTACAGTGCTGTGCAAACTGTTAGGCTCCCGAACTATACACGAGTGCCCAAGACTTTTGCACAGGGCTGCACGGGTGACAAATCAAGCTAATCTTTTAAGTTATCTACCTCTGCTTCCAACGGTCTGGTCACCCCCCCCCCCCACCCCCCAAACATCCCCCGGGGGGGGGGGGGGCAGGGGGCAGGGTAGAGAACTGCTGAGACTCTCCCAACCTCTGCGAGCATTCCCAAAATACTTTACAAGTCTGGGGTGTGGTCAACAGTTTCCAACATAGGGGTTAGGAGATCTGCATGCTGCAGAAGCTTTGCGACCTTGTGGGCATCCTGTTGTGAATCTACATAACTAAGATAATAGTGTGAGGCATCAATACCCCTCCTTGAGGCAAAAACACAGCTGCATAAACAAGGTTAGGTGTAGACAAAGGTGCCCCCCAAACCACGAGGAGAGTCTCTGGATTGTCAGCCCTCGACACCTTGGGGGGTGGGGTGCAGGATCTGCTACTCAGAGTCCGACATATGTGGACGCTCTGTGCTATCACGTGACAATAAAAGATTCACCACTTGACGTCTGGTATTGAGCCCGAATGAAAAATTCCCCCCGCCACTGGGCGAGAAACTCAGGACGGGTAAAATCCCGGCATCTGCCCACGCCAGTCCGGGAGGCTGGCGAGAGAAAGGACAGCTTCACTTGTCTTGTACAGTGAAGTGAGTTGTTGGCATCAAATCAAAGCGGACGTCACCCTTACGGACACCCCCAGGGATGACAGCGGCTGGGTCGGGCACTGGGCCGACTGGTGTTGCCTGAAGGCGGAAACAGAGCATTTTGCCGGATTTAAACCGAGGGGGAGGTGGTTTTGCTAGTTTTTAAAATGGCAGATGGGAACAGGATTTGAATCCGGGGAGGGACCATTGAAGAACGGAGGCAGTCCTGCCGTCACAGGCTGGACGACGGAGCGTGCGGCGGACTCACCTCAATCTCAGCCACCTTCCGTTTCGGCTTCTTCTTCTTCTTGGCGGCGGCCACACCAGGAATGGCGCCCGGCGACACGGGCGGGGCCGGCGGATTCTCCCTCAGGTTGACGGGCTTCACCGGCGAGAAGTCCGGCATGGCCTCGACGGCCAAGAGCCTCTCGAAGCCGAAGAAGGAACGGCGCGCCGGGTGCCACTGGTTGGGGGTGGAGGTGTCGGAGCCGTCACTCGCGTTGTCGGCCTGCGTGCCGAACGGGCTGAGCCGGCTGTAGGAACGCCGCACCTTCTGGGACATCACCGGGTCTCTGGCCGCACGGCAGCATTTCGGGGTCCTCGGCGGAGGGGGTGGCGGCGACGGGCAGCGAGGGAGCGGGCTCAGCCTCAACCCCCCGACCCGGGGGAGACCTGGCACACGTTCTCCTTCACAGCCTCGGCATGGACCTGCGGGAGGGAGCAGACCGTCAACCCTGCTGCGGAACAGTGCGTTAGTGGGGGAGGGGGCGCTCACGACGTTCGAGGCCGCTGACCACCTCCTCGTCCAGAGACACGCGGAAGTCGCCACCGGGTGAGGGTTAAGGCCGCAGAACGCTTGTTGCCACCAACATCCAGCCAGAACACGTTCAATATGCCACCAGCCTCTGCCTTCTTTTGGCAAGCCAATTCTGAATCCGCACACCACAGCTAAGCTTCCCTGGATCCCACACCTCCCGCCTTTCTGAATGAACTTATCGGGGAGAACCTTGTGATATGACTTTCTAAAATCCGTATGCACCACACCCACCCCTCTAACTTCATCTACCTCTCCCCACCTCAGAGAATTCTATCAGGCTCGTGAGGGACAAAATGCCCTCGCAAAGCCACAGAAACATGTTGCTATACAACTCCAGAGGAATCCGGTTAATCAGGAAGACAGCGGGATTCCCTTCATTTAGCAGGGGCACTGTGCCGATTAATTGGGGCGGGAGGCTGTTGCCGAAGAGTTTCTAACTAGCATCAGAAACACACACTGGAGGTGCACTTGGGCACTGGGCCGTGCTTAGGAGCAAACGGCTTTTAAATAGCGTCAGTTACATGTATGTGTGTCCAAAAAGTAGTGATTTTTGGCACTGATGGTTGGCAAGAAGCAAGCAGCAAGATAACTCAGAGCTCTTTTTTCTCGCTGCGGTGTCCAGCATTCAGGCTTGGAGGTGCCAGAAACAGCTGGGAATGAAAACGAAATGATTTTGCTTCCTCAACAAGTTAAATACTGTGAAGAATTTGAAGGTATCAACACTCACTCTAAATGTTACAATGAAAATAAAGACTTGGAAAGCATTGTAAAAAGGCAACTCATTATCTGCACTAGGTGCCTGCATTGAATTTGTTCACTTACAGTTGGAAAGAACACAGCAGCGGACGCTGAATTCTTCCAATCAATCAATATCGGGAACTTACACAGTCTTATAGTACTGTAGACTTCTGGTAGTGTTCCAAATTGTTCTGTATTTCCTTTAAATACACTATTTGTTACTCAGTTTAAACAGTAGTTTGCGTATTTAAAAAAAACACCATTTTAACTATTTCTATGAAACTTCAGCTAACTGGGACAAAATGGCCTGGTCCCAGTGTAAGCTTTTCCACGGGGCTGGCTTCTGTCGGGATCCCTGATCTACAGTTCCAGCTCAAACTACAGCCGGGCGCTTCAATAGCTGCCAGGAGCAGCCTGGAAGACGTGCGCCTTCGGGGACGACCCGATTCCCTCGCTGAATGAAGCATCGTGAAACACTGGGGGCAGCGGCGTGTTGGGATGGACTGTGGATCTTGATCGATTCTAGGTCGAGGTCTCTTGGGAAGTGTTTACACATGATTGCATGGTAAGGAGGGGTGGGGTGGGATAAGTGGGGGGGGAGGGTCGATGATTCTGCTGCTGATGCGCGGGGAGGAGGTGGGGGTTTGAGGTTCTGCTATGACCATCATTCATTCTTTGGGGGTGAAGACTAAGAATCTCAGGTTGTATACCGTATACATTCTCCGACATCAAACAGGACCATTTGGATACCCGACTTCCTTTCAGACTTCTCTCCCCACCCCACCAAGCATAACGAAAGTTGTGGACTGGAACCAGAGCTGGCAACATGTCCTGCCTGTTAACCATTGAGTCAAAGGGTTAATCTTCACGCTCGCCTTGAATACAACAGAACGTTGATTGCAACTGTGAGAATGGTGAAGAGGGGTGGGGACAGTGGTGACAAGTGACGATGGGTTCTGACCGGGGGGGGCTTGTCGTCATGCGATGTACGGAGTTTATCCGCTTAGGGTAATTTTGCGAGGTCTCACTAACCAACTGGTCGCGAACGGCACCTCAGATTGAGTGGAGGTGTGCTGCAGCAAAGGAGAGCTTTGGGCAGCTTTCCAGGGTCTTACTGTCGTGCTGGTCGTGAACAACGCCGTGGATCGGCAGGACGGGAGGTGTGCTGCAGTAAGAGGGGCCCCGTGCACACCCAGGTGAGCATTTTAACGCTTTGCCTTGTCCTGATAAACACAGCTTTGTTGTGCAAAGCAGATGATTGGAGCTTGTGTCTTTCTGTCTCATCGAACTGGATTCGAGGAAATATTGCACTTCAACGTAGATAAGTACAGAAACAAGCCGTTCAGCCCATCTAGTCCATGTAAAACGATTGTTCTGCCTAATGCCATTGACCCACACCAGGATCACAGCCCTCCGGACCCCTCCCATCCAAACTCCTCTTAAGTGTTGTATTCAAACCTGCATCCAGCTCATTCCACACTCCCACCACTCTGAGTGAAGTCCCATCGTGTTCCCCTTAAACATTTCACCTTTCACCCTAACCTATGACCTCTAGTTGTAGCCCCACCCAGCCTCAGAGGGAAAAGCCTGCTGGCACAATGCTCCAAATTGAGCCTCACCGATGTCTTACATTACTTCAGCATATCAGCCCGACTCCTGTAGTCGATGAGCTGATGCACGGAGGCCAACGCGCCAAAAGCTTTCTCGACAACCCTGTCCACCTGTGACGCCACTTTCAAGGGTTTATGTATTCCCAGATCTGTGTTTTGCAGCCACTGGGACCAACTGTGGACCGGGTCAGGGAAGGGAGGGGTGTATACTCACCCGAGGGCTCCGCCTTGGGGCTGTGGATGTGCCTGGAGGGAGCTGGACAAGACAAGAGTTTGGTTACTTTCATCCATTATATAACCAGTTCACGAGTAAAATGGCAGGGCAATAGTCCTGCAGCTGCATCTGTGATTTTGGTGACACGTCACCTCCTCAAACTCAGCGAATTTTGCCAGTGGATACTTCCTAAGATGGTGAGAAACCTTAACTGGCCATGTCACAGCAGAAGTGGAAATTTGTCTTAAACATCTCCAGGCTTTATGGTTTGCGGAGAGATCTCTCAGCTCAAAGCTACCCAGCCCCTGACCACTCCTGCTAAGAAAATACTTTGCGGGCCGAAGGGCCTGAGCTGTGCTGTAGGTTTTTCTAAAAGCAAATTCGAGAAACTCTGCAGATGCTGGAGGAACTGAGCAGGTCAAGTAGCATCTATGGAGAAGGGTGAACAGCCGACATTTCAGCCTGAGACCCTTCAGCAGTGAGGGAAGGAAGTGATGGGGGAGGGGGTTTCAGAGGGGAGGAAGTGGTACAAGGTGGCAGGTGATAGGTGGAACCAGGAGAGGGGGACGGACAGGGGAAGTGAAAAGCTGGCAGTTGATTGGTGGAAGAGGTAAAGAGCCGGGGAAGGGGGAATCTGGTAGGAGAGGACAGGAGGAGGAGCAGCAGAGAGTGCAGGTAAGGAGATACGGTGAGAGAGCACAATGCAGAATCCCCGTTCCAGTCTACAGCTCAGCAGGATGCAGATGGAAACCGTGGAGAGCATCCTGACTGGCTGCACCACCCTCTGCCGGATCAGGACAAGCTGCAGAGGGTTGTAACCTCGGCCAGCACCGTCGTGGGTACTGCATCAGGGACACCTTCAAAAGGCAGCACCCTTCATTATGGGCCCCAACGACCCCTGAAGACACACAATGTTTCAGGAACAGCCCCTTCTCCTCCACCACCAGATTTTGAAATGGACAATGAACCCCTGAACACCACCTGGCTGTTCTGCTCGTCTTTTGCTCTCTCTCTCTATATATATATAAATAATTGCAATTTATGGCTTTTTTAAAATACTGTCACAGAAATATAATGACAAAGTTTGTCATGGAAAAATTCACAAGGATTTTACTGGTACTGGAGTGCTCCATCAGGGAGGAGGCTACGTAACATCCGCGTCAGGACCACCAGACTCAAAAAGTTACTTTCCCCACAAGCAGTAGGGCTAATCAACACCTCCACCCACTAACCCACCCCTCCGCACCCCCAACCACCACTACTTTATCATTTTCTGTCAGAGTCACCCTATGTACAGACACTCCTGAGACTAGTGTCGCTTTATGGACATACGATCAATTTGTGTATACAAGCTACCTTATGTATTTAGATTTACTGTGCTTTTTTGTTATTATTGTGTTCTTTATCTTATTTGCACCATTGGAGAGGGTTCAGAGAAGATTCACGAGAATGATTCCAGGTATGAAAGGGTTACCGTATGGGGAAAGTCCGGCAGCCCTTGGGCTGTATTCCCTGGAGTTCAGGAGAATGTTGGGGGGATCTCATAGAAACACTCTGAATGTTAAAAGGTCTGAACAGATTAGATATGGCAAAGTTATTTCCCATGGCAGGGTATTCTAGGACAAGAGGGCACAATTTCAGGATCGAAGGACGTCCATTTAGAACTGAGATGCTGAGAAATTACTTTAGTCAGAGGGTGGTAAATCTGTGGAATTTGTTGCCACGAGCAGCTGTGGAGGCCAAGTCATTGGGTGTATTTAAGGCAGAGATAGATAGGTTCATGATTAGCCAGGGTATGAAAGAGTATGGACAGAAAGCAGGGGAGTGGGGATGATTGGAAGAATTGGATCAGCCCATGATTAAATAGTGGAGCAGATTCAATGGGCCAAATGGCCTACTTCTGCTCCCATCTCTTATGGTCTTATTGTGTTTCTTTGTGCTGCATCAGATCCAGAGTAACAATTATTTTGTTCACCTTTAAACTTGTGTACATTAAACAATCTGGACTGGGACAGCTTCCCCCAAGAGCGACGGAGCCTGAGGGGTAACTTTGCAGAGATGTATGAAAAAAATCAAAGTGCGCTGGTCAGGTGAATGATCACAATCTTCATCGTCAGCGTAGGGGAGTCTATAACCAGAGGGCACAGGTCGAAGACAAGAAGGCAGCCGAGAAGACAGGTGCCCGGGGTTACAGAGTCATATCGGACAGAGGCACGTCCTCCGATTTGAGAGATTATTAGACCATCCGAGAGGACCACAGCCACGTTGGGAGCTTGCGTGCCTCAGTGACCTGGAGAGCCGTGTTGGCTGGAGTCAGGGCTTTACGCTTTGGCTCTGGGTCGGGTCACCCATGTCAGACAGGTCAAAGGGTAGAGGTCAGACTAAGAGTGGTCCTCCGTGTTCAGGGTTAACAACCCTGACCGGTCAAACAAAACTGTTACAGAAACGGCAAAGAAGAACCTATACCCCAGTGCGAAGGTATGGACAGGGAAAGATGGAGGGCCTTCACTGCTGCCCTAAACACCAGCAGTGTAACAGGCAGCAAGTATTGATCCACATCTATCTGAGCTACTCCCTATAGCCGGCGCCCAGCTCACGTCCCTCCAAGCCAGGGGTTCCAACCTGGGGTCCATGCCGCCCTGCTTAATGGTGTTGGCCCGTAGCATGAAAAAGTCTGGAACGCCTGCTCTAAGCTTCCTATCCCAGACGTGGATAGGAAAGGTTTCCAGAGACATGGGACAATTGAGGGCAAATGGGGCTAGCTTAGATGGACCAAAGGGCCTGTACCTCCGCTGTCTGGCAAATCGGACAGTTGTCTGGATCAAGAAGTTTAATTCAGAAACACCAGCTACTGGACTGCGAGCGAATAAGAAAGGAGAAGATCTGCTGGAGGAACTCTACGGGTTGAAAAGCATCTGCAGAGGAGATGAACGGGACTGAGGAGACGGATCTCCCTGCCTGAGGAGACAGCCACCGGTCTCGTCCGATGGGCGAGCCGGTGTGGGGGCCAAATGGTCTCCAATTGCCGCTACCCCACTCAGTCGAAAACTAGAGCACGTGGGTTAAAGGCGAGGGTAGAAAGGTTGAAAGCAGGCAACACATTCCTCCCCGCGTTGGTACGTGGGGCAAACTGGCAGGGGAAGTGGAAGAGGGCGGGTAGGATAACATTTAGTAGACAGTAGAGATGTGGATCCAAACACGGCTACGGGGACTAGGTCAGACTATGGTCGGCACAGACCAAAGGCCTGTTTCTGTCTGGTGTGACTAACTCTGTGCACGTCTCCCCAGCTGCAGCAACCGTCAACCCCCTCCTTCACCTCGATGTCGGGCGGCCAGTCCAAAACGTCAGTCTGACATCACCCAAGCAAAATGATAATTCAGTCTATGACATACTTAAAATAAAATTACCCCAGGCACAGCTGCTGGCTCGTTTCCCCCCCACCCACCCCAAAAAAGACGCACATAAGCATTCTCCACTTACGTTTTTCTGAGGCTTGATCTTCTTCAAAACGATGGAGTGTTTGACAGCCGGAACCTGCGTAAAAATCAGCTCAGTCACAAGAAGCTTCAGCACAGGTCAGGCTGCCTCCCAGCTCCCCCTCCGCTGAACACAGGCTAACGCACACCTTCCTGCAACAAATTCTATCTCCCCCAGTTCAAGACAACACAAAACGCACAAGCTCGAGATGAAAAGAGAAGCGGTTTTCCCTGCAGAAGTGAACACTCTTGCACACTTATGTTCTTGATGTTATTGGAGTATAAAGTTGCATTGTTTGCTGTGCAACCAAAACTATGTAGTCAGCTTGGTGTTTGCTATTTGCTATGTATGTATCCAATTTAGTAGGAGAATGAAATCTCTGTATTGTCTCTGTACTATTGAACACATCAGTAACTTAAGAATGTAGCCAAATAAGAAGATAATGGTGTGTTAATGAGAGGCTAGCTAAGAGATAACTGAGGCCAGGGATGAGGTAACATGTGGTCCAAAAAGTAGATTAGAACATGATTAAGTTAATGGGTAGAAACAATAGTGGGAAGTCGGGAGCTGATGTACTGGTGATACGCAACTGTAGACAGATTGGATATGCTAATGCAACTAAACCAGGAGATTGCTATAAAAAATGCTATGTACAAGGATCGGTGGACAATCAGCGACTAGCTCACTGACTGTCTCAGCTTTGATTTGCAAATTAAAGTCTAACACTTCTTGAAGAATCTTCTGCGTCTCCTGGTCGTTTGTGGGGCACGAGAAACCACGACAATGTTTATCACTTAATTATCGTTATTGGATCGGCACACATGTATTCTGACAATTAACTTATCAAAGTTTACTCCGCTGTGCGCTGAACTGGGGGTGCGGCCGAGAGCCTCCTCTGGGAGCCCACGTAAGGGTCAGCAAGTCGCGTCAGTCACAAGCACAGGTCAAGTTGCCTCCCCCCTCCACTGTACACCACGCACCTCCTGGCAAGAACTGTTATCGTCTTTTCATTCCCCCAGTTCTTCAGAGCAAGAGAAAAGTACAAGCAATGATTAAATTGAATGATCATTTTCAAAATAAAACAGTGGGATTATTACAAAGACTAGCATAGAACCAAAGGGATGAATGGCCACTTTGTGTCATGTGGAAGGGTGGGAAGTTTTTGCAAAGGACTGCATGCATTTTAATTTATCTAGCTGCATATTTAGAGATGTAATACTAACAGGTCCTCCCGGCCCAGCCGTACAATTACATACGTGTCCATTTAACCTACTAACCCACACATCTTTGGCGTGTGGGAGGAAACGCACACGGTCACGGGGAGAACGTACAAACTCCTTTCAGACAGGCGACGGAATCAAACCCGGGACACGGTGCTGTAAAACATTACACTGACCACTACTCCACCAGGCCACCCCAATGTTCTTAATTACCCTAATGACAGATACCAATTTAAATTCCTCAAAAAATAGAATCACTTACGGTCCGATTCATTTATTTTTCATACGTATATTGGAACGTACAGTGAAATGTGTCGCTTGCATTAACAGCCAACACAACCTCGGGATGTACTGGGGGCAGCCCACAAGGTCCGTCACACATTCAGGCACTGACATATGCTCAGTGGCCACTTTATTAGGTACACCCACTTTTTACTGCAAATACCTGACCAGCCAATCACGTGGCAGCAACTCAATGCATAAAAGCATGCCGACATGGTCAAGAGGTTCAGTTGTTGTTCAGACCAATTAGAATGGGGGAAGAAACGTGATCTAAGTGACTTTGACTGTGGAATGATTGTTGGTGCCAGATGGGGTGGTTTGAGTATCTCAGAAACTGCTGATCCCCTGGGATTTTCACGCACAACCGTCTCTCGAGATTACAGAGAGTGGTGTGAAAAACAAAAAACATCCAGTGAGCGGCAGTTCTGTGAGCAAAAACGCCTGGTTAATGAGAGAGGTCGGAGGAGAATGGCCAGACTGGTTCAAGCTGACAGGAAGGTGACAGTAACTCGAATAACCAACTGTTACAACAGTGGTGTGCAGAAGAGCATCTCTGAATACACAACACGTCGACCCTTGAAGTGGACGGGCTGCAGAAGAGAACACTAGGATCAGGCGACCGATTACGTTTGAGATCACTCAACATACCAAGCATTACACTCACCGATACTTCTTCACTCCCTGTTGCTGATCTTCTCCTTGCTGGTGAGGACACACCTGAAAAACAGGCAGGGTTAAACCATCACCGTGAGCCTGTGCAGCCACTGCCGTCGCGTAGAACAATCCCAATTTATCCCCATGGGCAAATGCGATCCCGTCACCCCTCCCCACTCTCTCACCCTGCACTGGCCACTTTTCGTCTTTTGTGTGTCCTGTCGCATGATGTGGGCAATAGTGGCCTTTCCATGATCCTGGGCAAATGTTTCTACAGAAGTGCACTGCCATTGCCTTCTTCGGGGCAGTGCCTTTATGAGGTGGATGACCCCAGCCATTATCAACATGTCGGAGACTGTCTGCCTGGCGTCAGTGGTCACGTACCCCAGGCTTGTGACCTGCACCGACTGCTTTATATGACCACCCACCACCTGATCCCAGGGCTTCACGTGACCCTGATCGGGGGCTAAGTAGGTGCCACACCTTGCCCAAGGGTGACCTGCAGGCTAGCGGAGGGAAGGAGCACCTCACACCTCCTCTGGTAGAGACGCATCTCCGCCCTGCCTCACTAATTATTTTATTTTATGATAACCTTGCCAGTAACCTTATACTGTCTTATTTTACAGGGGCTTCTTGGTAGTGTAGCAGGTTAAAGTGACACTATTACAGCCCGGGCATCGGAGTTCGGAGATCAAATCCGATGCAGAAGCTTGTACTGTGTGACCCCGCGGGTCTCCTCCCACAGTCCAAAGACGTACCGGTTAGCAGGTTAATTGGTCATTGTGAAATGTCCCATGATTAGGCCAGGGTTAAATCGGGAGTTGTTGGCGTTGCGGCTCATTGGGCTACACTGTCTCGCTAAATAAACACACACCTCACACTTCATGTCAACATGCCAATCTTCAGGCCGCGCTACATCTGTAAAAATTTCCCAGTGTTCTAGTCGACAAACCAAATCACCTCAAACTCCTAACGAAATATAGCCGCCGTCTTGCCTTCTTTATAATTACATCGATACGTTGGGTCCAGGTTAGATCCTCAGAGATCTTGACACCCAGGAACTTGAAACTGCTCACTCTCTCCACTTCTAATCCCTTTATGAGGATTGGTCAATGTTTCCTTGTCTTGCCCATCCTGAACTCCACAATCAGCTCTTTGGTCTTACCGACGTTGAGTGCGAGGTAGATGCTGCAACACCACTCAACCAGCTGGTATATCTCGCTCCTGTACGCCCTCTCGTCACCATCTGAAATTCTGCCAGCAATAGTTGTGTCATTGGCAAATTTATAGATGGTATTTGAGCTAAGCCTCGCCACACAGTCATGTGTATAGAGAGAGAGAAGAGCAGTGTGCTAAGCACACACCCCTGAGGTGTGCCAGTGTTAATCGTCAGTGAGGATCCAATTTCAGAGGGAAATAGAGGCCCAGGTTCTGTAACTTCTCAATCAGGATTGTGGGAACGATGGTGTTAAATGCTAAGCCATGGTCGATGAACAGCATCCTGATGTAGGTGTTTGTGTTGCCCAGGTGATCCAAGACCACGTGGAGAAGCATTGAGATTGCGTCTGCCAGTAACCTATTGTGGCAATAGGCAAATTGCAATGGGTCCAGGTCCTTGCTGAGGCAGGAGTTCAGTCTAGTCATAAACAACCCCTCTAAGCATTTCATCACTGTCAGTGTGAGTGCTACCGGGTGATAGTCATTAAGGCAGCGCACATTATTCTTCTTAGGCACTGGTACAATTGTTGCCTTTTTGAAGCAAGTGGGAACTTCCACCCGTAGCAGTGAGAGGTTGAAAACGTCCTTGAATACTCCCGCTAGTTGGTTGGCACAGGTTTTCAGAGCCTTACCAGGTACTTCATCAGGACCTATTGCCTTGTGAGTGTTCACCCTCCAGAAAGACAGCCTAAAATCAGCCCCGAAAAACAGATCACAGGATCATCAGGTGCAGCAGGGGTCTTCACAGCTGTAGTTGTGTTCTCCCTTTCAAAGCGTGCGTAGAAGGCGTTGAGTTCATCTGGTAGTGAAACATCTCTGCCATTCACGCTATTGGGTTTCACTTTGTAGGAAGTGGTGACTTGCAAACCCTGCCAGAGTTGTCATACATCCGATGTCGCCTCCAACCTCATTCAAAATTGTCTCTTCACTCTTGAAACAGACCTGCGCAAATCATATCTGGTTTTCTGGTACAGGCCTGGGTTGTCATGCATCTGATGTCGCCTCCAACCTCGATTGGATTGTCTCCTCTCTTGAAATGGCCCCTGCCAGTCATACCCGACACCGAACTGGGTCACCAGACTGAAAATGCCACAGATCCAGCCCTCAGCAGATGACGTACCTCCTGGTTCATCCACAGCTTTTGGTTTGGGAATGTACAGTAAGTCTTTGTAGGCACACACTCATCCACACAGGTTTTAATGAAATCAGTAACAACTGCAGCACACCCATCCAGGTTCGAAGATGAATCCCTGAATACAGTCCAGTCCACCGATTCAAAACAGTCCTGTAGGCGCTCCTGTGCTTCCCTTGTCCAAACCTTCTTGGTCCTCACTGCTGGTGCTGCAGTCTTCAGTCTCTGCCTATGCTCAAGAAATGGAGGCCCGTCCCGAAGAATTACAATATGCTGACTATAATTCATGTTTTTCCCTCCTATTACACACTGCTGGCACAGAGTAAACAGCTTTCCCAATACAAACTTTCCCAACAAGGCAGGCAGCGTCTACGGAGAAGAGCAAGGAGCTGACATTTTGTGCCGAGACCCTTCTTCAGGACCAAGATTTCATGACATACGCCGGTGATAGTAAACCCGACTCTGAATCAGAACAATGTTTATCATCACTGACGCATATTGGGAAGTTTATTGCTTCACAGTGCAACACCCAAAAACAATTTACTATAAATGATAACAGGAAACATAAAAACAATGCAAAGGAGAGCGAGGTAGCGTTTGTTCACGGACCCTTCGGAAATCCGATTGCGGAAGGGAAAATGGCGAGTGTGTGTCTTCAGGCTTCTGTACCTCCTCCCCGATGGCAGCAAAGAGAAGAGGGCATGACCTGGGTGGTGGGGGTCCTTAGTGAGGGATGCCAGCTTTTGAAGATGTTGGGAAGGCTGGTGCCCGTGGTGGAGCTGGCCAAGTTGGGGGCCTCACTCATGAGAATCTGACTTTATGCAAACTCCCCTGCACAGCTTTTAAATTATCTTTCAGTGTTCCACGGATGCCCAGTTATGACCAGACTCTCGTGCACATTTCATCAGACCAGGGGTTTCACCCTGGGGTCCCTCAGTTACTGGTAGGGAGTCCATGGGAGGAAACAAAAAGGTTGGGGACCCCCGCTCCAGAGGGCAGGCCACATAGTTTAAAGGTACAATGCCAAAGTCATGAAAAGACACCTTACTCAGAGCTCTGTCACGGCCAAACGTTTCCATAGCGACACAGGATACACACATCCTCATAATGACTGACCCTCCTCCTCAACATCACCCCCCCAACCCATTTTCTAATTACAGCTTCTCTCCCCGAGGCTATTGCCCAGTAGCACTCACATCAACAGTGATGGAGTGCTTTGAGAGTTTGGTCTTGACTAGACAGACAAACAGACTTTATTGATCCCGAGGGAAATTGGGTTTCGTTACAGCCGCGCCAGCCAACAGTAGTGTAGAAATATAGCAATATAAACCCATAAATAATTAAATAAAAATAATCATGCCTGAACTCCTGCCTCAGCAAGGACCTGGACCCACTGCAATTTGCCTATCACCACAATAGGTCAATGGCAGACACAATCTCAATGGCTCTTCACACGGCTTTAGACCACCTGGACAACACAAACACCTATGTCAGGATGCAGTTCATCGACTATAGCTCAGCATTTAATACCATTATTCCCACAATCCAGATTGAGAAATTGCAGAACCTGGGCCTCTGCACCTCCCTCTGAAATTGGATCCTTGACTTCCTACCTGGAAGGACACAGTCTGTGCAGATTGGTGATGACATATCCTCTTTGCTGATGATCAACACTGGCACACCTCAAGGGTGTGTGCTTAGTCCACTGTTCTACTCTCTATATACACATGACTATGTGGCTAGGCATAGCTCAGATACCATGTATAAATTTGCTGATGATACAACCATTGTTGGTAGAATCTCAGGAGGTGACGAGAGGGTGTACTGGAGTGAGATATGCCAACTGGTGGAATGGTGCCGCAGCAACAACCTGGCACTCAACATCAGTAAGACGAAAGAGCTGATTGTGGGGTTCAGGACGGGTAAGACTAAGGAACACATACCAATCCACATAGAGGGTTCAGAAGTGGAGAGAGAGAGCAATTTCAAGTTCCTGGGTGTCAACATCTCTGAGGAACTAACCTGGTCCCAACATTTTAAAGCAGCTACAAAGACAGCAGTATATTTCATTAGGAGATTGAGGATATACATGTCACCAAAGACACTTGCAAATTTTCATTGACTACATCACTGGCTGGCCTGAGGCTGGGGGGGGGGGGGGGCGTGGGGTTGAGAGCTACTGTACAGGGTTGAAATAAACCGCAGAGAGTTGTAAACTCAGTCAGCTCCATCATGGGCACCAGACTCCGTAGTGTCCAGGACATCTTCAAGGAGCAATGCCTCAAAAAGGCAGCGTCCATCATTAAGGACTCCCCTCACCCAGGACATGCCCTCTTCTCATTGCTACCATCAGGGAGGGGGTACAGGGGCCTGTAGACACACACTCAACGATTCAGGAACAGCTTCTTCCCCTCTGCCATCAGGGAGGGGGTACAGGGGCCTGTAGACACACACTCAACGATTCAGGAACAGCTTCTTCCCCTCTGTCATCAGGGAGGAGGTACAGGAGCCTGAAGACACACACTCAGCGATTCAGGAACAGCTTCTTCCCCTCTGCCATCAGGGAGGAGGTACAGGAGCCTGAAGACACACACTCAATGATTCAGGAACAGCTTCTTCCCCTCTGCCATCAGGGAGGAGGTACAGGAGCCTGAAGACACACACTCAACGATTCAGGAACAGCTTCTTCCCCTCTGCCATCAGTGAGGAGGTACAGGAGCCTGAAGACACACACTCAACGATTCTGGAACAGCTTCTTCCCCTCTGCCATCAGGGAGGAGGTACAGGAGCCTGAAGACACACACTCAATGATTCAGGAACAGCTTCTTCCCCTCTGCCATCAGGGAGGAGGTACAGGAGCCTGAAGACACACACTCAACGATTCAGGAACAGCTTCTTCCCCTCTGCCATCAGGGAGGAGGTACAGGAGCCTGAAGACACACACTCAACGATTCAGGAACAGCTTCTTCCCCTCTGCCATCAGGGAGGAGGTACAGGAGCCTGAAGACACACACTGAATGATTCAGGAACAGCTTCTTCCCCTCTGCCATCAGGGAGGAGGTACAGGAGCCTGAAGACACACACTCAACGATTCAGGAACAGCTTCTTCCCCTCTGCCATCAGGGAGGAGGTACAGGAGCCTGAAGACACACACTCAGCGATTCAGGAACAGCTTCTTCCCCTCTGCCATCAGGGAGGAGGTACAGGAGCCTGAAGACACACACTCAACGATTCAGGAACAGCTTCTTCCCCTCTGCCATCAGGGAGGAGGTACAGGAGCCTGAAGACACACACTGAATGATTCAGGAACAGCTTCTTCCCCTCTGCCATCAGGGAGGAGGTACAGGAGCCTGAAGACACACACTCAGCGATTCAGGAACAGCTTCTTCCCCTCCATCATCCGGTTTCTGAACGGACATTGAACCCGTGAACACTACCCCACTACTTTTTTTATTTCTATTTTGCGCTACTTGTTTAGTTTAACTATTTAATAAATATCACGTTTTTTCTATGATTTACATGTGGCCTTGCACTGCTGCTGCGAAGTTAACTAATTCCTGGTGACATGGGCTGGTGATTATTAAACCTGAAGCCATTCAGGAGCCCGATGGTCCAGTGAAACCCGGTCCTGATGAAGGGTCTGGGCCTGAAACGTCCACTCTTTATCCCCTCCATGGATACCGCCTGGCCTGCCGAGCTCCCCCCGGCACTTTGTGTTTGTCCGCCTCGCCCCGCCACCCGGCCCATCCCCTGCTCCTGGCCCAGGGGAGCGGCCTCACTCACCTCCGGCATGACCCTTCTTGCCCAGCGCCGCCATTTCAGGCCCGTCTTTACCCGCGAATACCGCGCTCGTGTCTGGAAACGGCATTCAAATCGCCCGCCGCCGCTTCTGACTGGCTGCTCGCCGTCCCGCCTTCGCTTCCTATTGGTCAATCCTTCTGTCAAATAGACATATTCCGGTAATTGGGCTCTTCCGTCAGCGTTCCTATTTACGATTGGTCCACGTACACGTCAGTTACCCCTTCAGCCACGGCGACTCCCGAGTGGAGGATAGTCCCACCCATCCCTTTACCTTGGCGTCTATTGGATTGATAGCCTGTCAATTTCCCGGTCACAGGCAAACCGGCCTCGCTATTGGATGGTTTTGCAGAGCTGAGCCCGTCCCCCATCCCGATATGAAAATAGTGCCGTAGCTTCACTGTAAATAACATTAGTTGTTTTTTTTAAAAAAGGTTTATTATCATTGTAATGAATTTTGTTGCTTTTAAGGCAGTGATACAGAACAAAACGTAAAAAAAAGTTCTAAATATGTCTGTTTTGCTCAAAAACGTTCTCAGTAAATCACAGGGAAAGGCTGAATAGGTTAGGACATTATTGCCCAGCGTGTGGGAGATTTGACAGAGGTATGCAAAATTATGAGGGGTATAGAGAGGGTAAATGCAAGCAGGCTTGTTCCACCGAGGTTGGGTGGGACTCCAACCAGAAGTCATGGGTTAAGGGTGAAAGGTGATTTACTTAATCAACAACTTATCAGTGTGGCCAGTGTGTGACTAAATGATTAAAAGGGAGCAGGTGGTGAGATTAATGAATACCCTACCACCGAGGTCCCGTCACTAGGACAGCGAGCTGTGCACTACATGCATTTTGAATGATCTTTTATTAAAACATTAATCTATTTTGTGTTCTGTATGTGATATGTCTTGTGGGCGCACCGTGGTCCGGAGGGATGCTGTTTCGTTTGGTTGTACAGTCAGATAAACTTGAAATTGAACAATCTCCCTCGTTATGATCTTCCACTTTATCGCCTGCCAGCACTGCACTTTCTCTGTGGTTGTTCCACTTTATTCTGCATTCTGTTACCGTTCCCCATCAACACACTGTGCAAAGATTTGATCTGTATGAACGGTACAGTATCAGAGTCAGATTTAATATCACCTGTACATGTTGTGAAATTTCTTGTCTTTATAGCACCAATACAATGAAAAAAAGTGAACTGCAGAATATATATATATATATATAGTCAAATAAGTAGTGCAGAAATAGAAATAAAAAAAAGTAGTGAGGTAGAGTTCATGGGTTCATTGTCCATTCAGAAATCGGATGGCAGAGGGGAGGAAGCTGTTCCTGAATCGTTGAGTGTGTGTCTTCAGGCTCCTGTACCTCCTCCCTGATGGCAGAGGGGAAGAAGCTGTTCCTGAATCGCTGAGTGTGTGTCTTCAGGCTCCTGTACCTCCTCCCTGATGGCAGAGGGGAAGAAGCTGTTCCTGAATCGCTGAGTGTGTGTCTTCAGGCTCCTGTACCTCCTCCCTGATGGCAGAGGGGAAGAAGCTGTTCCTGAATCGTTGAGTGTGTGTCTCCAGGCTCCTGTACCTCCTCCCTGATGGCAGAGGGGAAGAAGCTGTTCTGAATCGTTGAGTGTGTGTCTTCAGGCTCCTGTACCTCCTCCCTGATGGCAGAGGGGAAGAAGCTGTTCCTGAATCGTTGAGTGTGTGTCTTCAGGCTCCTGTACCTCCTCCCTGATGGCAGAGGGGAAGAAGCTGTTCCTGAATCGTTGAGTGTGTGTCTTCAGGCTCCTGTACCTCCTCCCTGATGGCAGAGGGGAAGAAGCTGTTCCTGAATCGTTGAGTGTGTGTCTTCAGGCTCCTGTACCTCCTCCCTGATGGCAGAGGGGAAGAAGCTGTTCCTGAATCACTGAGTGTGTGTCTTCAGGCTCCTGTACCTCCTCCCTGATGGTAGAGGGGAAGAAGCTGTTCCTGAATCGCTGAGTGTGTGTATTCAGGCTCCTGTACCTCCTCCCTGATGGCAGAGGGGAAGAAGCTGTTCCTGAATCGCTGAGTGTGTGTCTTCAGGCTCCTGTACCTCCTCCCTGATGGCAGAGGGGAAGAAGCTGTTCCTGAATCATTGAGTGTGTGTCTTCAGGCTCCTGTACCTCCTCCCTGATGGCAGAGGGGAAGAAGCTGTTCCTGAATCGCTGAGTGTGTGTCTTCAGGCTCCTGTACCTCCTCCCTGATGGCAGAGGGGAAGAAGCTGTTCCTGAATCGTTGAGTGTGTGTCTCCAGGCTCCTGTACCTCCTCCCTGATGGCAGAGGGGAAGAAGCTGTTCCTGAATCGCTGAGTGTGTGTCTTCAGGCTCCTGTACCTCCTCCCTGATGGCAGAGGGGAAGAAGCTGTTCCTGAATCGCTGAGTGTGTGTCTTCAGGCTCCTGTACCTCCTGCCTGATAGTAGCAATGAGGACAAGGCATGCAACACACACAAAACGCTGAAGGAGATCGGCAGGACAGGGCATGATCTGGATGCTGAGGGTCCTTCATTGGAGACAAGCTTTTCACTGTATAGGAGCAGAATTAGGCCATTTGGCCCATTGAATCTGCTCTGCCATTTCATCACGGCTGACCCAATTTTCCTCTCAGCCCCAATCTCCTGCCTTCTCCCCGTATCCCTTCATGCACTGACCAGTCAAGAATCGATCAACCTCTGCCTTAATTATACATAAAGACTTGGCCTCCACAGCTGCCTGTGGCAAAGAATTCCACACATTCACCACCCTCTAGCTAAAGAAATTCATCATCATCTCCATCCCTCTATTCTGAGGCTGTGCCCTCTGGTCCTAGACTCCCCCACTATAGGAAACACCCTCTCCACATTCACTCTATCTGTGTCCTCTGGTCCTAGACTCCCCCACTATAGGAAACATCCTCTCCACATCCACTCTGTCTGTGTCCTCTGGTCCTAGACTCCCCCACTATAGGAAACATCCTCTCCACATCCACTCTGTCTGTGTCCTCTGGTCCTAGACTCCCCCACTATAGGAAACATCCTCTCCACATCCACTCTGTCTGTGTCCTCTGGTCCTAGACTCCCCCACTATAGGAAACATCCTCTCCACATCCACTCTGTCTGTGTCCTCTGGTCCTAGACTCCCCCACTATAGGAAACATCCTCTCCACATCCACTCTGTCTGTGTCCTCTGGTCCTAGACTCCCCCACTATAGGAAACATCCTCTCTACATCCACTCTATCTGTGTCCTCTGGTCCTAGACTCTCCCACTATAGGAAACATCCTCCCCATATCCACTCTATCTGTGTCCTCTGGTCCTAGACTCCCCCACTATAGGAAACATCCTCTCCACATCCACTCTATCTGTGTCCTCTGGTCCTAGACTCCCCCACCACAGGAAACATCCTCTCCACATCCACTCTATCTGTGTCCTCTGGTCCTAGACTCCCCCAGTACAGGAAACATCCTCTCCACATCCACTCTATCTGTGTCCTCTGGTCCGAGACTCCCCCACTATAGGAAACATCCTCTCCACATCCACTCTATCTGTGTCCTCTGGTCCTAGACTCCCCCACTACAGGAAACATCCTCTCCACATCCACTCTATCTGTGTCCTCTGGTCCTAGACTCCCCCACTATAGGACACATCCTCTCCACATCCACTCTATCTGTGTCCTCTGGTCCTAGACTCCCCCCTATAGGAAACATCCTCCCCATATCCACTCTATCTGTGTCCTCTGATCCTAGACTCCCCCACTATAGGAAACATCCTCTCCACATCCACTCTGTCTGTGTCCTCTGGTCCTAGACTCCCCCACTATAGGAAACATCCTCTGCACATCCACTCGATCTGTGTCCTCTGGTCCTAGACTCCCCCACTATAGGAAACATCCTCTGCACATCCACTCTATCTGTGTCCTCTGGTCCTAGACTCCCCCACTATAGGAAACATCCTCTCCACATCCACTCTATCTGTGTCCTCAGGCCTCGGACTCCCCCACGATAGGACACATCCTCTCCACATCCACTCTATCTGTGTCCTCTGGTCCTAGACTCCCCCCTATAGGAAACATCCTCCCCATATCCACTCTATCTGTGTCCTCTGATCCTAGACTCCCCCACTATAGGAAACATCCTCTCCACATCCACTCTGTCTGTGTCCTCTGGTCCTAGACTCCCCCACTATAGGAAACATCCTCTGCACATCCACTCGATCTGTGTCCTCTGGTCCTAGACTCCCCCACTATAGGAAACATCCTCTGCACATCCACTCTATCTGTGTCCTCTGGTCCTAGACTCCCCCACTATAGGAAACATCCTCTCCACATCCACTCTATTTGTGTCCTCAGGCCTCGGACTCCCCCACGATAGGACACATCCTCTCCACATCCACTCTATCTGTGTCCTCTGGTCCTAGACTCCCCCACTATAGGAAACATCCTCTCCACATCCACTCTGTCTGTGTCCTCTGGTCCTAGACTCCCCCACTATAGGAAACATCCTCTCCACATCCACTCTATCTGTGTCCTCAGGCCTCGGACTCCCCCACGATAGGACACATCCTCTCCACATCCACTCTATCTGTGTCCTCTGGTCCTAGACTCCCCCACTATAGGAAACATCCTCTCGACATCCACTCTGTCTGTGTCCTCTGGTCCTAGACTCCCCCACTACAGGAAACATCCTCTCCACATCCACTCTATCTGTGTCCTCTGGTCCTAGACTCCCCCACTATAGCAAACATCCTCCCCATATCCACTCTGTCTGTGTCCTCTGGTCCTAGACTCCCCCACTACAGGAAACATCCTCTCCACATCCACTCTATCTGTGTCCTCTGGTCCTAGACTCCCCCACAATAGGAAACATCCTCTCCACATCCACTCTATCTGTGTCCTCTGGTCCTAGACTCCCCCACTATAGGAAACATCCTCTCCACATCCACTCTATCTGTGTCCTCTGGTCCTAGACTCCCCCACTATAGGAAACATCCTCTCCACATCCACTCTATCTGTGTCCTCTGGTCCTAGACTCCCCCACTATAGGAAACATCCTCTCCACATCCACTCTATCTGTGTCCTCTGGTCCTAGACTCCCCCACTACAGGAAACATCCTCTCCACATCCACTCTATCAAGGTCTTTCCACGTTCAATAGGTTTCAATGATGTCCCGCCTCATACACCTGAATTCCAGAGGCCCAGAACAATCACACTTCATATGATAATCCTTTTAATCCTGGAATCACTTCTGTGAACCTCCTTTGAACCCTCTCCAGTGTCTGCACATCCTTTCTAAGATAAGGGGCCCAAAACTGCTCTCAATACTCCAAGTGAGGCCTCACCAGTGCTTTATAAAGTCTCAACATTACATCCTTGCTTTTATATTTTAGTCCTCTTGAAATGAATGCTAACATCGCATTTGCCTTCCTCACCACTGATTTGACCTGCAAGTTAACCTTTGGGGAATCCTGCACGAGGACTCCCAATCCCTTTGCAGCTCAGATTTTTGAATTCGCTCTCCATTTGGGCACTTCGGTACACAACTATAAACCAATAATCCAAATGAAACAATGTACAGGGAGGAGGTCAAACACCTACAGAGCTGGTGCAGTGACAACAACTTGATGCTTAATGTCACCAAAACCAAGGAGGTGATCGTCGATTTCAGACGGTCTCAGCCTGAGCACACACCCCTCAGCATCAGCGGCTCCACAGTGGAGAGAGTGGAAAACATCAAGTTCCTCGGGGTGCAGATCTCGGACAATCTCACCTGGTCCAGGAACACCACTGGGACTGTGAAACGAGCCCAGCAGAGATTGCACTTTCTGCGGAAGCTTAAACAAGCATCACTCCCCACTAACATCTTAACTACATTCTACAGAGGCGTTGTTGAGAGTGTGCTGACCTTTTGCATCACAACCTGGTACTCCAGCTGCAGTGCTGCCGACAAAAAAGCCTTGCAGAGGGGAGCAGAGAAGGTTATTGGGGTCTCCCTACCTTCTGTCCAAGACCTCTGTCAGAGTCGATTCCTCCAGAAGACACTGTACATCATTAAAGACCCCTCACACCCTCTCCATGAACTGTTTGTTCTTCTGCCATCAGGTAAACGTTACAGGAGCATCAAAACTAAAACCACAAGGCTACTAAACAGCTTCCTCCCACAGGCTGCTAAATAGCTGCTCTACCCGACTCTGCTTTGGACACTTTTAACTTGCACTGGACACTTATAACTTGATTTTAACTTACATGTGGCTGTTGTGTTTTACTATTTATTGTTGCGTTTGTTATGTTATGATTGCACTTGCTCCTGGGAAACGCTGTCTCATTCTGTCCTGCAGAGCTGATGTATGGTTGGAATGACAATAAAGTTTTTGAATCTTGAATCTTGAACCTGCACAAGTCACCGAAACAGCGCTATGTCTATTCGTGGGCTTCGGCCCTCTCTTCCCCCCCATTCCTGATGAAGGGTCTCGGCCCGAAACGTTGGCTACTCTTTTTTCAGGGATCCTGCCTGACCTGCTGAGTTCTTCCAGCGTTGTGTACGTATTTGCTGTTCGTGGGATCTTGCTTTGCACAGAGAGCCCCGGCAGACATGACCGTTGAGCAGGGAGTTTCCCCCACCCGATCCCTCTGGACATGTAAGTCTGTTTTCAGCTCCATCTTGCGGCTATTGCACAGGATGGAAATAAACTGCAGAGAGTTGTGCTCCACCATGGGCTCTGCCCTCCAGGACACCTTGAAGGAGCGATGCCTCAAAAACGTAGCGTCCATTATCACGGACCTCCATCACCCAGGACCTGCCCTGTTCTCATTGATGCTATCAACGATTCAGGAACAGCCTCTGCCATCCGATTTCTGAATGGACATTGAACCCATGAACACCCCTCACTCCATTTTTTCTTTTGTTATTCTCTTTTTGCGTATATGTTTCTTATTGCAACTTATAGTTTATATTCTCTATTGTAATGTACGGCTGCCTCAAAACAACAGATTTCACGACATACGTCCGTTTTTATGTAAATAAAACCTGATCTGATTCTGTTGTGGTGGAGGGCAGAAGCCTAGGAACTAAAATGCCTCGGTCACTTTGCTTCCCGTGGGCAGGGCGGGAGGGAAGGGGACGGCGGCTGGACCTGAACGTCATCAGTTTGCGCCGACACCCGGAAGAGACGTGGCAGCAGCGGCGGCGGTGGCGGCAGTAACAGTGGGAGGGAGAGGCAGCGGTGGACGGGCCGAGTGGACGCCATGGGGCTCTGTAAGTGCCCGAAGCGCCGCGTCACCAACCTCTTCTGCTTCGAACACCGCGTCAACGTGTGCGAGCACTGCCTCATCTCCAAGCACAGCAAGGTGGGCGGCGCGACGGGGACCCGGTGGGAGGGATCCGGGGGCCCAGAGTGGGAGTGATTCTCTTCAACATCCCAGTGTGGGAGAGATCCCAGCGGTTCAGCTCCCCAGTGTGTGAGGGATACAGTGACCCGTGACCCAGTGTGGGAGAGATCCCAGCGGTTCAGCTCCCCAGTGTGTGAGGGATACAGTGACCCGTGACCCAGTGTGGGAGAGATCCCAGCGGTTCAGCTCCCCAGTGTGTGAGGGATACAGTGACCCGTGACCCAGTGTGGGAGAGATCCCAGCGCTTCAACATCCCAGTGTGGGAGAGATACAGTGACCCAGTGTGGGGGAGATCCCAGCGCTTCAACATCCCAGTGTGTGAGGGATACAGTGACCCGTGACCCAGTGTGGGAGAGATCCCAGCGCTTCAACATCCCAGTGTGTGAGGGATACAGTGACCCGTGACCCAGTGTGGGAGAGATCCCAGCGGTTCAGCTCCCCAGTGTGTGAGGGATACAGTGACCCATGACCCAGTGTGGGAGAGATCCCAGCGGTTCAGCTCCCCAGTGTGTGAGGGATACAGTGACCGGTGACCCAGTGTGGGAGAGATCCCAGCGGTTCAGCTCCCCAGTGTGTGAGGGATACAGTGACCCGTGACCCAGTGTGGGAGAGATCCCAGTAGTGATCCAGTGTCGCGGAGATCCGGAGACTCAGTGTGTTAGGAGACCGACTGCAGTCCAGTTCGTGATTTCACCAGTGATCCAGTGAGTTAGAGGTCACGTTAGTGATTGGGAGGTGATCCAATGAATTGGGGAACCAGCCAGTGATCCAGTGTCAAGGGTTAGTTAGGTGACCTTGGCAGTGATCTGTAAGTTAGGGGACCCACTGGTGGTCCAGTTCGTGAGGGATCTGGTGTACGTAATGCTGGGAATTTGGCCCGAGTTATAAGGAAAGGTTGAATAGGTTAAGAATTTATTCCCTGGAGTGTAGGAGAATGAGAGAAGTGGTATATAAAATTATGAGAGGTATAGGTAGGGTAAATGCAAGAGGGCTTTTTCCACTGAGGTTGGGTGGGACATCAACCCGAGGTCATGGTTTGAGGGTAAAAGCTGAAAAGTTTAAGGGGAACATGAAGGGAAACTTCTTCACCCAGAGGGTGGTGAGAGTGTGGAATGAGCTGCCAGCACCAGTGGTGCATGTGAGCGCGATTTCAATGTTAATGCAAAGTTTGGGTGGGTACATGGATGGCAGGGGTACAGAGGGCTGTGGTCCCCGTGCGGGTCGATGGAAGTAGGAGGTTTAAATGGTTCGGCATAGACTGGATGGGCCCACAGGCCTGTTTCTGAGCTGTACTTCTGTACGACTCTGTATTTGGAATCAGGCCAGTGGGTCAGGGATTAGCCATCCAGAGTGTGAGGTGTCTGACGGGGATTGTTTAGACCACCGAGTCAGTACCAGGAGTCCAGCCCATAACTGAGTCCATTGTTATGTCGTAACAGTAACAGTACTGTTCATCCTGTGAAGGGCAAAAAGTCTTTCAGCTGGAGATTTATGAAGACTTGAGAGACTGAGTTATGGAGAGAGATTGGGCAGGCTGGGGCTTTATTCCCTGGAGTTTGTGGATTGAGGGGTGACCTTATAGAGGTGTTTAGAACCATGAGGGACACATAGGGTGTAGGAGACTGAGGGGTGACCTTATAGAGGTGTGTAGAACTATGAGGGACACAGATAGGGTGTAGGAGACTGAGGGGTGACCTTATAGAGGTGTGTAGAACTATGAGGGACACAGATAAGGTGTAGGAGACTGAGGGGTGACCATATAGAGGTGTGTAGAACTATGAGGGACACAGACAGGGTGTAGGAGACTGAGGGGTGACCTTATAGAGGTGTGTAGATCCATGAGGGACACAGATAGGGTGTAGGAGACTGAGGGGTGACCTTATAGAGGTGTGTAGAATCATGAGGGACACAGATAAGGTGTAGGAGACTGAGGGGTGACCATATAGAGGTGTGTAGAACTATGAGGGACACAGATAGGGTGTAGGAGACTGAGGGGTGACTTTATAGAGGTGTGTAGAACCATGAGGGACACAGATAGGGTGTAGGAGACTGAGGGGTGACATTATAGAGGTGTGTAGAATCATTAGGGACACAGATAGGGTGTAGGAGACTGAAGGGTGACCTTATAGAGGTGTGTAGAACCATGAGGGACACAGATAGGGTGAATGTGAGCAGTCTTTTCACCAGGGTCTGGGAATCAGGAACCAGAGGGCACGGTTTAAGGTGAGAGGGGAGATACTTAACAGGGATCTGAGGGACAACTTCTGCACCCAGAAGGTGGTCAGTATATGGAACGAGCTGCCAGAGGAAGTGGTTGAGGCAGGTACATTCAGAACATTCAAAGGACACGTGGATAGGAAAGGTTTAGAACACAGACCCTTTACTTAATGTTATTGATCCCTAAAAAAGGTTGAGAATCCTTGATTTAGAGGGATAAGGTTCAAGCATACAGTACTGTGCAAAAGTGTGAGGCACCCTAGCTCTCAATATGTGCATAACTAAGACTTCTGAACAGGACTGCAGGCCAGTGGAACTTTGTCGGCATGGATGAGATGGGCTGAAGGGCCTGTTTTAATGCTGGGTGTCTCTGTGAAACTATGTTGGGATGCTCGCATGGAATGAACCTAGGAAGGGATCGGAAGGATCCCCGAGGCCCGACTCCGTGGCGGTCAGGCGCACGCCGTTGTTGGTGGGAGGGTTGTGCCGGGGATCTGCGGCATTTAACCTGTCTGCCTCCCCCCGCGACAGTGCATCGTTCAGTCGTACCTCCAGTGGCTCCAGGACAGCGACTACAGCCCCAGCTGCCGTCTCTGCAGTGCGCCGCTCGCCGATGATGACACGGTCCGGCTGGTCTGTTACGGTGAGCGCTGCTTTCCTCTGCTCAGCTCTCTCTTTTGCACCGCCTCTCGGGTGCTGAGGCAAGTAGCAAAGGTGACAGGATAACGGCCAGTCCAAACTGCACAGGGAATCATTGCAAGTTTCGAGTTTGTTTAATGCCATTTCCAGTACGTACGCAAGTGTAAAGGAGAACAAAATAATTGAAGGAGGAGTATATACATGAGGAGTAAACATCTTTACGTTATGTCTCCGTCTAAATGTGCAAAGTCCAATTTATAGTAATTTATAGTAAATATTACGTATAACAGGATTGTCAATATAACATAGAAATACAGTTGTGTCCGTGTCGTGGTTACTTGAAATGACCAGGAGACGCAGACAATTCTTCGAGAAGTTTAAACCTTTATTTGCAAACAAAGGCTGAGGCAATCAATGAACTTGTCACCGAAAGCCCACCGAGCTCCGGTGTACAGCATTCTTTATAGTAATTTCTTATCTCAGTTACATTTCGGTTTCATCAGCATACCCAATCAATTTTTAGTTGCATATCATCTATTCATTAACTAATCAATCGCTCTTGCCTAGCTCTCGGTGCGCCACCAGTATTTCTTTCCAGTTCGCATTGGGGCCCTATTCCTGGCCAAGATTGTTTCTCAGTCAGCCTCCCTTAACCTCCCTCACATTACATCTTCTGCTCGTACCATCCTGTCCGCCACCGTTATCTCTTAATAAACAAAGGCTGAGTGTAATACATGGAGTACATTTCAGTTAATTAGTGCTGCTAGCTAAACAGGTGTTCTTTAATTGCCACAGTATGTAGCAAAGAGAGTACAAAGTATCTAGTTAAAACAATACATAGCAAAATGTGTCTAGTAAACTAATACATAGTAATATTCAGTACATAGGAGTGATTACATAGTGTCGTAAATAGCTAGTTCATAGTGGTTATATTTCAGGTATATATAGTGTTATGTCAGGTATATTTCTCAATAACAGCAGGAGTTAAGCAGTCTGATGGCCTGGTCGAAGAAGCTGTCCCGGAGCCTGTTGGTCCTGGCTTTTATGCTGTAGTACTGTTTCCCCGGCTGGTAGCAGCTGGAACAGTTTGTGGTTGGGGTGACTCAGGTCCCCAGTGATCCTTTGGGCTCTTTTTACACACCTGTCTTTGTAAGTGTCCTGAATAGTGGGAAGTTCACATCTACAGATGCGCTGGGCTGTCCACACCACTCTCTGCAGAGTCCTGCAATTGAGGGAAGTACAGTTCCCATACCAGGCAGTGATGCAGCCAGTCAGGATGCTCTCAATTATGTCCCTATAGTAAGTTGGGGGCCCATACCAAACTTCCTCAATTGTCTGAGGAGAAAGAGGCGCTGTTGTGCCTTTTTCACCACACAGCCGGTGTGTACAGATCATGTGAGATCCTCGGTGATGTTTATGCCGAGGAACTTAAAGCTGTTCACCCTCTCAACCCCAGATCCATTGATGTCAATAGGGGTTAGCCTGTCTCCATTCCTCCTGTCGTCCACAACCAGCTCCTTTGTCTTTGCGACATTGAGGGAGAGGTTGTTTTCTTGACACCACTGTGTCAGAGAGATGACTTCTTTCCTGTAGGCTGCCTCGTTATTATTTGAGATTAGGCCAATCAGTGTAGTGTCGTCAATTTCATTAGCAGATGTGGAGTAACAGTTACCAAATTTTTATTCCGCATCCGATGCAGCACCAAAAAACACAGTAAGATAAAGAACACAATAATAAAAGAACACAATAAATATGAATACATCAGGTAGCTTGTAAGACCATGAGACATAGGAGCATAATTTGGCCCATCGAGTCTGCTCTCATGGCTGATTCATTCTCCCTCTCAGTCCCAATCTCCTGCCTTCTCCCCCATATCCCTTCTGCCTTAAAAAGAAACATAAAGATCTGGCCTCCACAGCTGCCTGTGGCAAAGAATTCCATAGATTCACCACTCTTTGACAACAAAGGTTCCTCCTCATCTCTGTTCTAAATGGACGTCTCTCTATTCTGACGCTGTCCCTTCTGGTCCTACACTCCCCCACCACAGGAAACATCCTCTCCACATCCACTCTATCCGTGTCCTCTGGTCCTAGACTCCCCCACTACAGGAAACATCCTCTCCACATCCACTCTATCTGTGTCCTCTGGTCCTAGACTCCCCCACTATAGGAAACATCCTCTCCACATCCACTCTATCTGTGTCCTCTGGTCCTAGACGCCCCCACTATAGGAAACATCCTCTCCACATCTACTCTATCCGTGTCCTCTGGTCCTAGACTCCCCCACTACAGGAAACATCCTCTCCACATCCACTCTATCTGTGTCCTCTGGTCCTAGACTCCCCCACTATAGGAAACATCCTCTCCACATCCACTCTATCTGTGTCCTCTGGTCCTAGACGCCCCCACTATAGGAAACATCATCTCCACATCCACTCTATCTGTGCCCTCTGGTCCTAGACTCCCCCACTACAGGAAACATCCTCTCCACATCCACTCTATCCGTGTCCTCTGGTCCTAGACTCCCCCACTACAGGAAACATCCTCTCCACATCCACTCTATCTGTGTCCTCTGGTCCTAGACTCCCCCACTATAGGAAACATCTTCTCCACATCCACTCTATCTGTGTCCTCTGGTCCTAGACTCCCCCACTATAGGAAACATCCTCTCCACATCCACTCTATCCGTGTCCTCTGGTCCTAGACTCCCCCACTATAGGAAACATCCTCTCCACATCCACTCTATCCGTGTCCTCTGGTCCTAGACTCCCCCACTATAGGAAACATCCTCTCCACATCCACTCTATCTGTGTCCTCTGGTCCTAGACTCCCCCACTATAGGAAACATCCTCTCCACATCCACTCTATCTGTGTCCTCTGGTCCTAGACTCCCCCACTATAGGAAACATCCTCTCCACATCCACTCTATCTGTGTCCTCTGGTCCTAGACTCCCCCACTATAGGAAACATCCTCTCCACATCCACTCTATCCGTGTCCTCTGGTCCTAGACTCCCCCACTATAGGAAACATCCCCTCCACATCCACTCTGTCACAGCTTTTCAATATTCGTTGGGTTTCAGTAAGGCCACCCTTCGTTCTGAATTCTCATGAGCGGCATCCCAGAGCCATCAAATGCTCTTCGTATGAAAAGCCATTTTGGTCACAGACTGATTGCACGCCCCTAAAGTGATGCTTACCACAGGACTGCCATACATTAGGTGCCATAGTATTTCATAGACGAAGTATTCTGGCATCTCTCCCTTCCCTTCTTGTTCTGAGGAAGGGTCTCAGCCCTAAACGTCGACTGTAGCTGCTGCAGTGTTCTGTGTGTGTTGTGATGATAAAGCGGTGGTGGTTGGGGGTGTGTGGAGAGGCGGGTGAGGTGTTGAAGAGAGGGCCTCCGGTGGTCAGGCTGTTGCATCCTCGCTGTCTACACGGGCCTGGGCAGGATGATACGGAGAATGAGCTGTTGCTCCCAATCGCCATGCAGCGGGTGAGCCCAGAGGAACAGCACAGACCGGTACAGTTCAGCACCCGTGGTGCCACAGGAGTACCCGGTTAGCGCAGGGCTGCCTTAGGGACTCCAGCTCCGGATTTTTCCCTCGGGGTTCACTCCCGAAGCCTTCCCCGTGGGTAGGTACAGCCGCAAGGCAGTGGAGGCTTGAGATCGGAGTTTTACTTCGCCCAGAGGAGCTGCCAACCACGGCGACCAGCCCCATCTGCCCGAAGCGACTGGCTTTAAAGAGACAGTAACCCGCCTTTGCCCCTTCTGTCAGTAGAAACAGTTCCGCTGGGTTTAGTAGCTAAGCCACACGTGAAGGCCGGAAGCTGGACCTGGTTGTCAGGGACTGTTTGAGGCGCACGTCATTGGGAGCGTTTAATAGGTAGTGGGAGCTTCTCCCCCTTACCACCACTGGCCATAACAACCCTGAGGAACCTTGCTGCTTGGGGAAAGTAACTGATTTTGAGTCTGCTGGTCCTGGTGTGGATGCTACGTCAAACCATCCATGTGCAAACGTCTCTTGAGTGCTGCCAACAGGTTGGGTTTCAACAGGCTGGCAAACTCTGTGCATCTAGATCGTCTGGAAAGCTTTTGACACGTTGGCCTTCATATTCAAAGTACTGAGCACAGGAGATGGGATGCTGAGGTTGTATAAGACGTCGGTGAGGCCTAATTTGGAGTATTGTGTGCAGTTTTGGTCACCGACCTACAGGAAAGATGTAAATAAGGTTGAAAGAGCACAGAGAAAATTTACAAGGATGTTGTTGGGTCTGGAGATGCCTTGTGCAGGAAGGCACAGAGTCGACTGTACTTCCTAAGAAGGTTGGCGTCATTCAATGTCTGTAGTGAGATGCTGAAGATGTTCTATAGGTCAGTTGTGGAGAGCGCCCTCTTCTTTGTGGTGGCGTGTTGGGGAGGAAGCATTAAGAAGAGGGCCGCCTCACATCTTAATAAGCTGGTAAGGAAGGCGGGCTCTGTCGTGGGCAAAGTACTGGAGAGTTTAACATCGGTAGCTGAGCGAAGGGCGCTGAGTCGGCTACGGTCAATTATGGATAACTCTGAACATCCTCTACATAGCACCATCCAGAGACAGAGAAGCAGTTTCAGCGACAGGTTACTATCGATGCAATGCTCCTCAGACAGGATGAAGAGGTCAATACTCCCCAATGCCATTAGGCTTTACAATTCTACCGCCAGGACTTAAGAACTTTTTAAAAGCTATTATTAATGCTTTTTGAGATAGTGTTTTAGATGCATATCATATTTTTTACTGAGTTAAGTATTGTATGTAATTAGTTTTGCTACAACAAGTGTATGGGACATTGGGAAAAAAAGTTGAATTTCCCCATGGGGATGAATAAAGTATCTATCTATCTATCTATCTATCTGGAGGACCCGAGTTACAAGGAAAGATTGAATAGGTTAGGACTTTATTCCTTAGAACGTAGAAGATTGAGGGGAGATTTGATAGAGGTATGCAAAATTCTGAGTGGTATATTTAGGGTAAATGCAAGCAGGCTTTTTCCACTGAGGTTGGGTGGGACGACAACCAGAAGTCATGGGTTAATGGTGAAAGGTGAAAAGTTTAAGGGGAATGTGAGGGAAAACTTCTTCACTCGGAGGGGGGTGAGAGTGTGGGACGGGCTGACAGCGCAAGTGGTGCACGCGAGCTCGATTCCAAGGTTGAAGCGAAGTTTGGGTGGGTACATGGATGGGAGGGGGACGGAGGGCTGTGGTCCCGGCACTGCTCAGTGGGAGGAGGCAGTTTAAATGGTTCAGCAGGGACTAGATGGGCCAAAGCGCCTGTTTCTGTGCCGTACTTTTCTATGCTCTAACTCTGACCTCTGGCGCTGTCTGAGTGGAGTTTGCACGCTCTCCCAGTGACTAGCGGTTTCCCAGCTTGGCCCCATGTTGACCTGCATTCCTATAGGGTAGAATCTGGAGAGATCTGATAGGAAATGGAATATGATCGGCATGGGTGCTCAGGGGCTAGCACAGCCTGAGTGGGCCAGAAGGCCAGTTCCTGACTGGTGTGGGAGGTCGGCAGCCCCTTGCGGCAGAGGGAGTTGGGAGAAGTTTCAGAGGTTGATCCCTGTGACGAAGGGACTCGTGCCTGGGGAAACTGATCAATCAAAGAGAGATGATCTGACTGAAAAAAGGTCGAAGTAAGCTGCAGAGAGTTGTAAACTCGGTCAGCTCCATCATAGGCACCAGTCTCCGTAGTATCCAGGACATCTTCAAGGAGCGATGCCTCAAAAAGGCAGTGTCCATCATTAAGGACCCCCATCACCCAGGACATGCCCTCTTCTCATTGCTACCATCAGGGAGGAGGTACAGGAGCCTGAAGACACACACTCAACGATTCAGGAACAGCTTCTTCCCCTCTGCCATCAGGGAGAAGGTGCAGGAGCCTGAAGACACACACTCAGCGATTCAGGAACAGCTTCTTCCCCTCTGCCATCAGGGAGGAGGTACAGGAGCCTGAAGGCACACACTCAGCGATTCAGGAACAGCTTCTTCCCCTCTGGCATCAGGGAGGAGGTGCAGGAGCCTGAAGACACACACTCAACGATTCAGGAACAGCTTCTTCCCCTCTGCCATCAGGGAGGAGGTACAGGAGCCTGAAGACACACACTCAGCGATTCAGGAACAGCTTCTTCCCCTCTGCCATCAGGGAGGAGGTGCAGGAGCCTGAAGACACACACTCAACGATTCAGGAACAGCTTCTTCCCCTCTGCCATCAGGGAGGAGGTGCAGGAGCCTGAAGACACACACTCAACGATTCAGGAACAGCTTCTTCCCCTCTGCCATCTGATTTCTGAATAGACATTGAACCCGTGAACACTACCTCACTTTTTTTATTTCTAATTTTGCACTACTTATTTAATTTAACTATTAAATATATTCATATACTTACTGTAATTCACTGTTTTTTTCCCTATTATAATGTTTTGCATTGTACTGCTGCCACAAATACAACGGATTTCACAAAAAATGCTGGTGATTGTCAGAGGGAGATGCCACACAGGGTGGTTAAGAAGGCCTGTGGCGTGCTGGTACTCGGGGGAATCGAGTTGCAAAACAACAATATTCAAAGTAGGTGGAGCGTATTCTGTCTGGAGATCTGTGACCAGGGATCCGTCATCCATGGTGTTCCATACGGATCGGTTCTAGGCCCCCTCCTCTTCCTGATTTTTCTAAATGACTTGGATAAGGAAGGGGAAGAGTGGGTTGGTAAGTTTGCAGATGACATGAAGGTTGGAGGCGCTGTGGACGGTGCAGAGGGTTGTAGGTTACAACGGGACATTGACAGGATGCAGAACTGGGCTGAGGGGTGGCAGATGCAGTTCAATCCGGAAAAGTGGGAAGCGATTCCCTTTGGAAACTCGAACTGGAGGGTAGAGTACAGGGTTAATGACAGGATTCTCAGCAGTGTGGAGGGACAGTGATACCTCAGGATCCAAGTCCACAGAGCCCTCAAAGTTGCCGCACGTTGATAGGGTGGTTAGGGTGGTGTTGGCTGAGTAGGCCTTCATCATTCAGGGGATTGAGTTCAAGAGCCGTGAGGTAATGTTACAGCTCCATAAAACCCTGGTTAAACCACACTTAGAGTATTGTGTTCAGTTCCTTATAGGAAGGATGTGGAAGCTTTAGAGACGGTGCAGAGGAGATTCACCAGGATGCTGCCCAGATTAGACAACGTGCCTTACAAGGAAAGGTTGAGTGAGTGAGGGCTTTTTCTCTTTGGAGCGAAGGAGGGTGAACAGTGACTTGATAGAGGTTAACAAGGTAAGAGGCATAGATTGAGTGGACAGCCAGAGACTCGTTCCCAGGGTGGAAATGGCTACTATGAGGGGTCATTTTTAAGGTGATTGGGGAAAAGTATAGGGGGAGATGTCGGAGGTAGGTTTTTTACACAGAGTGGTGGGTGTGTGGAACACCCTACCAGAGGTGGTGGTGGAAGCAGATACACCAGGGGCATTTAAGAGACTCTTAGATAGGCACATGGATTGTAGAAAAATGGAGGGTCATATGGGAGGAAGGGTTAGATGGATCTTGGAGTAGATTAAAAGGTTTTTTGTACATTTTTGTGGGCCGACTACTGTGTGATTCTGAGTGGAATTGATACCTGAACGTGTCCAGTGAGGCGCAGACGAGAACTCTCGATATATTAAAAGAAAAGATAAACGTTTATTAAAACGGGACAGGCACCACAAATATGGACGCGCACACAGTGGCCACTTTATTAGGTACACCCGTACACCAGCTCGTCGATGCAAATATCTAATCAGCCAATCACGTGGCAGCAACTCCCTGCATAAAAGCATGCAGACATGGTCAAGAGGTTCAGTTGTTGTTCAGACCAAACGTCAGAATGGGGGAGAAAATGTGATCTAAGTGACTTTGACCGTGGAATGATTGTTGGTGCCAGATGGGGTGGTTTGAGTATCTCAGAAACTGCTGATCTCCTGGGATTTTCACACACAACAGTCTCTGGAGTTTACAGAGAATGGTGTGAAAAACACCCAGTGAGCGGCTGTTCTGTGGGCGAAAATGCCTCGTTAATGAGAGAGGTCGGAGGAGAACGGCCAGACTGGTTCAAGCTGACAGGAAGGTGACAGTATCTTCAATAACAACAGTGGTGTGCAGAAGAGCATCTCTGACCTTGGAGTTCAACAGCAGAAGACCAGGAACACACAGTTTTTTGGGTTCAGGAGATCATGATGGAGGTTGGAGGGACTCAGTCTGAAATGGCGACTGTTTGCTCCTTTGCACAGATGCTGCCTGGCCAGCCGAGTTCCCCTGGCAGTCTGTGCGTGCGGTTGCTGAGTGTTGAGGGTTGCCATTTCAGACAAATTTCTACTCCCTGACGGTACTAACTCTTTGGAATTCACTTTCACATCTCCCATCCATCATGAAGGTCCCTCACCACCTGGGACACGGCCTCTTCTCATTGCTACCATCAGGGAGGAGGTACAGGAGCCTGAAGATTCACACTCAGCGATTCAGGAACAGCTTCTTCCCCTCTGCTGTCCGATTTCTGAACGGTACATGAGCCCAAGAACGCTATCTCACCATTCTTTGCTCACTTTTTGGCGCTACTGCATTGATTTTGAATATATACTTCTTGCAATTTACAGTTTTGCATTGTACAAACTTCTCTACAGATAGTCGAGGAGCGGAGAGCGAGTTTGTACGTCTGGCGGGAGCAGAGGATGTTGGGAATGGAGAGGGTGGAGGGCCGCGGGAGGGGTGTGGGACAGATGGTAGAGGAGTACTGGGGATAGTGGGTGGAAGTGGTACAGGTGCAGATACACCCAGCCCTGAGACACCAGGCAAGGTCATTTAATTCCAAACAATCGGTTTATTGATCAGTACAGAATGTCTCTCTGGCACTTCCCTCTCCCCAACCATGATTCCCCTCTCTCTGCCCCCTTCCCACTCTCAGTCCACAATAGAGACCCAGATCAGAATCAGGTTTATCATCACTCACACGTCATGAAATTTGTTTTCTCTTTGTGGCAGCAGTACAGTGCGATACATAATAATACAAAAAATGTTGGTCTTGCATAAAGTTGGAGAATTTTTGGAAAGGTGCTTTTAAAACCTTATCAAAAGTGCTGGATCTGGATTGACAACCAAACTTATTTACAGCTCTTTTTGGGATTATTCCATCAGAAGCAGGATATATTCCTGCTTCCGCTCAGCGCGATGATAGCCTTTTCAACCTTATTGGCTAGGAAAGCCATTTTACTTAAATGGAAAGACCCTAACCCTCCTACCGCCTTTTACGGGCTTTCCTCTACCATGTCCTGTTTGTCTAGAGAAAATAAGAAGTCGGACATTGGATGCATCCTTTAAATTTGAAGAAATCTGGCGACCTTTTATTCAATATTTTCTAATGAACTGATTTTTGTACTGATTCTCTTCCAGCTATTTTTTCAGAACCATGGGTTTGTTCAGACAGTGTCTCTTCCTTTGGGTTCTCTCTCAGGATGGACAGCCCAGTCCTTTTTTTCCTGTTTAGAATACTGTGTTTTTCTCTTTTCTTCTATATAAAATTTCTAATAGACCTTCCTTTCTTCATAAATTGATAAGAGGAGAATTATACATTCTATATCAAATTTATACTTTGTAGATTAACACTGTGTGGTGCTGATATTGTTTGTTTTACCTTCTGTATGTACTGCAGTTGACAGATAGTCTCCTCTATGTATACACACTTTTTTAATCAATACAACGGTTGAAAAAAGAAATAATAGTAAAAATGTGAATTACAGTAAGCATACTTGTATTAAATACTTAAATAACTAGTGCAAAAATAGAAATGAAAAAGTAGTGAGGTAGTGTTCATGGGTTCGATGTCCATTTAGGAATCAGATGGCGGAGGGGAAGAAGCTGTTCCTGAATCGTTGTGTGTGTGTCTTCAGGCTCCTGTACCTCCTCCCTGATGGTAGCAATGAGAAGATGGCATGTCCTGGGTGATGGGGGTCCTTATAGTTGGATACTGCCTTTCTGAGGCATCGCTCCTTGAAGATGTCCTGGATACTATGGAGGCTGGTGCCCATGATGGAGCTGACAGAGTTTACAACTCTCTGCGGTTTATTTCAATCCTGTACAGTAGCCCCTACCCACCCCCAACAGACCAGACAGTGATGCAGCCAGTTAAAATGCTCTCCGTAGTTCATCTGTAGAAATTTCTCTCTCTCTCTCTCTCTCTCACAAACACACACACACACTCTCACACACACACACACACACACACACACTCTCTCACACACACACACACACACACTCTCTCACACAAACACACACACACACACACACACACACACACACACACACACACACACAACACACACACACGTAACTGTATTGTGTCCTTTCTCTTCGTTGCCCCTCAGACCTCTTCCACTGGTCGTGTCTGAACAATCTGGCGTCACGTTTACCAAGGAACACAGCGCCGGCGGGGTACCAGTGCCCGAGCTGCAGTGGCCCCATCTTCCCCCCGGACAACATGGTCAGTCCGGTGGCCAGTGTGCTGAAGGAGAGGCTCGCCACCGTCAACTGGGCCAGGGCCGGCCTCGGCCTCCCGCTGGTGAGGAAGGGTTGTGATCGCTGGGGGTGGGGTCGCGGGTGCCAGAGTGGCCATGGCTGTCAGGAACGACTGGGTCGGGAGAGAGGGGAGGTCTGAGGTGCCTGAATCGTGTGTGTGTGTGTGTGTGAGACCTTAAGGCATAGGAGCTGAATTAGGCCATTCAGCCCATTGATTCTGCTCTGCTATTCCATCATGAGTCACTCTTTCATGCCTTCTCTCTTTGGAGGTGGAGGGGTGTGTGTGAGTGGTGTTTCCGATAGTGAAGGACCAGAGGGCACAGCCTCAGAATAGAGGGACATCCATTTAGAACGGAGATGAGGAGGAATTTCTTTAGCCACAGGGTGGTGAATCGGTGAAATTCGTTGCCATGGGTGACTGAGGAGACCGAGTCATTGGGTATATTTAAACAGAGAACAATGATTCTTGTTTAGTCAGGGCGTCAAAGGTTACGGGGAGAAGGCAGGAGAACGGTTGAGAGGGATGATAAATCAGCCATGATGGAATAGTAGAGCAGAATCATAGAACCATAGAACAGTACAGGCCCTTCAGCCCTCCATGTTGTGCCGACCCATATAATCCTTTTAAAAAAAAGTACTAAACCCACACTACCCCATAACCCTCCATTTTTCTTTCATCCATGTGCCTGTCCAAGAGGCTCTTAAATACACCTAATGTTTTAGCCTCCACCACCAGCGCTGGCAAGTCATTCCAGGCACTCGCAACCCTCTGTGTAAAAAAAACTTACCCCTGATGTCTCCCCTAAACTTCCCTCCCTTAATTTTGTTCCTATGCCCTCTGGTGTTGGCTGATGGGCTGAATGGCCTAATTCTGCTCCTGTGTGTCTCATTGTCTCATAGCTGTGCACGGCTGTATCTGTGAGTGTGTGCGCACGGGTTTCTGTGAGTGTGTGTGCACGGCTGTATCTGCGAGTGTGTGCGCACGGGTTTCTGTGAGTGTGTGTGCACGGCTGTATCTGCGAGTGTGTGTGCACGGCTGTATCTGAGTGTGTGTGCACGGCTGTATCTATGAGTGTGTGTGCACGGCTGTATCTGCGAGTGTGTGTGCACGGCTGTATCTGCGAGTGTGTGTGCACGGCTGTATCTGCGAGTGTGTGTGCACAGGTTTCTGTGAGTGTGTGCGCACGGCTGTATCTGAGTGTGTGTGCACGGGTTTCTGCGAGTGTGTGTGCACGGGTTTCTGTGAGTGTGAGCCTGCACTGTTGGTGGTGGGGGACGCAGGGGAGTTCGCGGTGCCAGTGTGGAGAGGGGGTTCGCCCCGAGTTTGTGGGTGCGGCAGGTCCGCGAGGCGAGCCTCGAGCTGCGCTTGGACGGACTCCGCCTGCTCTCACTCGGAGGTGGAGGGGATTTCTCACCCGGGCAGCTGCTCTACCGAGTTCTCAAATAGCCGTTCAGCGAGATTGGCCATAAAGTGACTTACCTCTCAGAACGCGCGCACACAGACATACCCAATGCACACGCGCGAACACGGAGACGCCCAGACGTGCAGAGAAAGACGCAGGCTCACGCGTATAGAGAGACACAGGCTGATACCCACCTTTCCCCTCCTACTCCACACACAATCCAAGGGGGCAGGAGGATTTCGGGAGGGCTGAGTTGAGGTGGAAGTTTTAGGTTAGCTCAGAATCAGAATCAGGTTTAATATCTCCGGCACATATCGCGAGATTTGTTGTCTTTACCGCAGCAGTACAATGCAATACATCATTATAGAGAGTAAAGCTGTGAATTACAGTAAGTTTATATATTAAATAGTTAAATTAAATAAGTAGTGCAAAAATAGAAATAAAAAAGTAGTGAGGTAGTGTTCATGGGTTCAGTGTCCGTTCAGAAATTGGATGGCAGAGGGGAAGAAGCTGTTCCTGAATTGCTGAGTGTGTGTCTTCAGGCTCCTGTACCTTCTCCCTGATGGTAACAGGGAGAAGAGGGCATCACCTAGGGCTCTTTAATGATGGACGCTGCCTTTCTGAGGCATCGCTCCTTGAAGATGTCCTGGATACTACGGAGTCTGGTGCCCGTGATGGAGCTGACTGGGTTTACAACTCTGTGGTTTATTTCGATCCTATGCAGTAGCCCCCACCCCCATACTAGACGGTGATGCAGCCTGTCAGAATGCTCTCCACAATACATTTGTGGAAATTTTCGAGTATTTTTGGTGACATATCAAATCTTATATATTAAATGTATAAGATGATGAGAGCCATTGATCGTGTGGATAGCTAGAGGCTTTTTCCCAGGGCTGAAAAGGCTAAAATGAGGGGGCAAAGTTTTAAGGTGCTTGGAAGTAGGTACTGAGGGGATGTCAGAGGTAACTTTTTTCACATAGAGAGCGGTGGAGATGTGTGGAATGCAACATCAGCGAAGGTGGTGGAGGCAGGTACGATAGGGTCTTTTAAGAGACTCTTGGATAGGTACATGGAGCTTAGAAAAATAGAGGGCTCTGCGGTCGGGAAATTCTACGCGGTTTCTAGAGTAGGTTACATGGTCGGCACAGCGTTGTGGGCCGAAGGGCCTGTAATGTGCTGTAGATTTTCTGTTTTCTTTTCTCAAATTCCTAATGAAATATAGCCACTGTCGTGCCTTCTTTGTGTCTGCATCAATACGTTGGGACCAGGTTAGATCCTCAGAGATCTTGACACCCAGGAACTTGAAATTGCTCCCTTTCTCCACTTCTGATCCCTCTATGAGGACTGGTGTGTGTTCCCTTTCTGAAATCCACAATCAGCTCTTTAGTCTTACTGACGTTGAGTGCAGGGTTGTTGCTGCGACACCACTCAACCAGCTGGTTTATCTTGCTCCTGTACGCCCTCTCGTCTCCATCTGAAACACTGACAATAGTTGGGTCATCAGCAAATTTATAGATGGCATTTGAGCTGGGCCTAGCCACACAGTCGTGGGTGTAGCGAGAGGAGAGCAGTGGGCCAAGCACACGTCCTTGAGGTAGGTTTGGCTGAACAGCCTGTCTGTGGCCTCAAACTCACAGACTCGGGGAGGCCAGGCGGGTGTGTGCTTCAACTCACACCCGGTGTGTGACACCCCCACACTCCCCACCACGTGAGTAACACGCAGGTAATGCTGCAGGAACTCAGCAGGTCCGGCAACTTGAACAGTTGAGGCCCTTCGTCTGGAGTGGAGAGGAAGGGGAGGGGGGCAAGAGCCAGGATAAATAAGCAGGAAGATGATCGATGAAGCCAGGTGGGGGGAATTGGGCATGAAGTAAGAAGCTAGAAGGTGATAGGTAGAAGACCTGAAGGGCTGAAGAAGGAGGAATCTGATAGGAGAGGAGAGTGGACCATGAGAAAAGGAAGGAGGTGATAGGTAGGTGAGGGAAAGAGGCCGGAGTGGAGAAATGAGGAAGAGGGGGAGGGGGAAATACTGGAAGTTTGAGAGATTGATGCTGATGCCAACAAGTTGGAGGCTACCCAGACAGAACGTGTTGCTCTTCCAACCTGAGTGAGGCCTCGTCATGGCAGGAGGAGGCCATGGACCCTGTGAACAGGGTCATGAACCGGCCCTCATGCCTCAAACTCACGGTGCCCCATTTTGTGTCTCTTTCCCCCCCCCACCCACCACCTTGCCCCTCCCTGCAGGTGGAAGAGGAGGAGACGTCACGGGAACAGGGGTCGCTTGACGCCACTGACTGGTCCAGTTTCTCTGGTGAGTACAGGGGCAGGGGAGGGGGAGAGGGAGTTGGGGTGTGGGGGGGGTGCGGGGTGGGCAGAGGGCTGTTCTGTCACAGTGCTCATTTGGGGGGGTGGTGGTGGGATGTTCCTGTTTGTCTGCCCCTCTGCACCACCCTGGCATCTCACCCCTCCCTCCAATGCCCTGTCTGCTCTTCCCCCACCCCTTCAACTACCCCCTCTCTCCCCCTCCTTTTTCCCCGTCTCTCCCCCCCTTTCCCATGTCGCTTCCCTTCCCCTCCCCTGTCCCCATCCCGTCCCTCCCCCTCCCTTCCCTGTCCCTCCCCTGTCCCTCCCCTCTACCTTCCTACTCTCCACATCTACCTCTCCCCAACTCCCCGATCTTCCCCACCCATTCCCTCTCCATCCCGTTACCTCCCACACCTCTCATTCTATAAGACCGTAAGATTCGGAGCAGAATTAGGCCATTTGGCCCATCGAGTCTGCTCCGCCAGTTCATCATGGCTGATCCTCTCAGCCCCAATCTCCTGCCTTCTCCCTGCGTCCCTTCATGCCCTGACTAATCAAGAATCTATCAACTTCTTCTTTAAATATACCCAATGACTTGGCTTTCACTGCCATCTGTGGCAATTAATTCCACAGATTCACCTCTCTCTGGTTTAAGAAATTCCATTTTATCTCCATTCTGAAAGGACGCCCCTCTATTCTGAGGCTGTGTCCTCTGGTCCTAGACTCTCCCACCACAGAAACCATCCTCTCCACATCCACTCTATCTGTGCCCTCTGGTCCTAGACTCCCCCACTATAGGAAACATCCTCTCCACATCCACTCTATCTGTGTCCTCTGGTCCTAGACTCTCCCACTATAGGAAACATCCTCTCCACATCCACTCTATCTGTGCCCTCTGGTCCTAGACTCCCCCACTATAGGAAACATCCTCTCCACATCCACTCTATCTGTGTCCTCTGGTCCTAGACTCTCCCACTATAGGAAACATCCTCTCCACATCCACTCTATCTGTGTCCTCTGGTCCTAGACTCTCCCACTATAGGAAACATCCTCTCCACATCCACTCTATCCGTGTCCTCTGGTCCTAGACTCTCCCACTATAGGAAACATCCTCTCCACATCCACTCTATCTGTGTCCTCTGGTCCTAGACTCCCCCACTATAGGAAACATCCTCTCCACATCCACTCTATCTGTGTCCTCTGGTCCTAGACTCTCCCACTATAGGAAACATCCTCTCCACATCCACTCTATCCGTGTCCTCTGGTCCTAGACTCCCCCACTATAGGAAACATCCTCTCCACATCCACTCTATCTGTGTCCTGTGGTCCTAGACTCCCCCACTATAGGAAACATCCTCTCCACATCTACTCTTATCTGTGTCCTCTGGTCCTAGACTCTCCCACTATAGGAAACATCCTCTCCACATCCACTCTATCTGTGTCCTCTGGTCCTAGACTCTCCCACTATAGGAAACATCCTCTCCACATCCACTCTATCTGTGTCCTCTGGCCCTAGACTCTCCCACCACAGGAAACATCCTCTCCACATTCACCCTATCAAGGCCTGTCACCATTTGATAGATTACAATGAGATCCCCCCTCATTCTACTGAATTCCAGTGAATACAGGCCCAGAGCCATCAAACGACAAACCTTTCAGTCCTGGAATTATTTTTGTGAACCTCCTTCGAACCCTGTCTAGTTTTAGCACGTCTTTTCTAAGACAAGGAGCCCAGAACCGCTCCACCTGCACTCACCAGGTTGACGCCCCGTCCTCTGTTTCCGCACCCCCCCCCCCCCCCCCACAGTTCCAAGCGTGGATGAGCACCCAGCCAGGACCCCGGCGTTCCCCTCCGACGGCTTCTCCTCCCTGCAGGAGTACGTGGACGATCCTGGCGGAGAAAGCAAGGCACAGCGTTCCCAGGACGTGGAGCCCAGCAGCGAGTCGTTCTCCGTGAATGTGGGTGAGTCTGAGAGAGCCGGGCACGGACTGATCCCCGCACACCCACTCTCCCATCTTGGTCAGCACAGTAGCATAATCGGTGGTTCGATTCCCACCATCGTCTGTACGCTCTCCCCGTGACCGCGTAGGCTTCCTCCCACAGTCCAAAGACGTACCGTAATTGGTCATTGTAAATCGTCCTGTGATGAGGATTAATTCGGGGGATCGTGGTCCGGCGCAGCTCATGGACCCGAAGGAATCACGCCACGCTCAATCTCAATTTGAAAAAAATCACAAATCTCCGGCCCTCCGACGCCCGAGTGAGGACTGCTGATAAAATGCTCAGGATCTTTTCCTGTTGAGTTCAAATATCCTTGATCCAAGGTTCTTTCAGAAGTCAGGAAAGAGGCACAAAACCTGATGCTTCACAATCGTCTGATAAAACAGCGGAACGTTGGACTGACAGGGGTAGGGCTCTACTCAGATAAAGGACCATAGGAAATAGGAGCAGAGGTAGGCCATTCGGCCCGTCGAGTCTGCTCTGCCATTCAAACATGGGCTGATCCAATTCTTCCAGTCAAACCCACTCCCCTGCTTTCACCCCATACCCTTCGATGCCCTGGTTAATCAAGAACCTGTCTATCTCTGCCTTAAATACACCCAATGACTTGGCCTCCACAGCCGCTCGTGGCAACAAATTCCACAGATTTACCACCCTCTGACTAAAGTAATTTCTCCGCATCTCTGTTCTAAAGAGATGTCCTTCAATCCTGAAGTCGTGCCCTTTTCTCCTAGACTACCCTACCATGGGAAATAACTTCGCCATATCTAATCTGTTCAGGCCTTTTAACATTTGGAATGTTTGTATGAGATCCCCTCCTCATTCTCCTGAGCTCCAGGGAATACAGGCCAAGAGCTGCCAGCCGTTCCTCATACGGTAACCCTTTCATTCCTGGAATCATTCTCGCGAATCTTCTCTGAACCCTCTCCAATGTCAGTATATCCTAAAATAAGGAGCCCAAAACAGCACACAACACTTCAAGTGTGGTCTCACGAGTGTCTTATAGAGCCACAACGTCACATCCCTGTTCTGATATTCTATACCTCTAGAAATGCATGTGGCCGTTGCACCTGCCTTCTTAATGAGCCGCAGCTCCAGATCCCTAACACACTCTCTCAGGATCCTCGTCTCAGTGCACTTGGCGCAGATGTGGCCATCTGGGAGACTGGAAGTTTCCCAGCATTCCCACATCCGACACCCAGAGCAAAACACTAACCCTACTATTGGCTCTCTGTTCCTCAAAAAAAAAATGAGATCCACTTCCCCACTTAACTCGCTGAAGCCCGAATGAGCCAAAGCCCTACCACTCTGACTCTGACCGCTCCCTCTGATGCCTGAACCTTCCCTGCTCCCCAGCTCACGACTGGTGCTCCGGTTATGAGAGAGAGAGAGAGAGAGACATTGGACTGACAGTGATGGAGATGTACTCAGCAAAGAGAGAGGCAAAGGAACAAAGATGACACCTAGTATAGAGCAACAACGCACACAAAATGCTGGTGGAACACAGCAGGCCAGGCAGCATCTACAGGGAGAAGCACTGTTGACGTTTCGGGCCGAGACCCTTCGTCAGGACTAACCTAGTATAGAGCAGCTATTTTTATACCCACAGAGAAGAAAAATTTCATTTAAGTTTATAGATAATAATTAAGCAGTTAGAAAGCACCTATTCAAATAATGCTGAACAAAGAAACTTCCGGAGCTTTCCAGAACTGTACTTTGCATAACCGACAAGAGTAGGGGTATTTAACATTTTTTATACCGTGGTCCGGTTTGGCAGTCCAGTGAAGCCTATGGACCCCTTCTCGGAGTAATCAGCTCAAGTTATTTATTGTCATTTAATTATATACGTGTTCCGTCAAATGAGACGTTTCGTCTGAAACACGGTGGAAAGCTCAGTCGTATGCGTAATGCACGATAACGTATGAAAGCAAGGATGAAATCTACATTATCTAAATTAAATTCTGTGGGGTACAGAACAGATTAACCAGTGACACCGAATGCAATGCGGCAGAGAGTTCAGAAGCCTGACGGCCTGGGGGAAGAAACTGTTTCCCATCCTGACCGTTCCTGTCTTTGTGCATCGGAGTCTCCTGCCTGAGGGTAGAAAGTCAGAGAGGATGCTGGATGAACGGGTGGGATCCTGGATAATACTAAGGGCCCTGCGCACGCAGCGCTCCTGATAAGTGTCGCCGATGGATGGTAATGTATTTAAATATGCAAAATAAAATACACAGAGTTACAAAAAATAATATATTGTAATACCGTTACCAAAATATATAAAAATACCAATTTGTGATATAGTAATATATGTACTTCTCTATTAACATGAAATAACGAGAAGTGATGGACAGTAAAAGTAACTAATAAATGATATTTTGAGATATTTTCATATCACATTACAGTTACTAGAAATAACCGTGATTTCTACTGGTGGCAAAGCCACATCGGTGCTAAAACAACTGTGGTTTCTTGCCTAAATTCAAAATTCAAAGATTCAAAGTACGTTTATTATCAAAGTCTCTATACAGGATACAGCCCTGAGATCCGTCCTCCCCACAGACAGCCACGGAACGAAGGAAAACCATCCAACCCCCCCTCCCCCATGCGCAAGAAAACAAATCACACAAACGGCAACAGGAGAATGAACGGAAAACACAAATGATCAAACACAAGGCTGAAAGAGTCCAGGCATAGTTGGTTCAGCTCAGCGTTCATTACCTGCAGGGTGGTCCGATTCAAAATTGTCCCAAATAACAATAAAAAAAACCCACCAGAAACTTAATTCCTTAGAACATAGAAGACTCCCCCTTCCCCTTCCCCCTCCCGATGCTGTTGGAGGATGGTACCGCAGTTTTGTGATGTATGGATTGGACTGTGGACCGTAGTTTAAATCGGACTTGGAGTGTCAGAGACTGGGGGGTGACCGTAAGGAGGTGTGTAAAATCACAAAGGGCACATATAACCAGTCTGCAAGACACAGGAGCAAAAGTAGGCCATTCGGCCCATCGCTCTCACCTACTCTGCTGATCCCTCGACCTGTGGCGGTTACATAACGATCATCTCCTCATCCGTCTTCTTTCCCACAACCCCCGACACAGGGACGGCCCAGGTAGCCTCGCCCAGGAAGGTGTACGATACCATCGCACAGGACGCCGCGAGGTCGACCGCCATGCAGCTCGATTTCGACGACGACAAGTACAGGAGGCGGCCGGCTCTCACCTGGTTTGCCCGGTGGGTCAGGTAGGTACCAAGATGGGGGCAGGGCAGGGATTCGAGATAGGGCACAGCCACCGTTCACCATCCCATCACACACTCCCGGGGTCAGACACAGAGTGAAACTCCCTCCACACCGTCCCATCACACACTCCCGGGGTCAGACACAGAGTGAATCTCCCTCCACACCGTCCCATCACACACTCCCGGGGTCAGACACAGAGTGAAGCTCCCTCCACACCGTCCCATCACACACTCCCGGGGTCAGACACAGAGTGAAGCTCCCTCCTCACCGTCCCGTCACACACTCCCGGGGTCAGACACAGAGTGAAGCTCCCTCCTCACCGTCCCATCACACACTCCCGGGGTCAGACACAGAGTGAAGCTCCCTCCACACCGTCCCATCACACACTCCCGGGGTCAGACACAGAATGAATCTCCCTCCACACCGTCCCATCACACACTCCCGGGGTCAGACACAGAGTGAAACTCCCTCTACACCGTCCCATCACACACTCCCAGGGTCAGACACAGAGTGAAGCTCCCTCTTCGCTGTCCCATCACACTCTCGCAGGGTCAGACACAGAGTGAAACTCCCTCTACACTGTCCCATCACACACTCGCAGGGTCAGACACAGAGTGAAACTCCCTCCACACCGTCCCATCACACACTCCCAGGGTCAGACACAGAGAGGAGCTGTTCTGATTGCGCTGAGAGAAATCGAGGAAAAACTGCTGTATTAAGGTCGTGAGTTACTTGGAGTTGGTTTGAAAGGTCTCTTGGACATCTAAGTGAGCGGCTGATTTAGTGTGGAAGCTTCGTTTGGAGTTTTTCTACCAGTTTGGACGGGGGTTTGTTGACGGCTACGAACTGCGTAGCACCCTGCTGTGGCCGCTGGCAACTCGCCAGGAAGCCGGGTCGCTCCAAAAACCGGAGACAAACGCGGTTGTTCCCCCACTGACATCGGGACAACCTCCTTCCATCTTTATCGTCGTGACTCATGTTCGGTGTAGGAGCCGAAGCATCGTTTGAGACGTCGCGACCTCTCACAGCCTGGAAGTTCTGCAGGACTAACGGAGCCTTTCCTGGTGTTGGAATTTCTGGCACTGAGCCAGCAAGGTACTGTCGAGTACAAACTTTTCCGGCCAGTTACTCAACTCGCTCCAGGACTTTATAAGCAGCACCACCACCGTATCATTCTCGATTCGGACATTGAAGCAACATGCCGGACCGGTCTACAGGGAGTCGCAGACCTTCGGGGAGTTCCAGTCTCTGCTCCTACCCCTGTGGTTCAGGCGACTGTTCCTGAGGCTACGTGCAGGGAGGTTCAGGCGAGGGACGGGGTGGAGCCTGTGCGGAGAAGGAAAGTGAGGAAGAAATCCAAACACATGAAGAAGTCGGCCCCCGAGACCGCAGAGCTCACGCCCATTTGCCCTGAAGTGGAGCGGGAAGCTCGGGGAAGTGCACAGTCGGACGGGGTGTTGGAAGCGGAGAGTAACGCTCCATCGGTGAATCCCGCACCTGTGTGCTCCTCCGGCTTGAAGAGGAGAAGGGAATGTTCCTCCAAGAGGGCAGGGAATGTAGATGCGGGGGAGTCCCAGAAAGGGGTGGGAATCCGGGTGGAAGTTGTGTCTAACCCTGAATCCCCAGATCTAGCCACCAGTCCTGTGGTAGGTGGTGTGGTTGTACAGGAAACTAGTGCTAGGCCTGTTTGCACAACTAAAACAGACCTGGAGCCCTCCACCCAGGACTTAGCAGTAAGCGCCTCCCTGGAGGCAAGTGTATTAAATAGTACAAGCGGAGAGGAGACCAAGCTCTCTCACTGTCAGCATCAGGCTGCCGGTGAATCCCTTGGACCAGAGCTGCTGGGGCCCCCTTCATGCCTGTCTCCTGGGTAAGGTGATATAACCTGCATGCCAACCCCATCAACTAATGGCCTGCAGGGAGTCCCTGGAGATTTTCCCTCCATCGTCGCAACCGTGGATAAGACTGATGCGACAGTGGAGCGGGAAGGTATGAGGGAAGTACCCGCTGCGCAGTGTGGGTTACAAGTGCAGCCACCTTATACACCACATGAGGAGGAAGATGGGGAATCTGTCTGCAGTGAGGGGTTGGAGGGAGATTCTATTGATAGCGAGACAATGGACATCCTCACCCCTGCTGAAAAATCCCTATTGATACCTGTGGAGGAGATCAGAGAGTTCATTCACTCCTCTGTGGGTGCAAAGCACCGGCCTAAACTAGCCTCGCTTCGCTGGCCTAACATGCCGAGGCTGGTGAAGTCCCTGCGAGTCATCCTCGGACGGAAGGGGAAGGGGAAAGGGAAGAATGCTGTGTCAGGGAATGACAGACGGCAGCTGAAATCCTTCCTGGATGACCTGGTGAGAGACATCAGGGTGAAAAGCAGCCTCGGTCCTTCGGGAGATGGTGGGTCACAGGGTAGCGATGGTAGCAGTCGGGCCCGGAAAGCGAAGAATATTCTTGGTTTTCTTCGGGATAGTGCGGCTGAGGGCGCCACCGCTCTCAGTGGGAAAGGTACTGGTGCTGAGGCCTAGTGTGCTCCCGACATGAAACTTACCATAGCTAGTTTTAATGTAAATGGTAGCAGGGGCTCTCTTCGCAGATATAACAATCTCTCAGTCCTCAGGGATGGGAGATACGCGGTGAGTTTTCTGCAGGAAACCCATACCACCCCGGGGGACAAGTCCGCTTGGCTCCTGGAGTGGCAGGGCGGGGTCTACATGAGTCACCTTAGCTCCAACTCTAGCGGGGGTGGCGATCCTGTTGGCCCCAACCTTTCGGCCAGAAATCGTAGGAGTCCAAGATGTTGTGCCCGGCCGTCTGCTCCACCTGGCTGTGCGCCTCGATGGTGTACTGTTGCATTTTATCAACGTGTATGCTCCGAGGCGCGGGGTGCTGCAGACGTGCCTATTCTGTCAGCTGTCCACCTTGCTGAGTTCCATCGATCCTGGGGACTGCGTCATCCTCGTGGGAGACTTCAAATGTCTCCAACGCGACCCAGCATCGGCGAAAAAGTTAAAGGAGCTAGTCGGCTCCTTTGACTTGGTGAAGATTCCGCCAGCTGTCCAGAAGATCTAGAGAGGGGGGTTACTGGATAGACCGCCTGTATATCTCTCGGGCTTATGTCTCCCACGTGTCGGCGTCCTCCATGCGGCCGGTGTCGTGCTCGGATCATCACCTTGTGTGGATGGAATTTACTCCTCTGCACCCTCGGGTGGGATCCGGGTATTGGCACTTTAACAACCGGCTGCTGGAGGAGAGCCGATTCCAGGATTCATTCTGAGCATTCTGGGCCACCTGGAGAGAGAGACGGAGAGAGTTCAGCTCCCTATGGCTGTGGTGGGATGTGGGCAAGGCCCACATCCGGTTTTTATGTCGGGAGTACACTAGGGGGTCGACAAAGAGGCGGGGCTCTGAGATTGAGTGGCTTGAGAGAGCGTTGCTTGACCTAGAGTCCTGTCTTGGTCTGACCGGTGGAGACCAACAGTTGTGGCAGGAATACCAGGAGAAGAAGGACGCACAAAGGAATCTGCAGCTTCAGCAGTCCCAAGGTGCATATGTGAGGTCGCGGATCCAAATGCTGCAAGATTTGGACCGCGGCTCACCCTTCTTCTACTCGTTGGAGAAGTGGCGGGGAGTTCAAAAGCAGCTGGTGGAGCTACTGGCTGCTGATGGCTCCTCCATCACGGATCCCGACGAAATTATCAAAGAAGTCCGCACTTTCTATCGGTCCTTATTCTCACCAGATCCGTCAAATGTGGGGGCGTGCAGTGAGGTCTGGGAAGATTTGCCAAAGGTCAGCCCAGAAGACGCAGCGCATCTGGACGCTCCCCTGACTCGGGAGGAGCTGTCTACTGCCCTTCGGCAACTCCGGAGGGGTAAGTCCCCTGGCTTGGATGGTCTGAGTGTAGAGTTTTATCAGGCTTTTTGGGATGTCCTGGGGGTTGATTACAGCCTTGTTCTAGGGGAGAGCCTAGCCACTGGGGAAATGCCCCTCTCATGGCGGAGAGCTGTTGTGGTCCTACTGCACAAGAAGGGAGACCTTCGCCTGCTAAAGAACTGGCGCCCGGTCTCCCTCTTGTGCGCGGACTACAAGATCTTCGCCCGGGCAATGGCCAACCGTCTTGGTTCAGTACTGAGACAGGTGATTCACCCTGACCAATCTTACACGGTCCCGGGCCGCTCCATCCAGGACAATGTCCACCTAGTACGGGACCTGATCCACCTGCAGCAGGAGACTGGGTCCCGGGCAGCGTTTCTCTCTCTTGACCAGGAGAAGGCGTTTGACCGGGTAGACCACAGTTTCCTGGTGGGCACTCTGCAGGCCTTTGGGCTCGGACCACATTTTGTGGCCCAAGTTCGGCTCCTATACTCTGCCGCAGAGTGCCTTGTTAAGGTCAATGGATAACTGGCAGCGCCCATTCCCTTCAGGAGAGGAGTATGTCAGGGGTGCCCCATGTCCAGTCAATTGTACGCGATCTGTGTCGAGCCATTCCTGAGCCTCCTACGGCGAAGGCTGACGGGTCTGGTTCTGCGTGAACCGGACATGGAGGTCGTCCTCTCGGCCTACGCCGATGATGTACTCCTCATGATGACAGATCCCAATTACCTGCGGAGGATGCGCGAATGCCAAGAAGTTTTCTCGCTGGCATCCTCTGCTAGGATCAACTGGGCGAAATGTTCCGGACTCTTAGTGGGTCAGTGGCAGGTGGACTCCCTGCCGGAGGAGATGAGAGCTTTTGAGTGGAGCACTAGACGTCTCCTCTATCTGGGAGTCTACCTGAGTCCTTCTGGGGAGACCTGGCTGGCGAACTGGCAGGACCTGGAGACGAAAGTCATGGCCCGGCTGGGGCGCTGGTCAGGCCTTCTCGGGGTGCTTTCCTATCGAGGCAGGGTGGTGGTCATAAACCAGCTGGTGGCCTCCATGTTGTGGTATCGGATGGTCACCTTGGCCCCTCCTGCCCCGTTTGTTGCTAGAATGCAGAGGAAGTTAGTGGACTTCTTCTGGGGCAACGGGAAACACTGGGTCTCTGCAGCGGTCTAGAGTCTCCCAGTGGGAGAGGGCGTACAGTCGCTGGTGTGCGTTTGAACGCGACTGGCGGCTCTCCGCCTCAGGGACTCTGCAGAGATTCCTGGACGCCGAGCACCCTCCCAGGTGGTATGTGTTGGCGACTTTCTTCCTCCGGAGGGGCTGCTGTCTTCACGAAGACATGCGGCTATCACCGGCGGGCATCAGCCGTACTGCTTTGCGGAGTCTGCCTGGCTTCGATCAGGACCTACTGAGAGTCTGGAACATGGTCGCCTCAGGCCGGGAATCCCCTCCTCAGGCAGAGGGCGAGGTCTTGGCCGACCCTTGTCCTACCTCAGTGGGTGTCGGTGCGGCTCAGGTGTGTGAACCAACTCAGGCCGAGCTGCTTGTCGGGCCCAGGCCCCGCGATCTTCTCCGGGAGCCGTGTCCACACAACTTGAGCCGTCTCTCATCGATACCCACAGTCCCATTCAGGGATGCAAGTAGGAGGTATTTGTACGGGCTGCTGCTCCACACCCTCCACTTCCTTGCCCTTGTCCACCATCCCGACACGCCATGGCGGTCGGTCTTTCCACCCGGAGGTGAGGAGGGTCCCCACTGGAAGTCCCTTTACGAGGGGGTTCTTCCCATGCACCTGGGGGATCTCGGCTGGAGGGCGCTGCATAGAGCGGTGCCCTGCAATAAGTTCTTTAGTTTGTACACGGATCTCCCACCCGCATGCCACTTCTGCGGGCTGGAGGAGACCGTGTACCACACGTACATGGAGTGTGCGAGGCTGCAGCCCCTTTTTGCGTATTTACGTGGGCTGCTTCTCGCCTTCTGGCTGCATTTTAGCCCCACCCTGTTTATATATGGTCATCCAGTAAGGAAGGGGGCATGGAGGGATGAGGATGTCCTTGTCAACTTGCTCCTGGGGCTGGCAAAATCCGCCATTCAGGGCTCGTGGAAACGGGTGGCGGGAGGATCTCCCTAGGCAGACTGCCTGGCAATGTTTAGAGGGTATGTTTGTGCCCGAGTAAATATTGAAAAAGAACACGCGCAGTCCACGGCGACGTTAGAGGAGTTTCGAGACCGTTGGGCTCCGCGGGGTGTAAATGCCATCGTGGATAGAGATGGGAACATTCTGGTGTATTGTCTATTTGTAGTGAAGTAATTGTGTTCGCCACTGTTTTGTATATATTGTATAGCACCGATATTTGTAATAAAGGATTTTGTTAAAAAAGGGGGTCAGACACAGAGTGAAGCTCCCTCCACACCATCCCATCACACACTCCCGGGGTCAGACACAGAGTGAATCTCCCTCCACACCATCCCATCACACACTCCCGGGGTCAGACCTTCCACACCGTCCCATCACACAGTCCTGGGGTCAGACACAGAGTGAAACTCCCTCCACACCGTCCCATCACACACTCCCAGGGTCAGACACAGAGTGAATCTCCCTCCACACCGTCGCATCACACACTCCCTGGGACAGACACAGAGTGACCCTCTCTCCACACAGTCCCATCACACACGCCCTGTGTCAGACACAGTGTGAATCTCCCTCCACACCGTCCCATCGCACACTCCCGGGGTCAGACCCTCCACACCGTCCCATCACACACTCCCGGGGTCAGACACAGAGTGAAACTCCCTCCACACCGTCCCATCACACAATCCGGGGGTCAGACACAGAGTGAATCTCCCTCCACACCATCCCGGGGTAAGAGACAGAGTGAAGCTCCCTCCACACTTTCCCATCACACACTCCCGGGGTCAGACACAGAGTGAAACTCCCTCCACACCGTCCCATCACACACTCCCGGGGTCAGACACAGAGTGAAGCTCCCTCCACACCGTCCCATCACACACTCCCAGGGTCAGACACAGAGTGAAGCTCCCTCCACACCGTCCCATCACACACTCCCGGGGTCAGACAGAGTGAAGCTCCCTCCGCCCTGGAGCTGCCTCCACACCTCTCACTCCTCTGCTTCTCGCAGGAACGCGACGGGCTCGGGACCGAAGAGGCGCTCGCTGACCCGGATGCAGCGCCTGCTGCTGGTGCTGGTGTTGGGCGTCCTGGCCTTCCTGACGCTCCTGGTGGTGATGTCGCGGCTCGGCCGCGCGTCCGTGGAGAACGATCCCAGCTGGGACCTCATGCAGAACCCCCACGTCCAGGTGGGGGCTGAGTAGAGCCCTCGAAGCAAGCTGCGTCCGTATGGGAGTCTGCGGGAGGGACCGCGCTCCTCACCAGCCACTCTGCTTCTCTGGCTCCACTGGTAACTGGACCCAAAATTCTCTCCCCTGCCTCCCTCCCCCCCCCCCCCCCGTACTCATTTCCCTCCGAGCCAGCTGTTAAACGGTGCCCCTCCCTCGGAATTGTGCCCTTCCCAGCGAGGCGGTCTGAGATTCCGGGATGGGCCCGGTTGCGAAGACTGTCACCCTTGGCGTGCGTGGGAGGAAGAGATTTTCCGCGACGCCGCCCCTCGTGGAATAGACCGACCTCCCTGGCATGCGGGGAGTCCTAGCGGGTGTCTCGGAGTATTTCCTGGACTCCTGTCCCCTCCCCTCCCCGGCCGGCAGTCGGGGAAAGTGTTCTGAATGAGAAGACGAAGCTGTAACAAACAACGCACTTTATTTCCACCTGCTGAACTTCGACCGCCGTGACCCTTCCCACGGCGGGGGGGGGGGGGGGGGGTACAGTCCCCGAGCCGATTCGGAGGTGGGCTCCAGGTGTCTGCCAGGTCCCAGACAACAGGGAAGCGGGAGGGTGTCGCGGGTCAGCAGGGTCAGTAGTTCTCCGCCCGAAACTTCACAATGAACAACTCGAACCAGGTCCGAGCGATGAAGAGGCTCATGTTCAGCACTGCCGGGTGAGGGGAGAGACCGGGGAAGAGGGGAGGGGGCAGAGAGAGGGAAAGGGATGAGCAGTGGGGCGGGGGAGAGATGGAGGAGGAGGGAGAGCGATGAGGGAGGAGACGGGTGAGTGGCAGAGAGGGTTCGAGGGAGAGAGTGGGGGAGGGAAGGGGACAGAGAGAGTGGGGTGAGTGGACACATTGCAGGCAGGGGAGGGGATCAGTTGTCCTCCTCCGGTGAGAGGGTCTCCCACTGGGAGAGCCCCGTGCACCCACCCCTACAGGCTCACTGGCCAGACCGCGCTGAGGTGGAGGATTCACCCAGGTGTCCTCGGAGTCAGTCGGCGTGAAGGGGGGGAGGGATGGCCTCTCCCCTCCATCTCATCTCCTCTGCCTCGTTCCTTCCTTTCTCTCTCCCTCCACCCTCACCCTGTCCAAACCCCACACCCCCCTCCAACCTCTCCACCCTACCCCCATTCTCCACCCTCCCCTCCACCCTACCCCCATTCTCCATCCCACCCCTCACTCCACCCTATCCTCCCACTCCCTTCCTCTACCCCCTCCCCTCCCCACTCCCCTATCCCTATACCCCTCCCCCCCTCTGTCTCGCTCCCCCGCCCGCAGACTCTGTCCCACTTGCCCCTCCCGTTGCCCGCACACTCACCGACAATGAGCAACGCGGTGACCTGCAGGGACTGGCGTCCGAGGAGCATGGAGGACATGGTGGCCAGGAGAGCCCAGTGGAAACTTGTCACGTGCAACACCTGCCGTGTGCGGGAAGGAGGGAGTCCGTTACAGCCACTCCCCACCTCACACCTTCTCACCTCCCCAACTCCCACTCCCCCTCCCCACTCCCCCCCTCCCCACCTCACAACCTCCCCAACTCCCACTCCCCCTCCCCACTCCCACTCCCCCTCCCCACTCCCCACCTCACACCTTCTCACCTCCCCACTCCCCCTCCCCACCTCACAACCTCCCCACTCCCCACACAATCCCTCCCCACCTCCCCACTCCCCCCTCACACCTTCTCACCTTCCCACTCCCCCTCCCCCCTCCCCACCTCACAACCTCCCCAACTCCCACTCCCCCTCCCCCCTCCCCACCTCACAACCTCCCCAACTCCCACTCCCCCCTCCCCACTCCCCACCTCACAACCTTCTCCCCTCCCCACTCCCCCTCCCCACACAATCCCTCCCCACCTCCCCACTCCCCCCTCACACCTTCTCACCTTCCCCACTCCCCCTCCCCACTCCCCACCTCACAACCTCCCCAACTCCCACTCCCCCTCCCCACCTCACAACCTCCCCAACTCCCCACTCCCCACCTCACAACCTTCTCCCCTCCCCACACAATCCCTCTCCACACCTGCCGTGTGCGGGAAGGAGGGAGTCCGTTACAGCCACTCCCCACCTCACAACCTTCTCTCCTTCCCACTCCCCCTCCCCACACAATCCCTCTCCACCTCCCCACTCCCCCCTCACACAATCCCTCCCCACCTCCCCCATATAATCCCTGCCCGACACCCTGAGGCGTGCTCCCGACTCGCTGGTGGGGGTGGGGGGGAGAGACACCATCAGAAGACGTGAACGTCCCCACTCCCCCTCCCCACCACCCCCACACAATCCCTGCCCGACACCGAGGCGTGCTCCCGACTCGCTGGTGGGGGTGGGGGGGAGAGACACCATCAGAAGACGTGAATGTCCCCACTCCCCCTCCCCACCACCCCCACACAATCCCTGCCCGACACCCTGAGGCGTGCTCCCGACTCGCTGGTGGTGTGGAGGAGAGAGGCACCATCAGAAGACGTGAACGTAACACTTATCTCAAGAGTTTCTATAGAAAGTGCAATTTGTGTAATTTACAGTTTCTCAAACTTTATATTTATGAATCTCGAATAAAACCCTTTCTTTTCTATCTGTGGACGATTGAAAATAAATGGTCGGTCACCACCGCTGCAACGTGTGGCTTGGATTCTGACCCTCGAAATTGAGAGAGTTGTCGTGGTGGAGTGTATCGTTTTGCGCCGTGCTCGGGCGCGATGGTTGTCAGGGCGTTTGGGGTTTAATTCCGGTGTCCTCTGTGCGTCTCTCTCGTGAACTGTGTGGGTTCGTAGATGCTGCCCCGGCCTGCCGAGTTCCTCCAGCATTTTGTGTGTCTGTGGGTAGAAGCTCGGCCAGATTCCATCCCGCATTCCCCGTAAAGGGATCTAGCAAGGCTCCGAGGGGCGGAGTGGCCTCCCGGGCCGCCGTGACTTACCAGCACGATGATGGTGAAGTGGTAAGTGGACCTGGAGCCGGATTCAAGGAGGAAGTGGGAGGCCAGGTCGAGGCCGAGGAGGACCGTCTGCAGGACGCAGGAGGCCGAGGAGAGGATGGCGAAGCCATGTCTCTTCACGCGGCGGCCGACGGTCAGCCTCATGCTGTGGACGCGGGGCTGCCTTCCCTCCCCCCCCCCCGGGTGTAGAACCCAGGGTCCCCATGGCGACCGGAACCCCGAGACAACCATGGGGGCCCCGGTTTGTGATGCGGCTCCTCAGAGCGACACGCGGCGGGCAGGCAGGGGAAGGCCTGGGGGTGAGGGGTGGGGTTTAAAGCGGTACTGACAGAGGGAAGGGAAATACCTCCCTGCCCCACCCACCCACAGTTTCAGTCCCTCACCCGCACACTGAAGCCAAGTACTTCTTAAGTTGCTCTAGCATGTCTTCATCCCCCATTACTACCTCACCAGCATCGTTTTCCAGTGGTCTAATATCAAATCAAGATTCAGGATTCAAAAACTTTATTGTCATTCTAACCGTACATCAGCTCTGCAGGGCAGAATGAGACAGCGTTTCCCGGGAGCAATGCAATCATAACATAACAAACGCAACACTAAATAATAAACATAACAATAAATAGTAAAACACAACAGCCACATGTCGGTTAAAAACAAGTTATAAGTGTCCAGTGCAAGTTAAAAGTGTCCAAAGCAGAGTCAGGTAGAGCAGCTATTTAGCAGTCTGACTGCCTGTGGGAGGAAGCTGTTTAGTAGCCTTGGAGTTTTAGTTTTGATGCTCCTGTAATGTTTTTTTTTATTTTTTAAATTTTTTTATTAGTTTTTCAAAACATTTTACAAAATTAAAAACCCCAAATCCCAATGAGGAGCATTAATACAGAGCAAGGTTAAGCATACAATAACAATATGCTACAAAGGAAGAGAATTTAACAAAAAAGCACCTAAATTAAAGACAAGTGAGCTTAGTGTCCTCCCCAAGCCCCACAACACAAGAAAAAAAACAACAATTCCAGACCAACCACCACACAATATAGAGAGTATAAGTCCGGACAGTCAAACTCCCGGACTGTGAATACACTTAGCAACAGAGGATAATAATGCCTACTACCAGAAAAAAAAAGGGAGCTGAAAGCAAGGGACCGAGAAGGAAAAAAACCCTAGTCAAGAGGAAGGTTATGAAAGTACTCGATAAAAGGTCCCCAGACCTTATGGAACTTTAAATCCGAATTGAGAACTGAATAATGAATTTTTTCGAGGTCCAAGCAGGCCATAATGTCGTTAAGCCATTGCGCAAGAGTGGGCGGGGCAACATCTCTCCATCTAAGGAGGATCAAGCGTCTCGCCAGGAGAGAGGCAAAGGATAGTATTCGGCATTTGGTCGGACCCAGACATAAATCTGTCTCGCCCCAAAAACCGAACAGAGCAATTAAGGGGTTAGGTTCTAGGTGCTGATTCAGAATACCCGATTGTGTAGTGAAGACATCTTTCCAGAATTTCTCCAAACTAGGACAGAACCAGTACATATGGATGAGAGAGGCCACGCCCCTCTTGCATTTATCACAGAACGGACTAATGCCAGGGTAGAATCGAGATAGTTTAGATTTAGACATATGGGCTCTATGAACAATCTTAAACTGTAAGAGACAATGGCGAGCACAAAGAGAGGTTGAGTTAACCGATTTGAGAACTGAGTCCCAGCTCTCCTCGGATAAGGAGATATTTAAATCCTGCTCCCAGGCCATTTTAATTTTATCCACAGGGGCCCGTCGTAAGGCTGCTAGTTTATCTTGGATAATTGAAATTAAACCTTTACCTAGTGGATTAATGGAGAGAAATAGGTCCATAGCATTTTTCGCAGGCATTTCAGGAAAGTTAGGAATTAAAGGAGCAGTAAAGTGTCGGATTTGGAGATATCTGAAAAAGTGAGCGTTAGGCAGGTTGAACTTAACAGAGAGCTGTTGAAAAGAAGCGAAGTGGTTATCAATGAAGAGATCTTCAAAATGTCTAATGCCCTTCCTGTATCAAACATGGAATGCTGAATTGAACGTGGTAGGTAAAAAAAGGTGATTATGTGCGACAGGGCTAGAAATGGAAAACCCCTGGAAACCATAGCATTTCCTGAACTGAGCCCATATACGCAAAGTGTGTCTAACCAGAGGATTAGCTATTGATCTGGGCAGACTGCTAGGGAGTGCAGATATAGATAATTCTTTAGTGGAGCTCAGCTCCATTGCCACCCAGTTAGGGCACTCGGGTTGGCCGTGGAAGAAAGACCAGAAGGCAGCACAACGTATATTAGCTGCCCAGTAATATACGCGAAAGTTAGGTAAAGCCATGCCACCCTCTTTTTTTAGATTTTTGGAGGTGGATTTTATTAATTCTAGAGCGCTCCTGTAACGTTTACCTGATGGCAGAAGAACAAACAGTTCATGGAGAGGGTGTGAGGGGTTTTTAATGATCTCTCACCTCCCTTTTACTCTTTATATAACTGAAAAAACTTATACTGTTCAGCTTTATATTATCGGCTAGTTTGCCCTCATATTTCACCTTTTCCCTTATAGCCTTTTTAGTTGCCTTTTGTTGGATTTTAAAAGCTTCCCAGTCGTTCAGTTTCCCACTCAGTTTTGCTACCTTATATGCCCTTTCCTTGGCTTTAATGCAGTCCTTAACTTACTTCGTCAACCACGGTTGCATACCCCTGCCTTTTGAGAACTTCCTCTGTGGGACAGATCTATCCTGTGTGTTGTGAACTATTCTCAGAAACTTCAGTATCTCTGCTCTGTTGTAATCCCCACCAGTATTCTCCTCCAATCCACCCGGGCAAGCTCCTCTCTCATGCCTCTGTAATTCCCTTTATTCCATTGGGATACTGATACATGTGAGTTATGCTTCTCCCTCTCAAATTGCAGTATGAATTCAATCATATTATGATCACTGCCTCCTAAACGTTCCTTTATGTTTGGCTGACTAATATGATCTGGGTTATCACACAACATCCAGCCTTTCCCGAGCAGGCTCAAGCACAAGCTGCTTTAAAAAGCCATCTCATAGGCATTCAGCAAATTCCCTCCCTTGCGATCCGACGCCAACCTGTTTTTGCCAATCCCCCTGCAAATTGATCACCCATTACAATGGTGTCATTACCCTTATTACGTGCCTTTTCCAGCTCCCTTCGCAATCTCAACCCCACATCTTGGCTACTCTTTGGAGGCCTACGTATGAATCCCATAATGTTTTGTATTTAACCCTTGCAGTTTCTTAACTCCAACCACAAAGATTCAGCATTTTCTGACCCAATGTCACCTCTTTCTGAAGATGTAATTCCATCTCTTACCAACAGAGCCCAAGATTTCCTGCCTGACCTTTCAATACAAAGTATGTTCAACTCCCAACTATGACCCTGTCTATCCAAGTACTCATATACCCGGTCCCTTGGAATACCTTCCAATAACTTTCCTACGACTGACATCAGGCTCACCAGCCTATAATGTCCTGGTTTATTTTTAGCGCCTTTCTTAAACAGTGGAACAACATTATCTGTCCTCCAATCCTCCAGTGCCTCACCTGTCTCAAAGGATGATTTAAATATTTCTGCTGGGATCCCGGCAATTTCTGCAGTTGCCTCCTGTAGGGTCCGAGGGAACACCTTGTCAGGCCCTGGGGATTTATCCACCCTGATTTGCCTCAGGGTAACAAACACCTCCTCCTCTGTAATCTGTACAGGGTCCACGAAGCCGATGCCGCTTTGCCTCACTTCTGTTGACTCTGTCTCTGTCTCCCGAGAAAATACAAATGCAAAGAAAGCATTTACGATTTCCCCCGTCTCTCTTGGCTCGCACACGCATTACCATTCTCATCTTCCAGGGGACCAATTCTGTGCCTTGCAAATCCTTTTGCTCTTAGCACATCTGTAGAACGTCTTAGGGTTCTCCTTCACCTTGTCGCTACAGCAAACTCACGCCTTCTTTTACCCTCCTCGTTTCCTTCTGAAGTGCCCTCTTGGTCCATAAGCACCTCATTTGTTCCTACCTGCCCACACCTGCTCTGCGCCTCCTTTTATGATTCTTAACCAGGCCCTCACTATCTCTTGAAAGCCAAGATTCCCTAAACCTCCTGATGAAGGGTTTTGGCCCGAAACGTCGTCACTACCTCCTCCCATGGACGCTGTCTGGCCTGCTGAGTTCTGCCGGCATTTTGTGTTTTTATTCCCTAAACCTGTTACCTTTACCTTTTATTTTGACGGGCACATACAAGCTTTTTACTCTCAAAATTTCGTTTCTGAAGGCCTCCCACGTGCCAGGTACACCTTTGCTGGAAAACAAGCCAGATCCTTTCTGATACCATCAAAATTGGCCTTTCTGCGATTTAGAATCTCAACCAGTGGACCAGACCTGGATGTGAACTGCCCACTATTAAAGACATTTACAGTGACGGGTGTGTAAAAAGGGCCTGAAGAATCATCAGGGACTCCAGCCACCCCGACCACAAACTGTTTCTGCTGTTTCCATCTGGGAAACAATACCACAGCATTACGGCCAGGACCAACGGGCTCTGGGATAGCTTCTTCCACCAGGCCATCAGGTTTATCAATAAATATTGATCTGATTACATATCTGACTGTACATACTGTGGTGAACTACATATACCTGTCTGGACACGCCCCCCCCCTGCTGACTGCTCCTGTGGCTCCTCACACTGACCCCTGTATAAAGGCGATTGGAGGCACTGCTCCTCCCTCAGTCTCCAGGATGTTGTGTGGTGGTCTCTTGCTACTGACGGTAATAATCTTCCAGCTAATAAAAGCCTATCTCGACTCGCGTCTCCGAGAGGTATTGATGGTGCATCACATACATGAATACAAACAATAATATATACAATCCTTAGCGTTTGGGCAATATCCTCCACATCTCCCTTCCTTATAGTTTGTACACAGCGACAGAGACGCAACATAGAGATCTTTACTCCCTCATGTTGTGAGATGAATGCAAGAAATAAAATAAGTTGTAATTCTAATTCTGTTGTAACTGTACGGGCCTGGACAGTCAGCCAAACTCCGTTTCAAAATGACATGTGTGTAACCTCCCAGCTCCCTGGGTCTCTTGCAGACTCGGTGTCGTCACATAGTGAACGGGGAGTGAAACTGAAAAGCGACTAAATTCAGAGCAGTTGCCATGTTGTTCCGTTCACACAACTAAATCTACACAAGTAAGGAAGACGAACTCAAGACAATCAGCAGGTGCTGGAAATCCAAGCAACACATGCAAAAAATGCCAGAGGAACTCAGCAGGCCGGGCAGCATCTGTGGAAAACAGCAAACAGTCGACGTTTTGGGCCGAGACCCTTCTTTAGGGTAAGAAGGTGGGGAAGAGGTGCGAGGTGGCAGGTGATCGGTGAAACTGGGAGAGGAGGAGGGGGGAGGTGAAGGGCCGGGAAGTTGATTGGTGAAAGAGATAAAGGGCTGGAGGAGGGGGAATCTGACAGGAGAGGTGAGGACTATGGAAGGAAGGGAAGGCACAGGAGCACCAGGGGGAGGTGATGGGCAGGTAAGGAGATGAGGTGAGAGAGGGAAACGGGAATGGTGAACGAGGGGCGGGTGAGCAATTATTAGAAGCTCAAGAAACCGATGTTGATGCCACCAGTTTGGAGGCTACCCAAACAGAATGCGAGGTGTTGCTCCTTTGACCTGAGTGTGGGCCTCATCGTGGCAAAGGAGGCTGCGGACTGACCTGTTGGAATGGGGACGGGAAGTGGGACTGAAATGGGTGGACCCCGGGAGACCCCACCACAAGTAGAGCGATGGTCCACAGCAAAGCCGTCTCCCAATCTGCGCCAGGACTCCCGATGTACAGCGGCTCCATGTAAATAGTATATGCAAACCGTTAACGTCTACGTTAGTGTCTAATAAACTGAAAAATAACATTCTACCTCTGCAAAATTTTATTGATACCTTTCCAAACAATATAACTGGAGACACAACAGGATGGCTTCAGATAGAAACTGCCATTGCTCCTAACATAAACCTCTGGCCTTCTACCAGCCAATGTGCTTTCCTACCTATGACTTTCTGGCTGCAAAGTTCAAAGTAATTTTCATTATCAAAGTACAGATACGTCGCCACGTACAACCCTGAGATTCATTTTCTTGTGGGCATCCTCAGGAATAGTAACTGTAACAGCATCGATGAAGACCTTAAGACCATCAGATATGGGAACAGAATTAGGCCATTTGGCCCATCGAGTCTGCTTCGCCATTTCATCATGGTTGATCTAATTTTCCTCTTGGCCCTAATCCCCTGCCTTCTCCCCGTATCCCTTGATGCCCTGACCACTCAATAATCTATCAAATTCTGCCTTGAATACACATCAAGGCTTGGCCTCCACAGCTAGCTGTGGCAATGAATTCCACAGATTCACCACCCTCTGGTTAAAGAAATTACTCCTCCTCTCCATTCTAAAAGGACGCCCCTCTTTTCTGAGGCTGTGTCCTCTGGTCTTAGACTCTCCCACCAGAGGAAACATCCTCCCTCCACAGTCACTCTACCAAGGTCTTTCACCATTCGATAGGTTTCATTGAAGTTCCCCTCATTCTTCTGAATTCTAGTGAATACAAGCCCAGAGCATCAAATGAGAAGCCATTCAATCCTGGAATCATTTCTGTGAACCTCCTTTGAACCCTCTCCAGTTTCAGCATATCGTTTTAAAGATAAGGGCCCAAAATTGTTCACAATACTCCAAGCGAGGCCTCGCCAGTGCTTTATAAAGTCTCAACATTACATCCTTGTAGTCCTTTTGAAATGAATGTTAATATTGCATTTGGCTTCCTCACCACAGTCTCACTCTGCAAATTAACCTTTAGGGAATCCTGCACAAGGACTCCCAAATCCCTTTGCACCTCAGATTTTTTAAGTTTCTCTCCATTTAGAAAATAATCAACCCTTTCATTTCTTCTACCAAAGTGCGTGACCATACACTTCCCGACACTGTATTCCATTTGTTATTTCTTTGCCCATTCTCCTAATCTGTCCAAGTCCTTTGGTAGCTTCTCTACTTCCCCCAAATTTCCCTGCACCTCATCCCTGCGTCTGCAAACTTTGCAACCAAGCCATCAATTCTATCAGCCAAATCAACGACATATAACCCAAAAAGAATCGGTCCCAACACAGACCCCTGAGGAACACCACTAGTCACCGGCAGCCAACCAGAAAAGGCTCCCTTTATTCCCACTCTTTGCCTCTTGCTAATCAGCCACTGCTTTATCTGTGGTAGACTCTTTCCAGTAATACCATGGGCTCAGAGCTTGTTTAGCAGACTTATGTCTGGCACCTTGTCAAAGGCCTTCTGAAAAACCAAGTACACAACATCAACCAATTCTCCTTTGTTTATCTTACTTGTTATTCTAAGAATTCTAACAATTTTGTCAGGCAAGACTTTTCCCTTGACGAAACCATGCTGACTACGGCCTATTTTATCGTGTGCCTGCAAGTACCTGGAGGCCTCATCCTTATTCAGACTCCAGCATCTTCCCGACGACTTAACTGTCCTATAGTTCCCTTTCCTCTGCCTCCCTCCCTTCTTGAAGAGTGGAGAGACATTTCCAATTTTCCAGTCTTCCAGAACCATTCCAGAGTCTAGTGATTCCTGAAAGATCAGAACCGTCTGGTCCAGTGACTTACTCAGTTTAGAAAGAGCCTTCTCACTAGTTATGGTAACTTCACACACTTCGTGGCCCCCGACTCCTGGAATTTCCGCCATACTTCTAGTGTCTTCCACAGTGGAGACTGACATAAAATACGTCCCCCAGTAGCGTCTCTCCAGCATTGTTTTCCAGCGATCCAATGTCCACTCTCACCTCTCTTTTACACTTGATGTACCTGAGAAAACTTCTGGTATCCTCTTTAATATTATTGGCCAGCTTAATTTTGTATTCCATCTTAATTGGAATTATTCAGTCTGATGGCCTGGTGGAAGAAGTTGTCCCTGAGCTGTAGTACCGTTTCCCAGATGGTAGCAGCTGCAACAGTTTGTGGTTGGGTGACTCACGTCTCCAATGATCCTTTGGGCCCTTTTTACACACCTGTGTTTGTAAATGTCCTGAATAGTGGGAAGTTCACATCTACAGATGTACTGGGCTGTCCGCTCCACTCTCTACAGAGTCCTGCGATTAAGGGAGGTACAGTTCCCATTCCAGGCAGTGATGCAGCCAGTCAGGATGCTCTCAATTGTGCCCCTGTAGAAAGTTCTTAGGATTTGAGGGCCCATACCAAACTTCCTCAACTGTCTGAGGTGAAAGAGGTACTGTTGTGCCTTTTTCACCACACGGCTGGTATGTACAGGCTACATGAAATCTTCGGTGATGTGTATGCTGAGGAACTTAGAGCTGTTCACCCTCTCAACCCCAGATCCATTGATGTCAATAGGGGTTAGCCCGTCTCCATTCCTCCTGTAAACCACAATAAAACCCTTTGTTTGTATTCTCCCTGACCTTCTCTCTCAATATAACTTTATTGCTCCCGACCTTCTCTTTCGCTGTATCTTTATTGTCCCTGACCTTCTCTCTCAATATAACTTTATTGCTCCCGACCTTCTCTTTCGCTGTATCTTTATTGTCCCTGACCTTCTCTCTCAATATAACTTTATTGCTCCCGACCTTCTCTTTCGCTGTAACTTTATTGTCCCTGACCTTCTCTCTCAATATAACTTTATTGCTCCCGACCTTCTCTTTCGCTGTAACTTTATTGTCCCGGCCGTTGCTCTTTTCCGGGCCGATGGCGGCGGCCGAGCCGGAGCCCGAGACCGAGGGGAAGAAGCGACGCGCCCACGGGATGCTGAAGCTTTACTACGGGCTGAGTGAGGGAGGCGGGCGGCAGCCGAGCTCCCGGGACCCGCTAGACCCCGCCGACATCGACGGTGCCCACTTTGATCCCGAGGTTTACCTGAACAAGGTGCGGTCGAGTAATTGGGGTCCGGGGTGAGGGCGGGGGACTGTCTGCAGGGGTCGGGGGTGAGGGCGGGGGGACTGTCTGCGGGGTAGGGGGTGCGGGGGGAGACTGTCTGCAGGGTCCGGACTGTCTGCAGGGGTCCGGGGTGAGGGCGGGGGACTGTCTGCAGGGGTCGGGGGTGTGGGCGGGACTGTCTGCGGGGTAGGGGGTGCGGGTGGGGACTGTCTGCGGGGTCGGGGGTGTGGGGCGGGGGACTGCCTGCAGGGTCGGGGGTGTGGGGTGGGGACTGTCTGCAGGGTCCGGACTGTCTGCGGGGTCGGGGGGTGTGGGGGGGGGGACTGTCTGCGGGGTCGGGGGTGTGGGGGGGGAACTGTCTGCAGGGGTCGGGGGTGTGGGGGGGGAGTCTGCAGGGGTCCGGGGTGAGGGGGGGGGACTGTCTGCAGGGGTCGGGGGTGAGGGGGGGGGACTGTCTGCAGGGTCGGGGGTGTGGGGGGGGGAACTGTCTGCAGGTGTCGGGGGTGAGGGGCGGGGGACTGTCTGCAGGGTCGGGGGTGTGGGGGGGGGGGAACTGTCTGCAGGGGTCCGGGGTGAGGGGGGGGGGACTGTCTGCAGGGGTCGGGGGTGAGGGGCGGGGGACTGTCTGCAGGGTCGGGGGTGTGGGGTGGGGACTGTCTGCAGGGTCCGGACTGTCTGCGGGGTCGGGGGTGTGGGGGGGGGGGAACTGTCTGCAGGGGTCCGGGGTGAGGGGGGGGGGACTGTCTGCAGGGGTCGGGGGTGAGGGGCGGGGGACTGTCTGCAGGGTCGGGGGTGTGGGGTGGGGACTGTCTGCAGGGTCCGGACTGTCTGCGGGGTCGGGGGTGTGGGGGGGGGGAACTGTCTGCAGGGGTCCGGGGTGAGGGGGGGGGACTGTCTGCAGGGGTCGGGGGTGAGGGGCGGGGGACTGTCTGCAGGGGTCGGGGGGTGAGGGCGGGGGGACTGTCTGCAGGGGTCGGGGGGGTGTGGGGGGGGGAGACTGTCTGCAGGGTCCGGACTGTCTGCAGGGGTCGGGGGTGAGGGCGGGGGACTGTCTGCAGGGGTCGGGGGTGTGGGGGGGACTGTCTGCAGGGGTCGGAGGTGAGGGCGGGGACTGTATGCAGGGGTCGGGGGGTGTGGGGGGGGAGACTGTCTGCAGGGTCCGGACTGTCTGCAGGGGTCGGGGGTGAGGGCGGGGGACTGTCTGCAGGGGTCGGGGGTGTGGGGGGGACTGTCTGCAGGGGTCGGAGGTGAGGGCGGGGACTGTATGCAGGGGTCGGGGGTGTGGGGGGGAACTGTCTGCAGGGTCCGGACTGTCTGCGGGGTCAGGGGTGAGGGCGGGGGACTGTCTGCAGGGTCGCGGGTGTGGGGTGGGGACTGTCTGCAGGGTCCGGACTGTCTGCGGGGGTCGGGGGTGAGGGGCGGGGGACTGTCTGCGGGGTCGCGGGGTGTGGGGTGGGGGACTGTCTGCAGGGTCCGGACTGTCTGTGGGGTCGGGGGTGTGGGGTGGGGGACTGTCTGCAGGGTCCGGACTGTCTGCGGGGTCGGGGGTGAGGGGCGGGGGACTGTCTGCGGGGTCGGGGGTGTGGGGTGGGGACTGTCTGCAGGGTCCGGACTGTCTGAGGGGTCGGGGGTGCAGAGTGGGGGGCTGTCTGCAGGTGTGGGGGGGGGGGAACTGTCTGCAGGGGTCCGGGGTGCAGAGTGGGGGGCTGTCTGCGGAGTCCGAGCTGTTACCCAGTCTGGTAGTCCTTACAACATCCTACAACAACCCTCCACCCTCCACTGCACCGCCCTGCGCGCGCACACACAGAGACACACTCATTCACTACCCTTCCCTCCGGCTCCTCCAGCTGAGGAGTGAGAGCACGCTGGCGGAGCTGATGGACAGTGAGACTGAGATGGTGAAGCAGATCCGGGCACTCGACAGCGACATGCAGACGTTGGTCTACGAGAACTACAACAAGTTCATATCAGCTACAGGTAGGGACGGGCAGCGAGTGAGCGATACACCCCTCGCACAGATAGGGGCATGTCTGAGGGACGGGCAACGAGTGAGCGATACACCCCACGCACAGATAGGGGCATGTCTGAGGGACGGGCAGCGAGTGAGCGATACGCCCCTCGCACAGATAGGGGCATGTCTGAGGGACGGGCAGCGAGTGAGCGATACGCCCCTCGCACAGATAGGGGCATGTCTGAGGGACGGGCAGCGAGTGAGCGATACACCCCTCGCACAGATAGGGGCATGTCTGAGGGACGGGCAGCGAGTGAGCGATACACCCCTCGCACAGATAGGGGCATGTCTGAGGGACGGGCAACGAGTGAGCGATACACCCCTCGCACAGATAGGGGCATGTCTGAGGGACGGGCAGCGAGTGAGCGATACACCCCTCGCACAGATAGGGGCATGTCTGAGGGACGGGCAGCGAGTGAGCGATACACCCCTCGCACAGATAGGGGCATGTCTGAGGGACGGGCAGCGAGTGAGCGATACACCCCTCGCACAGATAGGGGCATGTCTGAGGGACGGGCAGCGAAGTGAGCGATACACCCCTCGCACAGATAGGGGCATGTCTGAGGGACGGGCAGCGAGTGAGCGATACACCCCTCGCACAGATAGGGGCATGTCTGAGGGACGGGCAGCGAGTGAGCGATACACCCCTCGCACAGATAGGGGGGATGAGGAGAGACACTGGGAGGTGATAGGTGAGACCAGGTGAGGGGGAAGGTGGGTGGGTTGGGGAGAGGGGGGATGAAGTGAGACACTGGGAGGTGATAGGTGAGACCAGGTGAGGGGAAAGGTGGGTGGGTGGGGGAGAGGGAGGATGAAGTGAGACACTGGGAGGTGATGGGTGAGGGGGGAGGGGGGATGGAGTGAGACACTGGGAGGTGATAGGTGAGACCAGGTGAGGGGGAAGGTGGGTGGATGGGGGAGAGGGGGGATGAAGTGAGACACTGGGAGGTGATGGGTGAGACCGGGTGAGGAAGAAGGTGGGTGAGTGGGGGAGAGGGGGGGGATGAAGTGAGACACTGGGAGGTTACAGGTGAGGGGGAAGGTGGGTGAGTGGGGGAGAGGGGGGATGAGGAGAGACACTGGGAGGTGACAGGTGAGACCAGGTAAGGGGGAAGGTGGGTGGGTGGGGGAGAGGGGGGGTGAAGTGAGACACTGGGAGGTGATAGGTGAGACCAGGTGAGGGGGAAGGTGGGTGGGTGGGGGAGAGGGGGGGTGAAGTGAGACACTGGGAGGTGATAGGTGAGACCAGGTGAGGGGGAAGGTGGGTGGGTGGGGGAGAGGGGGGATGGAGTGAGACACTGGGAGGTGATAGGTGAGACCAGGTGAGGGGGAAGGTGGGTGGGTGGGGGAGAGGGGGGATGAAGTGAGACACTGGGAGGTGATAGGTGAGACCAGGTGAGGGGGAAGGTGGGTGGGTTGGGGAGAGGGGGGATGAAGTGAGACACTGGGAGGTGATAGGTGAGACCAGGTGAGGGGAAAGGTGGGTGGGTGGGGGAGAGGGAGGATGAAGTGAGACACTGGGAGGTGATGGGTGAGGGGGGAGGGGGGATGGAGTGAGACACTGGGAGGTGATAGGTGAGACCAGGTGAGGGGGAAGGTGGGTGGATGGGGGAGAGGGGGGATGAAGTGAGACACTGGGAGGTGATGGGTGAGACCGGGTGAGGAAGAAGGTGGGTGAGTGGGGGAGAGGGGGGGATGAAGTGAGACACTGGGAGGTTACAGGTGAGGGGGAAGGTGGGTGAGTGGGGGAGAGGGGGGATGAGGAGAGACACTGGGAGGTGACAGGTGAGACCAGGTAAGGGGGAAGGTGGGTGGGTGGGGGAGAGGGGGGGTGAAGTGAGACACTGGGAGGTGATAGGTGAGACCAGGTGAGGGGGAAGGTGGGTGGGTGGGGGAGAGGGGGGGTGAAGTGAGACACTGGGAGGTGATAGGTGAGACCAGGTGAGGGGGAAGGTGGGTGGGTGGGGGAGAGGGGGGATGGAGTGAGACACTGGGAGGTGATAGGTGAGACCAGGTGAGGGGGAAGGTGGGTGGGTGGGGGAGAGGGGGGATGAAGTGAGACACTGGGAGGTGACAGGTGAGACCAGGTGAGGGGGAAGGTGGGTGGGTGGGGGAGAGGGTGGATGAAGTGAGACACTGGGAGGTGATAGGTGAGACCAGGTGAGGGGGAAGGTGGGTGGGTGGGGGAGAGGGGGGATGAAGTGAGACACTGGGAGGTGATAGGAGAGAGCAGGTGAGGGGGAAGGTGGGTGGGTGGGGGAGAGGGGGGATGAAGAGAGTTACTGGGAGGTGATAGGTGAGACCAGGTGAGGGGGAAGGTGGGTGGGTGGGGGAGAGGGGGGATGAAGTGAGACACTGGGAGGTGATAGGTGAGACCAGGTGAGGGGGAAGGTGTGTGGGTGGGGGAGAGGGGTGGTGAAGGAGCTGAGGGTGATAGGAGGAAGACATAAAGGGTTGGAATCACGAGGCCAGCGTCCATGCCCCCTCTCTCTCCTCCCCCCGGTGCGGTCTGATCACGAGGCCAGCGTCCATGTCCCCTCCCTCTCCTCCCCCCAGTGCGGTCTGATCACGGGGCCAGCGTCCATGCCCCCTCCCTCTCCTCCCCCCGGTGCGGTCTGATCACGAGCCCAGCGTCCATGCCCCCTCCCTCTCCTCCCCCCGGTGCGGTCTGATCACGAGGCCAGCGTCCATGCCCCCTCCCTCTCCTCCCCCCGGTGCGGTCTGATCACGAGGCCAGCGTCCATGCCCCCTCTCTCTCCTCCCCCCGGTGCGGTCTGATCACGAGGCCAGCGTCCATGTCCCCTCTCTCTCCTCCCCCCGGTGCGGTCTGATCACGAGGCCAGCGTCCATGCCCCCTCCCTCTCCTCCCCCCGGTGCGGTCTGATCACGAGGCCAGCGTCCATGCCCCCTCTCTCTCCTCCCCCCGGTGCGGTCTGATCACGAGGCCAGCGTCCATGTCCCCTCTCTCTCCTCCCCCCGGTGCGGTCTGATCACGAGCCCAGCGTCCATGCCCCCTCTCTCTCCTCCCCCCAGTGCGGTCTGATCACGAGGCCAGCGTCCATGTCCCCTCCCTCTCCTCCCCCCAGTGCGGTCTGATCACGAGGCCAGCGTCCATGTCCCCTCTCTCTCCTCCCCCCTGCAGACACTATCCGGAAGATGAAGAACGACTTCAGGAAGATGGAGGACGAGATGGATTGCCTGGCCACCAACATGTCGGCCATCACGGAGTTCAGCGCCCGTATCAGTCACACTCTGCAGGACCAGCACCAGCAAATCACCAAGCTCTCAGGTGCTCGGGGAGGAGAGGGGAACTGTGGAGTCAGGGGGGTGTGGGGAGCTCGTATACACTCTGCCGTTAATACTAGAGGTTCCGCAGATGCTGGAAATCCAGAGAACGTACAAAATGCTGGAGGAGCTCAGCAGGTTCGGCAACATCTCTGGAGAGGAATAAAGAGTTAATGTTTCGGGCTGAGACCCTTCATCAGGGCTGGAAAGGAAGGGGGGAAGAAGCTGGAATTAGCCGGGGTGGTCGTCGAGTCAGATACTTCAGGGACATTGAAGAGACACGTGAATGAAAGAATAATGGAGGACTATGTCAGAGGGAAGGGTTCGAGTAGGTTTATCTGCCATGAACAAAAACGTTTCTGCGAAGCTGAAAACCCAGAGCAACTCTCACCAAATGCTGGAGGAACTCTGCAGGCCAGGCAGCGTCTACGGGAATGAGTAAGCTGTCGATGTTTCGGACCAAGATCTTTGTCCTGAGGAAGGTTACTGACGAGCTGATGGGAATTGGGACGGTTGGTTTCTGGAGGAAATCAGGGATGAGGATCAGGGACGGTTTTGGGGAGGGCAGTGGGGGTCTGCAAAGGATTGCAAATAGTGCAAATTCGGTGGTGGGGCGGAGAGTTGGAGGAAGTGGGGTGTGATGGAAAGGTTTTGAAACCCTGGGGGATTAGGGGTTGGAGAGGTGGTTGGGAACTGTGGGGCTATTACAAGGGGAAAGGGGATGCTGGGAGTTGGGGAGGTGGAGGAAGAGGGGTTTTTCAGTGAGGTTTTGGAATCCCTTGGGAAATGGGATGGTTGGGTTGGGGAGATGGGGGTTGGGGCGGAACTCTGGGGCCATTAGAAGGGGAAAGGAGTGGACCAGAGAAGCTACAAGGCGCTGGGAATTGGGAGGAGGAGGAATTGGGAAGTGGAGGAATTGGGATGTGACTGGAAGGTCTTAGAAAATATTGGGATGGTTGGGTTGGAGAGATGGTGGGGAAGTGTTGGGGCAGTTAGAAGGAGAGAGAGCTGGACTGGACAAAGTTTTACAAGGCGCTGGGAATTGGGAGGAGGAGAAATTGGGGTGTGACAGCAAGGTTTTGGAAAATATTGGGAATTTGGACGGTTGGGTCGGAGAGGTGGGACAGTCGGATCAGAGAGCTGGGGATTATGTGACAGTTACAGGGAGAAAGGTGTGGACTTTGGGGAAAGGATCTGGGAAGAGGAAAGAGAGGGGGGTTTGGGAAGGTGTTAGAACCCGATGGGAATTGGAACATCATTTGGTGTAGACTGGTTGGGTCGAGCGGCTCAGTGACGGTTCCCCATTGTCTTGTATTCCAGGTGTGCATGCTCTCCTGCGCAAGCTACAGTTCCTGTTCGAGCTGCCTGCCCGGCTGAAGAAGTGCGTGGAGCTGGAGGCGTACGGGCAGGCGGTGCGCTACTACACCAAGGCTCGCTCCGTTCTGCTGCAGTACCAGCTGATGCCCTCTTTCCAGGGCATCCACAACGACTGCAGCAAGATCATGGCCGACCTCGCCCACCGGCTCCGCGTCCAGTTCAGGTGCAGGAGCGCCCGCTCGTGACCTCTCCTCCTGCCTCCTGCCCACTCCCACTCATAGAGCCTGCAGCCCATCTAGTAGGGACTAGATGTAGTAGCCTAGACCCATCGCCCTGCACCCAAACCATAGCCACCCGTAACTCTCCCGTCCGTGCATTGTGGAATTGGTTTCCGCACGAAGGCAGAGGTTGATGAGTTCTGAATTAGTTAGGGCGTCAAAGGTTACGGGGAGAAGGCAGCAGAATGGGGTTGGGAGGGAAAATAAATCAGCCATGATGGAATGGCAGAGCAGACTCGATGGGCTGAATGGCCTAATTCTGCTGCTAAGTCTAATGGACAGTTAGAGACTTTTCCCTCTGTGGCAGGAGAGAGCAAGGAGGTTTAAGGGGGGAAGATCTGAGGCAAGAGTTTTTCCACACAGGGTTAGCATGGGTGAGTGGGCTGAATGGTCTCTTTCTGCGCCGTCCCGTTCAGTGACTCAGTAGTTGTCATTCGACTGGAAAAGGGTTTGTGCTGCTTGGTTATAGGGAAGCCAGCACAGCCCAAAGGGTTGAATGGCCTTCAGTACAGAACTTTCTCTGTGTGGACTTGCTGGGGCTGGGGGGTAGGGGGTGAGGGAGTAGTTCATTGCTTCCTTTCTCCCTCCCTCCCCTAGTCCCTCAGTCCCTCTCCCTCTTGTCCTTCACGTACTCCCTTGCCCCCCCCCCCCCCGCCTGTCGTGCTCTCTCTCTCCGCTCCCTCCCTCGTCCCCCCACAAGCCGTCAACCTCTCCCCTCTTGCCCCGTCCGTCTGGCTGACCGCTGACCACTGTCCCTGTCGACCCCCACCCTAGGGAGGGCGGCTCGAGCGCCCAGCAGCTGGCCGGGTGCGTGGACTTGCTGCTGCGTCTGGAGGAGCCGGCCGAGTCGCTGTGCGACGAGTTCCTGTCCCACGCCCGCAGCCGGCTGGAGGGGCACCTGCGGGCCCTGGAGTCCTCGCCCCCTTCCGCCGACTTCCTGGAGTTCGTGGACGCCGGCTGCCACGGCTTCGTCAGCGACACCTGCCTGCTCATCGCCTCCTACCAGGAGCTCTTCGTCCGGCGGCCGGCCGCGTCCGGGAGCGATGTGGCGCCCATGGCCAACGCCAAGCTCCAGGCTTTCGTCCGCCAGCTGATGGGCTGCTACTTTGAGCTGGTGGAGGGGCGTGTGGCGGCCGAGAGGGGCGTGGCGGACAACTCGCTGCTGGTCCGGGGCCTGGACCGCGTCCACCGCCGGCTGCAGGCGGTCGAGAGGCTGCTGCCCGGCTCGGGGCTGGGGGCCGAGGGAGCGGAGATCGTGGCGCGCGCCGCCCGCGGGCGCCTTGGCCAGTACCTGGAGGCGCTGCGCGGCTTCCTGGCCGACTCGCTGACCGACGTGCGCCAGTCGCTCGCCGCGCCCCGCGTTCTGGGCAAGGACGGACCCGGCCTGTCCGAGCTGCTCGCCACCCTCTCTGCCTCCCTGCTCAACCAGGTCAAGTCGGTGCTGGCGTCCGTCCACCTTTTCATCGCCAAGGACATCACCTTCTCCGATAAGCCCTTCTTCAAGGTGAGAGTACCGTAGGGGGAGCTTCACGCTGACATCCTAGTCCCCGTTTCCCCCCGCTCCCTGTTTGTCTGCCCCTCCCTAACCCAATTGTCCTTTGAATATGGTGAGGGGTTTGGGCCCCTTAAGGAAGGATTGACGTGCTGACATTGGAGAGGGTGCTCGAGAATGATTCTGGGAATGAAAGGGTTAACACGTGAGGAGTGATTGATGGCTCCGGGCCTGTACTCACTGGAGTTTTGAAGAATGAGGGGTGATCTCATTGAAACTGATCGAATAGTGGAAGGTCTGGATAGAGTGAATGTGGGGCGGACGTTTCTTTTGGTTGGGGGGAGTCTAAGACAAGAGGGCACAGCTTCAGAATAGAGGGGCGCCCTTTCAGAATGGAGATGGGGATGAATTTCTTTAGCCAGAGGGTGGTGAATTTGTGGAATTCATTGCCACAGATGGCAAAGGGTATATTTAAAGCAGAGGCTCAAGGTTCTTGATTAGTCAGGGCGACAGGGAGAAGGCAGGAGACTGAGGTTGAGATGGATAATAAATCAGCCATGATGGAAGGTTGGAGCAGATTCGATGGGCCGAATTGCTTAATTCTTCTCCGTTGTCCTCTGATCTTATGAACTCCCACTGTGATGATGAGAGGCATTGATCGTGTGGATAGTCAGAGGCTTTTTCCCAGGGCTGAAATGGTTGCCACAAGAGGACACAGGTTTAAGGTGCTGGGGGGTAGGTACAGAGGAGATGTCAGGGGTAAGTATTTTACTCAGAGAGTGGTGAGTGTGTGGAATGGGCTGCTGGCGACGGTGGTGGAGGCAGATACAATAGGGTCTTTTAAGAGACTCCTGGACAGGTACATGGAGCTTAGAAAAATAGAGGGCTATGGGTAATTGTAGGTAATCTCGAAATTAAGTACATGTTTGGCACAGCATTGTGGGCCGAAGGGCCTGTATTGTGCTGTACGTTTTCTATGTTTCTACATTGCCTATTAAATACCCCAATGTCTCAAATAGCCTCAGACAACCCAGTCCAGCCCCTGACCTTCACGTGTGGCTTAGCTACCAAGCCCGGTGGAACCGTTTCTACTGACGGGAGAAGGGGCAAAGGCGGGTTCCTGGTCCCTTCGAAACCAGTCGCTCCGGGTAGATGGGGCTCGTCAGCGCTGGTCGGCAGCTCATCTCGGAGAAGGAAAACTCCGATCTCCAACCTCCACTGCTTTATGGCTATGCCCGCCCACGGGGAAGGCTTTGGGAGTGAACCCCGAGGGAAAAAATCGGAGCTGGAGTCTCTAAGGCAGTCCTACGTTGAGTTCAACGCTGACTGGCAACTCCTGCGACGATGCTGGTGCCAAACTGTGTCGGTCTCTGCCGTTCCTTTGTACTCATCGGCTGTGTGGAGGGGGAGCTGCTTGCTGCCCCGACCTGCCTACTGGCCTATGGCCCATGCTGAGATTTGGAGGGTGCCGGGAGAAGGCAGTACCAGGAAGGTTTTGGAAGCTTCTGGGAAGTCGGAGGTTCAGGGAGATGGGCTGATGTCTCTCTCTCTCTCTCTCCCTCTCTGCAGGGGGAGTTCTGTAGCCAGGGTGTGCGCGAGGGTCTCATCGTCGCCTTCATCAGACACGTGTGCCAGACGGCGCGGCAGTTCTGCGAGACGACCGGCGAGAAGAGCTCAACGCCGCCCGGCCTGCTGCTGCTGCTCAGCCGCCTCTGCCTCGACTACGAGACATCCACCATTAGCTACATCCTCACGCTGACCGACGAGCAGTTCCTTGGCCAGGTCGGTGATACCCACCTTCCTCAGATTGGATAGCGTGGAGAGAGCTTCACTCTGTGTCTGACCCCGGGAGTGTGTGATGGGACGGTGTAGAGGGAGATTCACTCTGTGTCTGACCCCGGGAGTGTGTGATGGGACAGTGTGGAGGGAGGGTCACTCTGTGTCTGACCCCGGGAGTGTGTGATGGGACGGTGTGTAGGGTCTGACCCCGGGAGTGTGCGATGGGACGGTGTGGAGAGAGCTTAATTCTGTGTCTGACCCCGGGAGTGTGTGATGGGACGGTGCGGAGGGAGCTTAATTCTGTGTCTGACCCCGGGAGTGTGTGATGGGACGGTGCGGAGGGAGATTCACTCTGTGTCTGACCCCGGGAGTGTGTGACGGGACGGTGCGGAGGGAGCCTCACTCTGTGTCTGACCCCGGGAGTGTGTGATGGGACGGTGTGGAGGGAGCTTCACTCTGTGTCTGACCCCGGGAGTGTGTGACGGGACGGTGTGGAAGGAGCTTCACTCTGTGTCTGACCCCGGGAGTGTGTGATGGGACGGTGTGGAGGGAGCTTCACTCTGTGTCTGACCCCGGGAGTGTGTGATGGGATGGTGTGGAGGGAGTTTCACTCTGTGTCTGACCCCGGGAGTGTGTGATGGGACGGTGCGGAGGGAGCTTCACTCTGTGTCTGACCCCTTTTTTTTAAAATTATTTTTTTATTACAAAATCCTTTATTACAAATATCGGTGCTATAAAATATATACAAAACAGTGGTAAACACAATTACTTCACTACAACTAGACAATAGACATTACACCGGGAGTGTGTGATGGGACGGTGTAGAGAGAGCGTCACTCTGTGTCTGACCCCGGGAGTGTGTGATGGGACAGTGTGGAGGGAGATTCACTCTGTGTCTGACCCCGGGAGTGTGTGACGGGACGGTGTGGAGGGAGATTCACTCTGTGTCTGACCCTGGGAGTGTGAGTGTTGGGACGGTGTGGAGGGAGTGTGTGATGGGACGGTGTGGAGGGAGTGTGAGTGTTGGGACGGTGTGGAGAGAGTGTGAGTGTTGGGACGGTGTGAAGGGAGTGTGTGATGGGACGGTGTGGAGGGAGTGTGAGTGTTGGGACGGTGTGGAGGGAATGTGAGTGTTGGGACGGTGTGGAGTGTGTGTGAGTGTTGGGACGGTGTGGAGGGAGTGTGTGATGGGACGGTGTGGAGGGAGTGTGAGTGTTGGGACGGTGTGGAGTGTGTGTGAGTGTTGGGACGGTGTGGAGTGTGTGTGAGTGTTGGGACGGTGTGGACGGAGTGTGTGATGGGACGGTGTGGAGGGAGTGTGTGATGGGACGGTGTGGAGGGAGTGTGCGATGGGACGGTGTGGAGGGAGTGAGTGATGGGACGGTGTGGAGGGAGTGTGTGATGGGACGGTGTGGAGGGAGTGTGTATGTGTGATGGGACGGTGTGGAGGGAGTGTGCGATGGGACGGTGTGGAGGGAGTGTGTGATGGGACGGTGTGGAGGGAATGTGCGATGGGACGGTGTGGAGGGAGTGTGTGATGGGACAGTGTGGAGGGAGTGTGTGTTGGGACGGTGTGGAGGGAGTGTGTGATGGTCGGTGTGGAGGGAATGTGTGATGGGACGGTGTGGAGGGAATGTGTGATGGACGGTGTGGAGGGAATGTGTGATGGACGGTGTGGAGGGAATGTGTGATGGACGGTGTGGAGGGAATGTGTGATGGACGGTGTGGAGTGAATGTGTGATGGACGGTGTGGAGGGAATGTGTGATGGACGGTGTGGAGGGAATGTGTGATGGGACGGTGTGGAGGGAGCTTCACTCTGTGTCTGACCCCGGGAGTGTGTGATGGGACGGTGTGGAGGGAGTTTCACTCTGTGTCTGACCCCGGGAGTGTGTGATGGGACGGTGCGGAGGGAGCTTCACTCTGTGTCTGACCCCTTTTTTTTAAAATTATTTTTTTATTACAAAATCCTTTATTACAAATATCGGTGCTATAAAATATATACAAAACAGTGGTAAACACAATTACTTCACTACAACTAGACAATAGACATTACACCGGGAGTGTGTGATGGGACGGTGTAGAGAGAGCGTCACTCTGTGTCTGACCCCGGGAGTGTGTGATGGGACAGTGTGGAGGGAGATTCACTCTGTGTCTGACCCCGGGAGTGTGTGACGGGACGGTGTGGAGGGAGATTCACTCTGTGTCTGACCCTGGGAGTGTGAGTGTTGGGACGGTGTGGAGGGAGTGTGTGATGGGACGGTGTGGAGGGAGTGTGAGTGTTGGGACGGTGTGGAGAGAGTGTGAGTGTTGGGACGGTGTGAAGGGAGTGTGTGATGGGACGGTGTGGAGGGAGTGTGAGTGTTGGGACGGTGTGGAGGGAATGTGAGTGTTGGGACGGTGTGGAGTGTGTGTGAGTGTTGGGACGGTGTGGAGGGAGTGTGTGATGGGACGGTGTGGAGGGAGTGTGAGTGTTGGGACGGTGTGGAGTGTGTGTGAGTGTTGGGACGGTGTGGAGTGTGTGTGAGTGTTGGGACGGTGTGGACGGAGTGTGTGATGGGACGGTGTGGAGGGAGTGTGTGATGGGACGGTGTGGAGGGAGTGTGCGATGGGACGGTGTGGAGGGAGTGTGCGATGGGACGGTGTGGAGGGAGTGTGTGATGGGACGGTGTGGAGGGAGTGTGTATGTGTGATGGGACGGTGTGGAGGGAGTGTGCGATGGGACGGTGTGGAGGGAGTGTGCGATGGGACGGTGTGGAGGGAGTGTGTGATGGGACGGTGTGGAGGGAATGTGTGATGGACGGTGTGGAGGGAATGTGTGATGGACGGTGTGGAGGGAATGTGTGATGGACGGTGTGGAGGGAATGTGTGATGGACGGTGTGGAGGGAATGTGTGATGGACGGTGTGGAGGGAATGTGCGATGGGACGGTGTGGAGGGAGTGTGTGATCGACGGTGTGGAGGGAATGTGTGATGGACGGTGTGGAGGGAATGTGTGATGGACGGTGTGGAGGGAGTGTGTGATGGGACGGTAGGAGGGAGTGTGTGATGGACGGTGTGGAGGGAGTGTGTGATGGGACGGTGTGGAGGGAGTGTGTGATGGGATGGTGTGGAGGGAGTGTGTGATGGACGGTGTGGAGGGAATGTGTGATGGACGGTGTGGAGGGAATGTGCGATGGGACGGTGTGGAGGGAGTGTGTGATGGACGGTGTGGAGGGAATGTGTGTTGGGACGGTGTGGAGGGAATGTGTGATGGACGGTGTGGAGGGAATGTGTGATGGACGGTGTGGAGGGAATGTGTGATGGACGGTGTGGAGGGAATGTGTGATGGACGGTGTGGAGGGAATGTGTGATGGACGGTGTGGAGGGAATGTGTGATGGACGGTGTGGAGGGAATGTGTGATGGACGGTGTGGAGGGAATGTGCGATGGGACGGTGTGGAGGGAGTGTGTGATGGACGGTGTGGAGGGAATGTGTGTTGGGACGGTGTGGAGGGAATGTGTGATGGACGGTGTGGAGGGAATGTGTGATGGACGGTGTGGAGGGAATGTGTGATGGACGGTGTGGAGGGAATGTGTGATCGACGGTGTGGAGGGAATGTGTGATGGACGGTGTGGAGGGAGTGTGTGATGGGACGGTGTGGAGGGAATGTGAGTGTTGGGACGGTGTGGAGGGAATGTGTGATGGGACGGTGTGGAGGGAATGTGTGATGGACGGTGTGGAGGGAGTGTGTGTTGGGACGGTGTGGAGGGAGTGTGTGATGGGATGGTGTGGAGGGAGTGTGTGATGGGACGGTGTGGAGGGAGTGTGTGATGGACGGTGTGGAGGGAGTGTGTGATGGGACGGTGTGGAGGGAGTGTGTGATGGACGGTGTGGAGGGAGTGTGTGATGGGACGGTGTGGAGGGAGTGTGTGATGGACGGTGTGGAGGGAGTGTGTGATGGGACGGTGTGGAGGGAGTGTGTGATGGGACGGTGTGGAGGGAGTGTGTGTTGGGATGGTGTGGAGGGAATGTGTGATGGACGGTGTGGAGGGAGTGTGTGATGGGACGGTGTGGAGGGAGTGTGTATGTGTGATGGGACGGTGTGGAGGGAGTGTGTGATGGGACGGTGTGGAGGGAGTGTGTGATGGGACGGTGTGGAGGGAGTGTGTATGTGTGATGGGACGGTGTGGAGGGAGTGTGTGATGGGACGGTGTGGAGGGAGTGTGTATGTGTGATGGGACGGTGTGGAGTCTGTGTGAGTGTTGGGACGGTTTGGAGGGAGTGTGAGTGTTGGGACGGTGTGGAGTCTGTGTGAGTGTTGGGACGGTGTGGAGGGAGTGTGTATGTGTGATGGGACGGTGTGGAGGGAGTGTGAGTGTTGGGACGGTGTGGAGGGAGTGTGTATGTGTGATGGGACGGTTTGGAGGGAGTGTGAGTGATGGGACGGTTTGGAGGGAGTGTGTGATGGGACGGTGTGGAGGGAGTGTGAGTGTTGGGACGGTGTGGAGGGAGTGTGTATGTGTGATGGGACGGTGTGGAGGGAGTGTGAGTGTTGGGACGGTGTGGAGTCTGTGTGAGTGTTGGGACGGTGTGGAGGGAGTGTGAGTGTTGGGACGGTGTGGAGGGAGTGTGTATGTGTGATGGGACGGTGTGGAGGGAGTGTGAGTGTTGGGACGGTGTGGAGTCTGTGTGAGTGTTGGGACGGTGTGGAGGGAGTGTTGGGACGGTGTGGAGGGAGTGTGTATGTGTGATGGGACGGTGTGGAGGGAGTTTGTATGTGTGATGGGACGGTGTGGAGGGAGTGTGTGATGGGACGGTGTGGAGGGAGTGTTGGGACGGTGTGGAGGGAGTGTGTATGTGTGATGGGACGGTGTGGAGGGAGTGTGTGATGGGACGGTGTGGAGGGAGTGTTGGGACGGTGTGGAGGGAGTGTGTATGTGTGATGGGACGGTGTGGAGGGAGTGTGTATGTGTGATGGGACGGTGTGGAGGGAGTGTGAGTGTTGGGACGGTGTGGAGTCTGTGTGAGTGTTGGGACGGTGTGGACGGAGCCTCACTCTCTGTCCGGCTCTCTTCTCCGCCCCTTGCAGGACCATTCGCCCGTGACGCCGGTGACGGTGTTGTGTGCGGATGCCCGTGAGTCAGCCCAGCGGCTCCTGAACCACTACGTGAAGGTGCAGGGACTGAACGTCTCGCAGATGCTGCGCAAGAGCGTGGAGACGCGCGACTGGATCAACACCATCGAACCGCGCAACGTGCGGGCCGTGATGAAGAGGGTGGTGGAGGACATCACCTCCATCGACGTGCAGGTGAGGATGCGGTCACCATGGGAACCAAACAGTGACGGGAGAGAGGCAGACCAGGCTCTCCAGCGCAAGTTATGGTATCAGAATCAGGTTAATTGTCACTGACGTGTCGTGAAATTTGTTTTGTGGCAGCAGTAAAGTGCAATACATAAAATACTATATTTTTAAAAATAACTGGAGAGCAAATAGTGATTATAGCGTTCATAGACGTTCAGAAATCTGACGGCAGAGGGGAAGGAGCTGTCCCATAATCATTGAGTGTGTGTCTTCAGGCTCCTGTACCTCCTCCCTGATGGTAGCAATGAGAGGAGGGCAGGTTCTGGGTGAGGGGGGTCCTTAATGATGGATGCCGGGTTTCTGAGGCATCGCCTTTTGAAGATGTTTTCGATACTGGGGAGGCTGGTGCCCATGATGGAGCTGACTGAGCTTACAACTTTCTGCAGTTTCCTGAACCTGTGCTGTGCACCCTGTACCGGATCATATAACAATTACAGCACGGAAACAGGCCATCTCGGCCCTTCTCGTCCATGCCGAACGCTTACTCTCACCTAGTCCCACCGACCTACACTCAGCCCATAACCCTCCATTCCTTTCCTGTCCATATACCTATCCAATTTTACTTTACTTTAAATGACAAAGGATGGTGCCTTCTTGATAATTTAATCGACATGTTGGGCTCCGGGTAGATCTTCAGAGATGCTGACACGCAGAAACTTGAATCTGCTCACCCTCTCTTCTGCTGATCCCCTGATGAGGACTACTGTACATTCTCCCGACTTCCTGACAGTGTCTCCTGGAGAAAAGTGTGCAGTAGGACAGTGTGATCTGTGCATAATTCCTTGGCAGGGACTGAGGAGCAGTTTAATGGCTCTGGGCCTACACACTGGAGTTTTGAAGAATGGGGGTGGGGAGGAACTCTCATTGAAACCTACCGAATATTGAAAGGCCTTGACAAAGTGGACCAGAGGACACAGATAGAGTGGATGTGGAGAGGATGTTTCCTATTGTGGGGGAGTCTAGGACCAGAGGACACAGATAGAGTGGATGTGGAGAGGATGTTTCCTATACTGGGGGAGTCTAGGACCAGAGGACACAGATAGAGTGGATGTGGAGAGGATGTTTCCTATAGTGGGGGAGTCTAGGACCAGGGTACACAGCCTCAGAGTAGAGGGACATCCATTTAGAACAGAGATGCGGAGAAATTTCTTTAGCCATGGAGTAGTGAATCTGTGGAATTCATGGCCACAGACGGCTGTGGAGATCATGTCATTGGGAGGTTGATAGATTCTTGATTAGTCAGGGTGTCAAAGTTTGCAGGGAGAAGGCAGGAGAATGAGGAAGAGAGGGATAATAAATGGGCCGTGATGGAATGTCAGAGCAGAGTCGATGGGCCGAATGGCCTAATTCTGCTCTGTTGCCATCTGGCCAACACAGGGTCCGGATGCATGTATATCCACCGTTCCCCTGAACCTCACCCAGCCAGCGGAAGATGCATTGTTGTTCCACGTGTTGGATGAGACTCCGGTGAGTACGGGCACAGAGCCATCAAACGCTCCTGGTACATTAACCCTTTCATTCACGTGTGCCTCTGTACTAACTCCAATGCCGGCACATCTGACTCTAGGTAGAGTTTTTGCCTTCCCCCTTTACGTTTGCTCTGTTAGGATGGCAGAGATGGCAGACAGGATAGTGGAATGCTTCTCTCGCGGGATGTGGGAAGGCACGGAGACCTCCAGTGTCCCTGCCGGCTACAACTGTAAGAAGTGCATCCGGCTGCAGCATCTAGCGTTCCTCGTTAAGGAACGATGAACTCCGGATCATTCGGGAGGCTGGGGAGGTGGGGGCGATAGATAGGACATATACAGAGGGAGTTACACCCAAGGAGTAAAGAGTTAAAGAACCAGTGCAGAGTACCCCTGTGGCCACTCCCCTCAATAACAGGATACTTTGGATACTGAATATGTACACAACGCTGGAAGAACTCAGCAGGCCAGGCAGCATCCGGGCCGAGACCCTTCATCAGGATACTGTTGTGGGGAATGACCTACCAGCAGTCAGGTCCCTGGCACTGAGTCCGACTCTCGTTCAGAAGGGAAGCGAGCTGTGGTGGTAGTGGATTCATTACTTAAGGGAACGAAAGGAGGTTCTTTGGAGAAGAATGAGATTCCCGGATGTTACAGTTGCAAGAAAAAGTTGTGAGCCCTTTGCAACAACTTGGTTGTCTGCATTAATTACTCATAAAATGTGGTCTGATCTTTCCCTAAATCACAATAAGACACACACAATCCGTCTAAAGTCACAACAGGCAAATCTCATAAATACTGAGTACACCATTTAAACATTCACAGTCTAGACTCAAGAAAAGTATGTGAACTTCAGGGGTAATGCTTTCTGCAAAAGCTATTTGGAGTCGGGTGTTCCAGTCAATGAGATGAGATTGGAGGTGTGGGGTTGTAGAGGTGCCCTGCCCTGTAAAAAGACACAAAGTCAGGTTACTGACAGAGCCTGCTTGTCTCACCAAAGATCTGTTGACATGCACCATGTCTCAATCAAAACAACTTTCAGAGGACCTTAGAAGAAGAATTGTCGAGGTGCTTGAAACTGGAAGAGGTTACAAAAGCATTTCTAAAGACCTGAGTGTTCATCAGGTGCACACTAGGGAAATTGTCTGCAAATGGGGGAAGTTCAGTACTGTTGCTACTCTCCCTGGGAGTGAGCATCCTGGAAAGATCACACCCAGAGCACAACGTGCAATGCTGAAGGAGGTGAAGAAGAAGCCAAGGGTATGAGGAAAAGACCTGCAGAAATCTCTAGAACTTGCTAAAGTCTCTGTTCATGTGTCCACTGTAAGAAAAACGCTGAACAAGAATGGTGTTCATGGAAGGACACCACGGAGGAAACCACTGCTCTCCAAAAAAAAAAGCATTGCCACACATCTCAAGTTTGCAAAAGGCCACCTGGATGTTCTGCAACACTTTTGGGACAATGTTCTGTGGTCAGATGAGACAGAAGTTGAACATTTTGGCAGAAACACACACCGCTATGTTCAGAGGAAAAAGGGCCGTGCACACCAACACCAAAACCTCGTCCCAACTGTGAAGCACGGTGGAAGGAGCATCGTGGTGTGGGGCTGCTTTGTTGCCTCAGGGCCTGGACAGCTTGCAATCATTGAGGGGACAATGAATTCAAAATTGTAACAAGACATTTTACAGGAGAATTTTGGAGTAATGGTCCGTCACCTGAAGCTTAATAGAAGTTGGATGATGCAACAAGACAAAGATCTGACCACAAGATTAAATCAACGACAGACCTTAACCCAATTAGGATGCTGTGGCAGTTCCTGAAGAGGACGGTTAATTCAAGGTATTCCAGAGATATTGGTGAACTGGAACAGTTTTGTAAAGGTTCTGCAAAGGGAGTTCAGGGAGCGAAGTGCGAAGTTAAGGGGCAGAACCTCCAGGGTTGTGATCTCAGGATTGCTACCCGTGCAACGTGGTAGTGAGGCCAGATGTAGGAAGATTATACAGTTTAATATGTGGCTAAGGAGTTGCTGCAGGAGGGAGGACATCAGATTTTTGGATCATTGGGCTCTCTTCCAGGGAAGGTGGGACCTGTACAGAAGGGACAGATTTCACCTGAACTGGAGGGGACTAATATCCTAGTGGGAAGGTTTGCCAGTGTGGGGTTTAAACTAGAGTTGTGGGAAGACGAACCAGAGCATCGGGACAGTTAGTGGAGAGGTTGTGGAGGCAGATATTGTTAAGACCTCAAAGTCAGGAATCAAAAGATGTGACTGGTGACCTGAGCTGCGTGTATTTCAATGCAGGAAGTATCGTAGGAAAGGCAGGTGAGCTCGGGGCATAGATCAGCACCTGGACTTATGATGTTGTAGCCGTCAGTGAGACTTGGGTTGCAGGAGGGGCAGGACTGGCAGCTCAGTATTCCGGGGTTTCCATGTCTTTAGACGTGACAAAGTGGGAGGGATTAAAGGAGGAGGGGTGGCATTCCTCATCAGGGGAAAACGTCACGGTAGTGCTCGGAACAGACTGAAGAGCTCGTCTAGTGAGGCATAGAAATAAGAAAGGTAAGACCACGTTAATGGGGCTATGTTACAGACCACCCAGCACTCTGTGGGATTCAGGGGAACAGATTTGTAAAGAGATCGCAGACTGTTGCAAGAAACGTCTGGTTGTTATAGCAACTTTCCACATGTTGACTCTGTCTCCCAGACTGTTAAAGGACGAGATGGGGTAGAGTTTGTCAAATGTGTTGGGGAACGTTCCCTTCATCAGTTCAGAGAAGCCCCACTGAGAGAGTGTCTGATACTGGATCTGCTACGAGGCAATGAGACGGGGCAGGTGACAGAAATTTGTGCAGGGAAACACTTCACATCCAATGGTCACAATGCCATTGGTTTCAAGGTAAATGTGCAGAAGGATTGGTCTGGTCTGCGGGTTGAGATTCTAAATTGGAGAAGGGCCAATTTTGATGGTGCCAGAAAGGATCTGGCAGGTGTGGATTGGGGCGGGCTGTTTCCTGCCAAAGGGAAATGGGAGGCCTTCAAAAGTGAAATTTTGAGGGTACAAAGCTTATATGTGCTCGTCAGAATAAGAGGTAAAGATAACAAGTGTAGGGAACCTCGGTTTTCAAGAGAGATTGAGGCCCCGTTAAGAAAAGAAAAGGAGGTGCATAGCCGGCTAGGAACAGATGAGGTGTTTATGGAGTACAAGAACTCAGGACGGCTAAGAGGGTGTGAGATTGCCCCAGCAGACAAGGGGAAAGAGAATCCCAAGGTATACTTCAGATATGTTAAGAGCAAAAGGATTGTAAGGGACAAAATTGGTCCTCTGGAAAACCAGAATGGTAATCTATGTGTGGAGCTAAAACGGGTGGGGGAGACCTTAAATGAATAGTTTGCATCTGTCAGTACTCAGGAGATAGACACAGAGTCTGTGGAAGTGAGGCAACGCAACATTGACTTCATGCACCTATACAGATCACAGAGGCAGAGGTGTTTGCTGTCTTAAGCAAATTAAGGTGGATAAATCCTCAGGGCTTAACAAAGTGTTTGTTGGACGCTGCAGGAAGCAGGCACAGAAATTGCCGGAGCCCTGGTAGCGATATTTAAATCATCCTTCGCCACAGGAGAGGTACCAGAGGATTGGAGGATTGCCAAAGTTTTTCTGCTGTTTAAGAAGGGCTCTAAAAGTAAACCAGGAATTTATAGGCCGGCGAGTCTGACATCAGTAGTGGGAAAGTTATTAAAAGGTCTTCTAAGGGACCGGATGTATGAATATTTGGCTGGATGTGGACTGATTAGGGATAGTCAGCTTGGCTTCATGCATGACAAGTCATGTCTAACCAATCTTAGAGTTTTTCAAGGAAGTTACCAGGAAAGTTGATGAGGACAAGGCAGTGGATGTTGTCTACTTTAGTAAGGCCTTTGACAAGGACCGGCATGGGAGGCTGGTCAAGAAGGTTCAGTCGCTCGGCATTCAGGGTGAGGTAGTAAATTGGATTAGACGTTGGCTTTGTGGGAGAAGCCAGAGAGTGGTAGTAGAGGGTTGCCTCTCTGACTAGTGGAGTGCCACAGGGATCGGTGCTGGGTCCGTTGTTGTTTGTGATCTATATCGACGATCTGGATGATAATGTGGTTAACTGGATTTCCGCAAATTTGCGGAAGACACCGAGATTGGGAGTGTATCGGACATTGAAGAAGACTATCGTGGCTTGCAGTGGGATCTGGAAAAATGGGCTGAAAAATGGCAGATGGAATTTAATGCAGACAAGTGTGAGGGGTTGCACTTCGGTAGGACCAGCCAGGGTGGGTCTTACACAGCAGGGCACTGAGGAGTGGGTAGAACAGAGAGATCTGGGAATACGGGTCCATAAATCCTCGAAAGTAGCGTCACAGATAGATGGTCTCGTGAAGAAAGCTTTTGGCGTAGTGGCCTTCATAAATTAATGTATTTGTTCAGGAGATGGGATATTATGTTGAGGTTGTATAAGACATTGGTGAGGCCTACTTTGGAGTATTGTGTGCGGTTTTGATCAGCTACCTATGGAAAAGATGTGAATAAGGTTGAAAGAGCGCAGAGACAATTTACGAGGATGTTGCTTGGTCTGGAGGACCCGAGTTAATCAGGAAAGGTTGAATAGTGTTATAGAGCAGAACAGAATTAGGCCTTTTGGCCCTTCTAGTCCATGCCGAAAACCATTTAAATTGCCTACTCCCATTGACCTGCATAGCCCTCCATATCCCTAGTTGTAGCCTCATCCAACCTCAGTGGAAAAAGCCTGCTTTCACTTACCCTATCTATAGTATACTCCTCATAATTTTATATACCTCTATCAAATCTCTCAATC